>NC_041385.1:550960724-550965995 GCF_002162155.2 Triticum dicoccoides
CTCGATGTGGCCACCACATCCCGGTGCGCTCGCCGCGCCCGGGCACCTCCAGCCACGCCCAACGCACGCGCCCGGGCACCGCGGCCCTTCCCGGTGCGCTCACCGCGTCCTGCCGCTCGACCCACGCGCCCGTCGCCCAAGCACCCGCTTCGGCTGCCGCCGTCCGGCGACGGCCCCTGCTACCCCGGCCTGACCTCGCCCCTTCCCCCCGTCGGTGCTGTGCCCGCCGGTGCCCTTCTGGGTAATTTGATTAGTAATTAATTTGCTTAGTTAACTACCTAATTAACTTTGATTAATTAGCCTAATGAACATATTTAATCTAATTAAACCTGCTTAGTTAAACTAGTCTATGACGATGGGCCCCATTGCCCTGTTTGACCAGTCAACGTTGACCCAGTCAACAGCTGACTAGACTGTTGACTTTGACTCTGACCCCACCTGTCATACACTATGGCTGGCACTGCACTTTGTGACAATAGTTTTACTGATTAAATTTTGGAGTTAAATAAATCAATATAATCATATAAAACTTTGGAAATTCATATAAAATAATCCGTAACTCGGATGAAAATACTTTCTACATGAAAGTTGCTCAGAACGACGAGACGATTCCGGATACGCAACCCGTTCGTCCGCCACACCCCCCTAACCTATCGAACTCGCAACTTTCCCCCCTCCGGCTCCTCTGCCCGAAAACACGGAACCCCAGGAATACTTCCCGGATTCTTCCCCCCTTCACCGGTATCACCTCCTACCGCGTAGAACACGTCTAGCTCTGCCTGTTATCCTGTTATGCACTTGCTTGCTATGTATTTACTGTTTCTCCCCCCTCTTCTCTTCGGTAGACCCCATGACGAGGCTGACGCCCCAGTTCGACTACGGAGTTGACGACCCCTCTCTCTTGCCAGAGCAACCAGGCAAGCCCCCCACTTGATCACCAGATATCGCCTATTCTCCTCTATACTGCTTGCATTAGAGTAGTGTAGCATGTTACTGCTTTCGTTAATCCTATTCTGATGCATAGCCTGACATTGTCGCTACATCTGTTGATACCTTACCTGCAATCCTAAATGCTTAGTATAGGATGCTAGTTTATCATCATTGGCCCTATATTCTTGTCAGTCTGCCTTGCTATACTATTGGGCCGTGATCACTCGGGAGGTGATCACGGGTATATACTATACATACATACATACTATACAGATGGTGACTAAAGTCGGGTCAGCTCGAAGAGTACCCGCGAGTGATTCACGGATTGGGGGCTGAAAGGACCTTTGTCCCGACGGCCCTCTGTGTGGATCTTTGTGGCGGAGCGACAGGGCAGGTTGAGACCACCTAGGAGACAGGTGGGCCTGGCCCTGTTCGGCGTTCGCGGATACTTAACACGCTTAACGAGATCTTGGTATTTGATCTGAGTCGGCTACGAGCCTATACGCACTAACCATCTACGTGGGAGTAGTTATGGGTATCCCGACGTCGTGGTATCAGCCGAAGCACTTCAGACGTCAGCGACGGAGCGGCGCGCGCCGGATTGGAACGTAAGCCTGCTCTTGTATTAAGGGGGCTAGTTCTGCTTTCGGCCGCCCTCGCAACGTGCAGGTGTGCTATGGGCGATGGGCCCAGACCCCTGTGCGCTTAGGTTTAGACCGGCGTGCTGGCCTCTCTGTTGTGCCTAGGTGGGGCTGCGACGTGTTGATCTTCCGAGGCCGGGCATGACCCAGGAAAGTGTGTCCGGCCAAATGGGATCGAGCGTGTTGGGTTATGTGGTGCACCCCTGCAGGGAAGTTAATCTATTCGAATAGCCGTGATCTTCGGTAACAGGACGACTTGGAGTTGTACCTTGACCTTATGACAACTAGAACCGGATACTTAATAAAACACACCCTTCCAAGTGCCAGATACAACCGGTGGTCGCTCTACCTCAGGGTTATGAGGAGGGGATCGCCGGGTAGGATATGCTATGCGATGCTACTTGGAGGACTTCGACCTACCCTCTTCTGCCTGTTGCAAGACGAAGGTGACCAGAAGCGTAGTCTTCGATAAGACTAGCTATCCCCCTCTTATTCTGGCATTCTGCAGTTCAGTCCACTGATATGGCCCTTTACACATATACCCATGCATATGTAGTGTAGTTCCTTGCTTGCGAGTACTTTGGATGAGTACTCACGATTGCTTTCTCCCCCCTTTTTCTCCTTTTCCTTCCTTTCTGGTTGTCGCAACCAGATGCTGGAGTCCAGGAGCCAGACGCCACCGTCGACGACGACCCCTACTACACTGGAGGTGCCTACTACTACGTGCTGCCCGCTGATGACGACCTGGAGTAGTTTAGGAGGATCCCAGGCAGGAGGCCTGCGCCTCTTTCGATCTGTATCCCAGTTTGTGCTAGCCTTCTTAAGGAAAACTTGTTTAACTTATGTCTGTACTCAGATATTGTTGCTTCCGCTGACTCGTCTATGATCGAGCACTTGTATTCGAGCCCTCGAGGCCCCTGGCTTGTATTATGATGCTTGTATGACTTATTTTATTTGTAGAGTTGTGTTGTGATATCTTCCCGTGAGTCCCTGATCTTGATCGTACACATTTGCGTGCATGATTAGTGTACGATTGAATCGGGGGCGTCACAAGTTGGTATCAGAGCCAACTGCCTGTAGGAATCCCTCTTCCAACTCCTTGGCCGAAGTTGAGTCTAGACATTGCAAAACTTTTACTAACATGGCTGTGTGTCTTACGGGCACACGTCGCCATTGGGTGGTACTAGGATCTTTTACTCCTCGACCTTTACTCTGGGACGCTGATCTCTCCTCTATTCGGGTTAAATGAAGTTTACTAAATCTAACAATAGGATCTCGTTATCACTTTCACCCGGAGAGCCCCTTGTTACTGAGGATCGCCTGCTACATCAGAAGATTCCGAAGATACTCTCTGATGTTCTCTCGAGACTTGTGCCCATCAGTTTTGCTATTCCCGACCACCGATAAATCCTTATGGATAACTACTTACGCTTGCCATTCTTACGATCATTCCCCATTGTTCTTGTTATTACAAGATACCCGAAGTTTTCTCTATTGTTCCGAGAATACTTCGTGCCTATTGCCTAGCAGTTCTTTGCCACATGAATACCCCTATGGATAACTCTCGCACTTGTCGAGTATCCGCTTATCCACAGTTGTTCATGTGTTTCACAAAAGTCTTCGAAATACTATTCGATACTCCAAAAATCCTTAGTAGCTTATTGCTCTGCAATACTTGTCTGCTTGCATTGTGGATGCTTTCCATATGTCTGGCAATGTTCGTTAGTATCCTTAGGCACCGTCATTTTGATCCTATTGATTCAACATGAGTGCGAATGCACGCAATCATCATTTGATCCTTTTAAATTATCCTTCTGGCTCAGACGTCATTTTTGACCATGAGCTTGTTCTCGACCATTCTGTTCGCCGTCAATTGTACCCTTAGGTCTATTGAACTTATCCACCCTTGATCAGAGCGTCTGCTTCTGATCCTTCTATTTGGAAATCGTAATTCCTTTGATATCTAAGCATCGAATCATTCAGGTGTTCTATAATCTGATGCCCTTGCATCCTTTCTTCAACTGATTGTGTGCCGATGCTCACATCAGCTCCGCTATGGACCGTCGGATCCTTATTGGATTATTATTCGACAGTGTCCTCCTTAATCAATAACCTCGTGAGCCTTTCCTCTGATACATAATGCTTTTGGTAAATTGCATCCTCTGTTTTATCAACCATGCTCTATTTTCGAGCTGGTGGTATTTATGATTGAAGTTTGTGGTATATGTTCGTAAGATGCCCGGATGGGTTGAACCTATGCCTTCCTTAATATGTGTGAACTCGGAAGATTTCACGAGTCATACTCATCTGGTATTTCACCAGGTAAAACTTTCAACACTAATGCCTTTATCAAAGCGAGAAGTGAATGGAAGGTTATGCATTGAGGAAGTGGGAGTCGACCTTGAACTTTGTGTTCATGCCCATGGACGCGATGTATATCCTATCATGGAAGCTTCTTGTAATAATAACTGTTTCCTTGATAACTAACATATGGTATCTGTGAATTGATCCTACGCAACCGCGGTTCCGACCATGATTGTTCTTCTTTGATTCCATTTCTCGGACAAGTTAAAACAATTGTCTTCTATGGATCAATACACCAGTCCGACCTTTACTTTGATCTTGTGTTGAGTATTACCCCCCTGGTATCTCGAGATTATCATGGTACTGCATAACTTCTTATAAGTTCTTCATCAAGTGCTACCTTACCACTGATTCCCATTTTTCACGGGCTCTGAGTTATTAAACACTCAAAGACACCGATAACTGAACCGAGTCCGCTCTACGGTTCAACAACTCTTTAGTAAGCTTCTATAAATACGAGTTTGTACCCGATCACGCCATTCCTAGCCTGTTTGGCTATATCATTGTCGTGACCATTCTAACTGTGCTACATGGTCCTTATTCTCGGAGCACCAATTTTCGACGATGAACTAACCTTACGTCGATCCTCATCGTCATACCCTTTCACCTTAAACAACAAGCTTGAGTTCGAGTTTGTGTCGTAACTGTGGTTCCAATAACCTCTTGCTTCATCATTCCTTTGACTTGATGTCGTCGCTGATTGACTACATCTGCATGAAATCTCTCGACAATTGTGTCGTGATCATCATCAACCTTATGAGCTCTTCCAGGAATTCAATTAAATTCATGATGGGTAATACCATCCTTGCCCCTCAATGATTCCTGTTCTCATCGACCACTTTATTGCCTTCCGTTCAACACAACTTGTTCGCGTTTTGTGTAAACCTTGAGGTCACTGCTACCCAGCAGTTGATCTTCCTTACCTCGGAAGTATTACCATCACTTTTTGTCAAGAATGTGGTGAGAATTTCACCACCTCTTAATAATTCTTGATATCTTAATACTTCTTGCCATCTTCGTTCATTCCTTGGTCCCCGTATTGTTTTCAACCGGAATACCGACAATGGAGCTATGACTTGTGAAATCAAAACTTCTAGCAACCCTATTGCTTTGAAGTGAATGGGCGATAGTTCATTCTAAGTCTTTCGATAATTGAATCACCATTCTAACATCGACCGTGCAACCCAACCCATATTTCGGGTGCACCGTTCAACCAATGTTTAATTATGTATGTTTTCCTCGAGCATGTCCCATTATATCATTTGATCTAACAAATGTCATCCTCTTGTTCACATTATCGTGGAAATCCATCCATTTGGAATTCTCGATGAATTGT
>NC_041385.1:550968666-550993684 GCF_002162155.2 Triticum dicoccoides
CCCACGCGCCCGTCGCCCAAGCACCCGCTTCGGCTGCCGCCGTCCGGCGACGGCCCCTGCTACCCCGGCCTGACCTCGCCCCTTCCCCCCGTCGGTGCCGTGCCCGCCGGTGCCCTTCTGGGTGCCGCGGCGCTCGCTCCTGGGCTGCACAGCCCCAGGCCTTGTGCCACTGACCAGGGGGCCCCATGCCCCTGTTTAAAAAAAACGAACGAAATTGAAAAATAGAAATAATTATTTAATTAATTAGTAATTTGATTAATTAATTAATTTGCTTAGTTAACTACCTAATTAACTTTGATTAATTAGCCTAATGAACATATTTAATCTAATTAAACCTGCTTAGTTAAACTAGTCTATGACGATGGGCCCCATTGCCCTGTTTGACCAGTCAACGTTGACCCAGTCAACAGCTGACTAGACTGTTGACTTTGACTCTGACCCCACCTGTCATACACTATGGCTGGCACTGCACTTTGTGCCAATAGTTTTACTGATTAAATTTTGGAGTTAAATAAATCAATATAATCATATAAAACTTTGGAAATTCATATAAAATAATCCGTAACTCGGATGAAAATACTTTCTACATGAAAGTTGCTCAGAACGACGAGACGATTCCGGATACACAACCCGTTCGTCCGCCACACCCCCCTAACCTATCGAACTCGCAACTTTCCCCCCTCCGGCTCCTCTGCCCGAAAACACGGAACCCCAGGAATACTTCCCGGATGCTTCCCCCCTTCACCGGTATCACCTCCTACCGCGTAGAACACGTCTAGCTCTGCCTGTTATCCTGTTATGCACTTGCTTGCTATGTATTTACTGTTTCTCCCCCCTCTTCTCTTCGGTAGACCCCGTGACGAGGCTGACGCCCCAGTTCGACTACGGAGTTGACGACCCCTCTCTCTTGCCAGAGCAACCAGGCAAGCCCCCCCCCTTGATCACCAGATATCGCCTATTCTCCTCTATACTGCTTGCATTAGAGTAGTGTAGCATGTTACTGCTTTCGTTAATCCTATTCCGATGCATAGCCTGACATTGTCGCTACATCTGTTGATACCTTACCTGCAATCCTAAATGCTTAGTATAGGATGCTAGTTTATCATCATTGGCCCTACATTCTTGTCAGTCTGCCTTGCTATACTATTGGGCCGTGATCACTCGGGAGGTGATCACGGGTATATACTATACATACATACATACTATACAGATGGTGACTAAAGTCGGGTCAGCTCGAAGAGTACCCGCGAGTGATTCACGGATTGGGGGCTGAAAGGACCTTTGTCCCGACGGCCCTCTGTGTGGATCTTTGTGGCGGAGCGACAGGGCAGGTTGAGACCACCTAGGAGACAGGTGGGCCTGGCCCTGTTCGGCGTTCGCGGATACTTAACACGCTTAACGAGATCTTGGTATTTGATCTGAGTCGGCTACGAGCCTATACGCACTAACCATCTACGTGGGAGTAGTTATGGGTATCCCGACGTCGTGGTATCAGCCGAAGCACTTCAGACGTCAGCGACGGAGCGGCGCGCGCCGGATTGGAACGTAAGCCTGCTCTTGTATTAAGGGGGCTAGTTCTGCTTTCGGCCGCCCTCGCAACGTGCAGGTGTGCTATGGGCGATGGGCCCAGACCCCTGTGCGCTTAGGTTTAGACCGGCGTGCTGGCCTCTCTGTTGTGCCTAGGTGGGGCTGCGACGTGTTGATCTTCCGAGGCCGGGCATGACCCAGGAAAGTGTGTCCGGCCAAATGGGATCGAGCGTGTTGGGTTATGTGGTGCACCCCTGCAGGGAAGTTAATCTATTCGAATAGCCGTGATCTTCGGTAACAGGACGACTTGGAGTTGTACCTTGACCTTATGACAACTAGAACCGGATACTTAATAAAACACACCCTTCCAAGTGCCAGATACAACCGGTGGTCGCTCTACCTCAGGGTTATGAGGAGGGGATCGCCGGGTAGGATATGCTATGCGATGCTACTTGGAGGACTTCGACCTACCCTCTTCTGCCTGTTGCAAGACGAAGGTGACCAGAAGCGTAGTCTTCGATAAGACTAGCTATCCCCCTCTTATTCTGGCATTCTGCAGTTCAGTCCACTGATATGGCCCTTTACACATATACCCATGCATATGTAGTGTAGTTCCTTGCTTGCGAGTACTTTGGATGAGTACTCACGGTTGCTTTCTCCCCCCTTTTTCTCCTTTTCCTTCCTTTCTGGTTGTCGCAACCAGATGCTGGAGTCCAGGAGCCAGACGCCACCGTCGACGACGACCCCTACTACACTGGAGGTGCCTACTACTACGTGCTGCCCGCTGATGACGACCTGGAGTAGTTTAGGAGGATCCCAGGCAGGAGGCCTGCGCCTCTTTCGATCTGTATCCCAGTTTGTGCTAGCCTTCTTAAGGCAAACTTGTTTAACTTATGTCTGTACTCAGATATTGTTGCTTCCGCTGACTCGTCTATGATCGAGCACTTGTATTCGAGCCCTCGAGGCCCCTGGCTTGTATTATGATGCTTGTATGACTTATTTTATTTGTAGAGTTGTGTTGTGATATCTTCCCGTGAGTCCCTGATCTTGATCGTACACATTTGCGTGCATGATTAGTGTACGATTGAATCGGGGGCGTCACAAGTTGGTATCAGAGCCAACTGCCTGTAGGAATCCCTCTTCCAACTCCTTGGCCGAAGTTGAGTCTAGACATTGCAAAACTTTTACTAACATGGCTGTGTGTCTTACGGGCACACGTCGCCATTGGGTGGTACTAGGATCTTTTACTCCTCGACCTTTACTCTGGGACGCTGATCTCTCCTCTATTCGGGTTAAATGAAGTTTACTAAATCTAACAATAGGATCTCGTTATCACTTTCACCCGGAGAGCCCCTTGTTACTGAGGATCGCCTGCTACATCAGAAGATTCCGAAGATACTCTCTGATGTTCTCTCGAGACTTGTGCCCATCAGTTTTGCTATTCCCGACCACCGATAAATCCTTATGGATAACTACTTACGCTTGCCATTCTTACGATCATTCCCCATTGTTCTTGTTATTACAAGATACCCGAAGTTTTCTCTATTGTTCCGAGAATACTTCGTGCCTATTGCCTAGCAGTTCTTTGCCACATGAATACCCCTATGGATAACTCTCACACTTGTCGAGTATCCGCTTATCCCCAGTTGTTCATGTGTTTCACAAAAGTCTTCGAAATACTATTCGATACTCCAAAAATCCTTAGTAGCTTATTGCTCTGCAATACTTGTCTGCTTGCATTGTGGATGCTTTCCATATGTCTGGCAATGTTCGTTAGTATCCTTAGGCACCGTCATTTTGATCCTATTGATTCAACATGAGTGCGAATGCATGCAATCATCATTTGATCCTTTTAAATTATCCTTCTGGCTCAGACGTCATTTTTGAACATGAGCTTGTTCTCGACCATTCTGTTCGCCGTCAATTGTACCCTTAGGTCTATTGAACTTATCCACCCTTGATCAGAGCGTCTGCTTCTGATCCTTCTATTTGGAAATCGTAATTCCTTTGATATCTAAGCATCGAATCATTCAGGTGTTCTATAATCTGATGCCCTTGCATCCTTTCTTCAACTGATTGTGTGCCGATGCTCACATCAGCTCCGCTATGGACCGTCGGATCCTTATTGGATTATTATTCGACAGTGTCCTCCTTAATCAATAACCTCGTGAGCCTTTCCTCTGATACATAATGCTTTTGGTAAATTGCATCCTCTGTTTTATCAACCATGCTCTATTTTCGAGCTGGTGGTATTTATGATTGAAGTTTGTGGTATATGTTCGTAAGATGCCCGGATGGGTTGAACCTATGCCTTCCTTAATATGTGTGAACTCGGAAGATTTCACGAGTCATACTCATCTGGTATTTCACCAGGTAAAACTTTCAACACTAATGCCTTTATCAAAGCGAGAAGTGAATGGAAGGTTATGCATTGAGGAAGTGGGAGTCGACCTTGAACTTTGTGTTCATGCCCATGGACGCGATGTATATCCTATCATGGAAGCTTCTTGTAATAATAACTATTTCCTTGATAACTAACATATGGTATCTGTGAATTGATCCTACGCAACCGTGGTTCCGACCATGATTGTTCTTCTTTGATTCCATTTCTCGGACAAGTTAAAACAATTGTCTTCTATGGATCAATACACCAGTCCGACCTTTACTTTGATCTTGTGTTGAGTATTACCCCCCTGGTATCTCGAGATTATCATGGTACTGCATAACTTCTTATAAGTTCTTCATCAAGTGCTACCTTACCACTGATTCCCATTTTTCACGGGCTCTGAGTTATTAAACACTCAAAGACACCGATAACTGAACCGAGTCCGCTCTACGGTTCAACAACTCTTTAGTAAGCTTCTATAAATACGAGTTTGTACCCGATCACGCCATTCCTAGCCTGTTTGGCTATATCATTGTCGTGATGATTCTAACTGTGCTACATGGTCCTTATTCTCGGAGCACCAATTTTCGACGATGAACTAACCTTACGTCGATCCTCATCGTCATACCCTTTCACCTTAAACAACAAGCTTGAGTTCGAGTTTGTGTCGTAACTGTGGTTCCAATAACCTCTTGCTTCATCATTCCTTTGACTTGATGTCGTCGCTGATTGACTACATCTGCATGAAATCTCTCGACAATTGTGTCGTGATCATCATCAACCTTATGAGCTCTTCCAGGAATTCAATTAAATTCATGATGGGTAATACCATCCTTGCCCCTCGATGATTCCTGTTCTCATCGACCACTTTATTGCCTTCCGTTCAACACAACTTGTTCGCGTTTTGTGTAAACCTTGAGGTCACTGCTACCCAGCAGTTGATCTTCCTTACCTCGGAAGTATTACCATCACTTTTTGTCAAGAATGTGGTGAGAATTTCACCACCTCTTAATAATTCTTGATATCTTAATACTTCTTGCCATCTTCGTTCATTCCTTGGTCCCCGTATTGTTTTCAACCGGAATACCGACAATGGAGCTATGACTTGTGAAATCAAAACTTCTAGCAACCCTATTGCTTTGAAGTGAATGGGCGATAGTTCATTCTAAGTCTTTCGATAATTGAATCACCATTCTAACATCGACCGTGCAACCCAACCCATATTTCGGGTGCACCGTTCAACCAATGTTTAATTATGTATGTTTTCCTCGAGCATGTCCCATTATATCATTTGATCTAACAAATGTCATCCTCTTGTTCACATTATCGTGGAAATCCATCCATTTGGAATTCTCGATGAATTGTCGCTGAGCCCATCAGCCACCTCCTCATCCCCTCCTTGGTTTAATGATGAACTATTGCTTCAGAAACCCGCTCCCATAGTTCATTTCCCGAGAATCTTGCAATGTCAGTTCGTCGATTTGTGTTGCACCTTTTCCTCTCGGACCCCTTGAGTCCGAGGTATCATGACACCAATTGGATATGAATCTCGGTCAGATATGATGGATGGGACAACTTTCCAAGAGTTATGATATTGATCCTTTGATGACCCAGTAACATGATGTCATGCCTAGCACCCCCCCCCCCGGCTGGAGGACCTATCATTATAGATTCCTTTTCAGCAAGGTTATCCATTCACCCATGAGGAAATTGTAAGACTTATTCTACAAGTTATTCTTGATGGATCCTTCGTGTTTCCAAAGTCTGATCTTCACCTGAAGACCATGTCACTGCTATCTCGAAGCATGTCAATGGTACTCCGATTTTCAACAGGCACGTTTGAAGCACGATGCTATATTTTAATTATCAATTATCCTAACACCGTTGTATGAGTAATATCATGAGATTCCTCCCCCCTTACCTAAATGGTTTTCTACTTTATATCCTGTCATGGATATCTTGCTCTGCTTGTCCTTGGGAAGGATATACCCTCGAAATATGTGTTTAAACATATTTTCCTTTCCATTGTTCTGTTTAATCTGATGATCATATTTTCCTTCCATTGGTTTGTTTAAACCTTTTCTATGATCTATATGATATAAGCAGTAATAATCCACTACTTGTGCAAACACCTCGATGTACAACTCGGTCAGCAAGACCTTGTTACTATTGTTGATGACATTCCGGTAACCACCGATGGACGGGAACCTTGCCTATTGGTCCGCCTCGTTTCAACGAGCAGGAAAATGGTTCTCTTCGTCCCTCGCCCTTGGTACCAACGTTGTTGCCGACATAGCTGACATGGTACTCCCTGACATGCCTTGCTATCATGACCGTGCAAGATGTCACTGCTCCTATTAAAAAAAAGAACCACATGGTGGGCCCATAACCCACAGTTTCACAGGATCGAAACCTGACTCTCCTATACACCCTGTTGCCAAAGTTATTCCTATAGCTTGACTTCGTATGTAATTTGCGAGCCACCTTCCTAGTGATCAATTCTGGTATCGGACACAATACTTATTCCTGTTCCTCTGAACCCCATTCACACTCTGTTTCAGGCAATGAACGATTGCCTATCCGCTTGAAACTTCTTATTGCACCGTCTTACTTTGCTCTCGATGTGTTTCATTTGTTCAACTCGAGAGATACTCATATGTTCATACTTGGGAAACCCCCAGAAGATTTTCCCTTGTAACATCCTATCGTTGTAGAGCTGCCCCTTACCTATTCGTAAGTACGATGGAGATCCCGAAGAAAGGATGACAAATTGATCATGGTGACTTGAAGCAGTGAAATGAAGACATCAACGAAAGGGATCAACCTCTTCGAAAGGGAAGCCAAGACCGAGAAGACTCGTTAGGTTTTTCGCTACCAACACCTTCGCCCCTTACTCCACCGCTTAAATCTCGGGACGAGATTTCTTGTAGTGGAGGAGAATTGTGACGCCCGGGTAATTAAGCTACAGTGATTCCCCGCTAATGATGCCACGTCACCACGGTTACTGTGATAAACTCTCGATAGTTCAGAACCGAAACAAATTCAAAATTTAAATAAAAGAAAACAATAAAAGTTTTTAAAAATTAAAATAAAAATGTTCGGTGGTTGCCAAATATTACAAAGATAATTATGGTGTAAGGTTCACAATTTTATAAAATGCCTAAGTGTTTATAAATAAATAAAAACAGAAAAGAAAATAAAAAAAAAAGAAAAGGAAAGGAAAGGAAAAGTTTAATTAAATATAAAATAAAAATAAGTAAATAATAAAATAAATAAAAACAATAAATATAATTAATAAAATTAAAAATGATTTAATAAAATTAATTATTAAGTAATTAATTAATTAATTAATTAATTAATTAAGTTAATTAATCCTAATTAGATTAACCTAAACCCTAATTAATTTAATTAGAGAATGACAGGTGGGTCCCACTGGACCCACATGTCAGGGTTGACTCAGTCAACCCCTGTTGACTGCTGACGTCAGCATGACATCATGCTGACGTCATAAATACATTTTTTTCGAATTAATTAAATAAATAATTAAATTCCAAAATTATTAAAATCTTTTAAAAATCATATCTTTTAATCCGTAACTCGGATTAAAATATTTTCAACATGAAAGTTGCTCAGAACGACGAGACGAATCCGGATACGCAGTCCGTTCGTCCGCCACACACCCCTAACCTATCGAACTCGCAACTTTCCCCCTCCGGCTCCTCTGCCCGGAAACACGAAACACCGGGAATACTTTCCCGGATGTTTTCCCCCTTCACCGGTATCACCTACTACCGCGTTAGGGCACACCGAACACCGCGTATTGCCTTGTTATATTTTGTGATGCTTTGTTTGCTCTGTATTCATTATTTCTTCCCCCTCTTCTCTCCGGTAGACTACGAGACCGACGCTGCTGCTGACCAGTTCGACTACGGAGTTGACGACCTCTCTCTCTTGCCAGAGCAACCAGGCAAGCCCCCCCCTTGATCACCAGATATCGCCTATTCTCCTCTATACTGCTTGCATTAGAGTAGTGTAGCATGTTACTGCTTTCGTTAATCCTATTCTGATGCATAGCCTGACATTGTCGCTACATCTGTTGATACCTTACCTGCAATCCTAAATGCTTAGTATAGGATGCTAGTTTATCATCATTGGCCCTACATTCTTGTCAGTCTGCCTTGCTATACTATCGGGCCGTGATCACTTGGGAGGTGATCACGGGTATATACTATACATACATACATACTATACAGATGGTGACTAAAGTCGGGTCAGCTCATTGAGTACCCGCAAGTGATTCTGACGAGGGGGCTGAAAGGACAGGTGGCTCCATCCCGGTAGAGGTGGGCCTGGGTTCCCGACGGCCCTCGACTGTTACTTTATGGCGGAGCGACAGGGCAGGTTGAGACCACCTAGGAGACAGGTGGGCCTGGCCCTGTTCGGCGTTCGCGGATACTTAACACGCTTAACGAGATCTTGGTATTTGATCTGAGTCGGCTACGAGCCTATACGCACTAACCATCTACGTGGGAGTAGTTATGGGTATCCCGACGTCGTGGTATCAGCCGAAGCACTTCAGACGTCAGCGACGGAGCGGCGCGCGCCGGATTGGAACGTAAGCCTGCTCTTGTATTAAGGGGGCTAGTTCTGCTTCCGGCCGCCCTCGCAACATGCAGGTGTGCTATGGGCGATGGGCCCAGACCCCTGTGCGCTTAGGTTTAGACCGGCGTGCTGGCCTCTCTGTTGTGCCTAGGTGGGGCTGCGACGTGTTGATCTTCCGAGGCCGGGCATGACCCAGGAAAGTGTGTCCGGCCAAATGGGATCGAGCGTGTTGGGTTATGTGGTGCACCCCTGCAGGGAAGTTAATCTATTCGAATAGCCGTGATCTTCGGTAACAGGACGACTTGGAGTTGTACCTTGACCTTATGACAACTAGAACCGGATACTTAATAAAACACACCCTTCCAAGTGCCAGATACAACCGGTGGTCGCTCTACCTCAGGGTTATGAGGAGGGGATCGCCGGGTAGGATATGCTATGCGATGCTACTTGGAGGACTTCGACCTACCCTCTTCTGCCTGTTGCAAGATGAAGGTGACCAGAAGCGTAGTCTTCGATAAGACTAGCTATCCCCCTCTTATTCTGGCATTCTGCAGTTCAGTCCACTGATATGGCCCTTTACACATATACCCATGCATATGTAGTGTAGTTCCTTGCTTGCGAGTACTTTGGATGAGTACTCACGGTTGCTTTCTCCCCCCTTTTTCCCCTTTTCCTTCCTTTCTGGTTGTCGCAACCAGATGCTGGAGTCCAGGAGCCAGACGCCACCGTCGACGATGACCCCTACTACACTGGAGGTGCCTACTACTACGTGCTGCCCGCTGATGACGACCTGGAGTAGTTTAGGAGGATCCCAGGCAGGAGGCCTGCGCCTCTTTCGATCTGTATCCCAGTTTGTGCTAGCCTTCTTAAGGCAAACTTGTTTAACTTATGTCTGTACTCAGATATTGTTGCTTCCGCTGACTCGTCTATGATCGAGCACTTGTATTCGAGCCCTCGAGGCCCCTGGCTTGTATTATGATGCTTGTATGACTTATTTTATTTGTAGAGTTGTGTTGTGATATCTTCCCGTGAGTCCCTGATCTTGATTGTACACATTTGCGTGCATGATTAGTGTACGATTGAATCGGGGGCGTCACACGCGACGAGCTGGCGATGAACAAGGTCAAGGATGTGGCCGAGCTTTATGTCCTGGTCGATCGATGCGCTCGCGCTGAAGATGGAAGGAAGTACCCCGGCGAAGATGCCGGTGCAGAAACTGACTCCATTGGTGACACCGCCACCCCAGCAAAGAAGGGCCGGGGCCATAATAGGAAACGCAAGGGCAGGGCCGTGCTTGCCATCGAGGGATCCGACGACACCGGCGCCACCAAGAAGACCAAGGCGAGCGACCCCGGTAAGGAGGTTGCCGGTTGTGTCGCTTGCCGGGCCTTGGCGGCTGCCGACAAGCCAGGAGGCTCCAACAAGCATTACTGCAAGATCCACCGCACCAAGGGCCATGACCTCCAAAACTGCCGGCAGGTACAGCTGCTCGCTAAGAAGCAGAAAGCCGAGTATAAGCGGCGGGACAAGGAGAAAGGCCAAGATGGTGCCGAGGGATCCGGCAAGAAACGTGGCAGCCAAGGAGGCCACCGCGGCAAGGATAATCAGTAGGGGAGGCCCGCCCGAGGCCGCGACAAGAAGCAGGAAGATGATGATCATGACGAGGACGACGAGTCCGACAACCACGAGTTTCAGAAAGCCACAGAGGCCATGTGTGTTGATGGTGGCGCCTCACTGCATACATCCCACTGCCAACTCAAGCAGTGGGCGCGTGAGATCACGTCGGTGGAGCCATCGCTCGACACACGGAAGCCGCTGAAATGGTCCAGCATGCCCATCATCTTCAACACTGAGGACCACCCTGACCGCACTACTGCGGTTGGGTGCTTGGCATTGTTGGTTTCACCAACAATCCGCAACCTCAAGGTGACAAAGATGTTGGTTAATGACAGGGCTGGCCTGAACTTGATCTCGCCTGTTGCGGTCAAAAGGCTGCAGATCCCTGATGGAGACCTCGAGGAGACGGGCACGTTCCAAGGGGTTAACCCGGGGAGGAGCCAGCTAAAGGGAAAAGTCACGCTGCCCGCGACATTCGGAGGCGAGCTGAATCACAGGACGGAAAGGATCGTTTTTGATGTAGCCGAGATCCTCTTACCTTACAACGGGATCCTCGGCTGCTCGGCACTAGCCAAGTTCATGGCGGCTTCACACTACGCCTACAACATGCTGAAGATGCCCGGGCCGATGAACATCATCACCGTCCCCTCCGACAAGAAAGATGCGTTGATTTGTGCCGATCAACTTTACCAGGAAGCAGTTGCAGCAGCTGCCGCTAAGGCACCTACTCCTGCCGACGGAGCCCTAAAAGAGAAGAAGATCGGCGAGACCCCTCGCACCCACTCCAGCAAGCGCACCTCTACGGGGTGTTGCGCTCCCGTTGAGAGCGTGCCATAAAGCTCCGCCGGCAAGAGCAAGAAGTCCAGAGTCGCACCACCAGAGACCAAGAAGTTGCCCGTCAAGGAGGACGACACGGGGGAAGATTTTACCATAAGCTCCACCCTCAACGACAAATATGAAAGCGAGATCGTCACCTTCCTGCGGGTGAATGTCGATGTGTTTGCATGGCAAGCCACCAACATCCCCGGCGTTCCCAGGGAGGCGATTGAGCACCATCTTGCTGTCTGTCCTCATGCGCGGCCCGTCAAGCAGAAGGTCAGGAAGGAAGCTCTGGAGAGGCAAGAGTTCATCACGGAGGAAATCAAAAAGCTAAAAGCGGCAGGCTTGGTAAGAGGAGTACTCCATCCAACGTGGTTGGCAAATCCGGTAGTGGTGCGCAAGGCAAACGGGAAGTGGAGGTTGTGTATTGATTACACAGACATCAATAAGGCTTGTCCAAAGGATCCCTTTCCGTTATCGCGCATGGAACAGATTGTTGACTCCATGGCTGGGTGTGACCTGTTATCATTCCTTGACGCCTACTCAGGATACCACCAGATCTTCATGACAAAAAAGCGAGGAAAAGACAGCATTCATCACCCCATGTGGTACATATTGCTTTTTACGGATGCCTTTCGGGTTGAAGAGTGCTGGCTCAACCTTTGCAAGAGCCATCCAAATTGGTTTTGAACCTCAGCTACATAGAAATATGGAAGCTTATATGGATGACATAGTGGTCAAAACCAAGGACAAGGTAACACTTGTGCGGGATTTGGAGGAAACATTTGGGAACTTGTGCAAGATCAACCTCAAACTGAACCCTGAGAAGTGTGTATTCGGGGTCCCATCCGGCAAGCTTCTCGGGTTCTTTGTGTCGCAGCGCGGGATTGAAGCAAACCCAGACAAGATTAGGGCCATTGAGTAGATTGAGGCACCCAAACGGATCAAGGACGTGTGTCGGCTCACTGGCTGCATTGTCGCCATGAGAAGATTCGTCTCCAAATCCGCGGAGTGTGCCCTCCCTTTTTTCAAGATCTTAAAGAAGACAGGCCCAGTGGAGTGGACCCTAGAGGCCGAGGCGGCGTTGCAAGACTTGAAGAGGTACCTCTCCTCTGCGCCGATGCTGGTTGCACCCAAACCACAAGAACCGTTGCTACTATATCTAGCGGCAACAAACCAAGTGGTTAGCGCCGCACTGGTGGTGCAGAGAGAGGTCGACGAGGAGACAGCAGCAGCAGCAGAGTCAGTGGTTGGCGGGCCAGAACCCTCCCCGACCGGGATTGGACCAGGCAAGACTGAGTCCCCGGCAGGGCTCGGCCCCGGCAAGACTGGCGCCAGCGCGACAGGACCTGCACAGCCAGGTGAAGTGGCGCAAAGGAAGAAGATGGTGCAGCACCCGGTTTACTTCGTCAGCTCCCTCTTGCAGGGAGCTAGGTCGAGGTATTCAGGTGTGCAAAAATTGCTCTTCGGCCTCCTTATGGCCTCGAGGAAGCTGCGCCACTACTTCCTAGCGCACGAGATCACCGTGGTTACCCACCTTCTATTGCAACAGATACTGCATAACCCAGATGCAACAGGAAGGATCGTGGAATGGGCCCTGGAGCTGTCGAGTTTTGGTCTAAAGTTTGAAAGTACCTCGACGATCCAGAGAAGAGTCTTGGCGGAGTTTGTTGCAGAATGGACCTCGACGCCTGACGAAGAGGTACAGGAGACCACTCTCCCCGGCGAGGAAACAAGCGGCAACTGGATCATGTACTTTGATGGGGCTTTTTTGCTGCAAGGTGCCAGTGCTGGTGTGCTGCTTGTCGCACCCACCGGAGAGCACCTCAAGTATGTCATCCAAATGCACTTTCCCCGGGAGATGTCAACCAACAACTCCACCGAGTATGAGGGTTTGTTTGCCGGTCTCAGGATCGCGGCGAACCTCGGAGTCAAAAAGCACATCATCAGGGGCGACTCGCAACTCGTTGTCAGGCAGGTCAACAAAGATTATCAAAGCCCGTTGATGGAAGCTGAGGTGGATGAGGTGAGGAAACTGGAAGATCTCTTTGACGGTATACAAGTGGAGCATGTCCCTCGGTCGGAGAATGACATCGCCGACTACCTGTCAAAGCGCGCTGCCCTCAAGCTACCTTTGAAACCAGGTACTTTCGTGCTTAAGTTAACTCAATCGTCCATTGAGCCATCAACCAGGCAGAACAAGTGGAGGAAGCTAGGCTCTGGCAAGTACTTCCCCACTGAGCTCCCCGGAGCCGGCAGCAAAGATGTTGCCGTGGATGCCGATCTTGCCGTAGGACAACCGACTCCGGCTGAACCCCAGGTCATGGCCGTACAGACGGCCGTTCCCGTGGCAAAAGAGATGCCTTTAGTCCTTGCCGTCGACCCACAGGCTCCAACATGGGCGCAGCACACCATCTGATTCCTCCAAATGGGAGAGCTTCCTGAGGAGCAGGAAGAGGCAGAGAAAGTAGCCCGCCGATCCGCTTTGTACCAATTCGTTGACAATGTTTTGTACAGAAAGAGACCAAATGGAGTGAAATTGAAGTGCATCTCTCAGGAGGAAGGACTAGAGCTATTGGCGGAGATACATGGAGGCATATGTGGCTCCCACATAGGGTCAAGGGCCCTTGCCGACAAGGCATTCTGGCAGGGCATCTTCTGGCCCACCGCCCTCCGGGATGGAAGGCACTAGTAACCAAGTGTGAAGCATGCCAGTTCCATTCAAAGAAGCTTCATCAACCAACCCAAGCCCTTCAAACCATCCTTCTCTGCTAGCCCTTCTCGATCTGGGGGCTCGATACATTGGGCCCCTTCCCCTGCGCTGTCGGGGGCTTTGAGTACTTGTATGTTGCAATCCACAAGTTCACAAAGTGGCCAGAGGTGGAAGCAGTGAGGAAGGTGACGGTGCAGTCAACCATCAAGTTCTTCAAGGGACTAGTGTGCCATTTTGGGGTGCCCAACAGGATCATCACCGACAATGGCACACTATTCACAAGCCACACCTTCGTGCAATACATTGAGGATCTCGGTAGCAGGGTATGTTTTGCCTCCGTGGCACATCCATGGAGCAACGGCCAAGCGGAGAGAGCAAATGTAGAAGTCCTGCGAGGCTTAAGAACAAAGACTTTCGATAGGCTGCGCAAAAGTGGAAGACGCTGGATTGATGAGTTGCCAGCGGTTCTTTGGTCGATCAGGACGACGCCAAATCGAGCCACCAGCCAGACACCCTTTGCCCTGGTCTATCAGGCAGAAGCAGTTCTCCCGACGGAACTCATATACGGGTCACCTCGAGTGCTCGCTTATGATGAGCTTGAGCAAGAGCAATTGCGGCAAGATGTCACAACGCTCCTTGAGGAAGATCGTCTCTGAGCGGCTATGAGAGCAACATGCTACTAGCAAGCCTTGCGACGCTACCATAGCCGCAAGGTTCATGCCCGGAGCTTTAAGGAAGGTGACCTTGTTCTTCGGCATGTTCAGTCAGCCAAGAATTCCAACAAGTTGACACCGAACTGGGAAGGCCCTTATCGGGTAACACGAGTCACCAAGCCCGGCGCAGTCCGCCTGGAGAACGAAGATGCCGTTTTGGTGAGCAACTCCTGGAACATCGAGCATCTTCGTAAGTTTTACCCATAAGGCACGGGTGCCGAGCCTCCCGGTAGGCCACCCCTTTATACAAGCCTTGCCGGCAAGGCATGTAACCCTTTGTACAAAGCCAGGCGCAGACCCTAAGCACTAATAAATGAAGCGCTGGCACCCTAAGTTATAGCATGCATGCTAGGTCGAGTCTCCCCCTCGGTTATAGTTGATAGTGCTTAGCAGCGGCTAACCCCTAGCTTATAGGTCGAGTGTGCATCTCTCTGTTTCTTCCCTGTCCTTTTTGGTTCGCAGGGCACAAAAGTATTTCTGCTGAGCTGTTTGGAAGAAAGGAATGGACCAGTGCCCCAACCCCGGTAAGCCAAGGTTGCTGGGGGCTGCAAATACAGGGATCCGTCCGCGGCAGGCCAAGGTTGCCGGGGGCTGCAAGTCCAGATAAGTCGTTCATCCTCTATCATGCATTTCGTTATGAACTGGGGTATGCAAAATCCCGTTTTATATCCAAGCGACCATGCTCCCCTCTTTCCGAGCCCAAGGTTTACCTCCTTGGTCCGAAGCTGGTCATAGTCGCGACAGCAAAGGAATAGAACGTGGAGCCTAAACCCATCTCATCTCTGCCTCCGCCAAGAGCGTGAGAAAGGTCGAGTAAAATGGGGGACGGCGGGGCCTATTGCCGGGCGATAAACATTTACCTTAGATAGTAACAAGGATTCGATCCTTGCTGTGGGTTTCACTCGCGAATGAAAAAGCCCGGCAAACATCCTCTTTCATTAAAAACATCCCGTACAGGTACAGTCCATACGGAATGAAAAACATGAGCAAGGGGACTACAAATTCTAAATCTAATAAAGGCCCAAAGGCTTACAGGATTAAAAAGAGATAAGGTGCCCGTAATCCCTTTCTTGTCCCTCTCCCCAGGAAATGGAACAAGAAGGCAAAAGGGCAAAAGGGGCGCCTAGGTGAAGTACGAGCAGCAGAAGGAACTAGGAGAACATCCCGGTGGCCACCCCGAAGGGAGGATGGTGATGATGATGACGGTAGAAGAGCTGGAAGACGAGGCGGCAGGACTATCAATATGACGAAGGCGTCGGTGCCCGTGTACTCCGACTTGACGGCATTGCCGCCCACCCTCTTCCTCTTCTACAGCCTCCTCATGCTAGCCGCCCAAGGAGGCGACCCCGAGAAGTTCAAGGAGTCGACAACACGGATGATGGGGTCGCCGGTGCCGCCTGGAGCGGCGCCCGAAACCTAGCCGGACCCGTCATCCTGTCGGCCGCTCCCCTCGTCGTCGCTGCCGCTGTCCTCCTTGTCACCCTCGCTCGAGGAGGAATCTTCATCGTCGGAGGAGCTCTCCACGCAGCACCTTACGCGAGTCCGAAGTGCCCGAAGATCTTGACGGAGAGGAGGCCATTCTCCATTAACTTGAAATGGAGAGTGAGCCCCTCCATCAAGCTATGGATGCGGGCGAAGGTCTTCCACCCTCGACGGAAGTACATAACGTGAGGGGCGGGGAACTCGACGTCGTCCCATATGCTGCTGTTCCCACAACCCCTCATATGCAGTCGACCTGCGATGGATCCAGCTCCATCTCCCGCGCAAACGGAGTTGGGAGGCAAAGACAACGGTGCAGCGGCTGGCGCAGCCTGATGAAGAACTCACAAGGGTTGTCCCCGACGTGCCCCTCCATCGGAGGAGGGGCCGCTGGCGGAGGCGAGGCCGATCTGCCGCCCCGTCCTCCTCCCCCTCGAGCACCACGGCGGCCTTGAGCTCGCCCCCTCCCCCTCCCTCTCACAATTGGCTCCGCCGCTACGAGCACTTGGGGAGGGGCGATGTGTTGTCGAGCCGAGACCCTCGCCGCCACCGATGAAGTGTCACCTCGCCCCCTCGCCATGGTAGAAGAAAGGAAGAAGCAGGAATGCATAGAGGCAAATGGCAAAGGGTTGAGGCAGCGTTCCTCCCCCCCCTCTTTATAAAGGGGTGGGGGCGAGGCTCGGCCGCCTCCTCTCAGCCAATCCGGCCCGTTGAAGTGACAGCAAGCGGGGCTGTCGACCGCCCTCCCCGCTCCATTGAAGGCGCGTGGGAATCGACCCTCGCACGCGCATGACTTCCCACATCCTGCGCGCCTGTCATTCGCCCTGCATCGTGCATGCAGCGAACGTGGCACGAGAGATAGGCGCAGTGGGACGCGTGGAGCGACGGTTCCCGAGCGAGGTAGTAAATGAGCAGCGGCCCTACAGTCTCAAAGAGACATGCAAGCCGCCTCTTTATTGTCCACCACGGGATGACGCCAGCGTGCTTCCGTCATGCGCGCGCGTGCACGACCTCCACGTCGCACGTTCAATGCAGGTTGTGGGAAGTGCAGCGGACGGAACAGTTACCGCGGTAAAAATCCGCCCCAACTGCCCGCACACTGTTCTGGGCCTGGCCCAACAACGTGTTGCGCTTATGTATGGCCCAGGCCCGGGGGCTCCTGTCGGTGTACAAAAGTAGGGGCTCTGCTTTTGACCCCTTTACTTGTGCACGGGCAGTCAGAGCCACCCGCCACGGCCACGCATAACAGGGCAGGAAAGGTAAGCTAGAGGGAAGCCAAAGGCACAAGACGAACAAGACAGCGTCAAGAACCAAGGCCACAAAGCGCAGACGGGCGAAGCAGGTTGCCCCGGCAAGACCCTTGCCGGGGGAAGCCTTGGCAAGCCCCTTGCCGGGGTAGCTCACCCACAACAGTGGAGCGGGCCACCCTCGAGCCACGGTCTCCAACAGCCATGTTGGACCAAGACTCGGGAGGCACCCCCATGGTGGCATGCACATCATTGTGAAGACATAGAATACCCAAGATCGGCTGAGGAATGGGAAGCAACATTCCTCACCAAGATCCTTACCGAAGGAATCCACAAGAGCCTCGGCAAGACCCTTGCCGGGGACGCCAGTGCGCCACGGCAGGACCCTTGCCGGTCCACCTGGCAAGACCCCTGCCAGAGGCGACAGCAGGGCCACTGCCAGGCCCACACCAACCAACTCCCCGCCGCCGCACGCACGCAGCTGCCAGCCCAACCAGTTGGGTAGGCACCTGCGTGGTAGCACGCAGCTTCCATGCCAACTCAGCACGCACCCACGTGGCGGCATCCAGGTCTTCGTGGAGGCTCCACCACCGCGCCACCTCAACTACTTGCCTGCCTACATGGCACCACATGCATCGCTGGCCAGGGCGCGTGTCGGAGCGGCGACGGACGGGACGGGCCTCGCTCCCGTCCCTGATAAAGTGAAGGGACACCTAAGCCTCGCATTAAATGCACTTTGTCCTGTAATACCAGCGATAAGCTCACAACGCTGTAGCACTTTCCACCTCAGGTGTGCCACTGTGGCAGCGCCTTTCACATATAAAAGGAGGCCCTTGGCGCACTAGAGAGGGATTCGACTCTTTCGAACTTGGCAACACCCAGAGCTAGTTCAAGAGCTCAAGAACACTAAATACATCCACCAAAGCAGGATCATAGGGTTTTACGCATCTTTGCGGCCCGAACCTAGGTAAAATCCCCTTTGTGCTATCTGCTAGTCCCGCTCTTCTCACGATCCTATGCCCTGCAACCGTAGTAGGGATTCCAGTGATCCCATAGGTGTCGTTTCGCACCGACAGCTCGGCAGGCCATAGCCGAACTATTAGGTCCTTTATGGCCAGCTCGGCCGCCTTGTGCAACTCGACCAGTTGTTTTAGCTGGTCGCTAGGGCACTGGATGTTCTGGTCCAAGGTATTAAGACCAGAACAACTTCTCCATAGAGCTCCCTTCTTTGGCTCGAAAGAACTCTGCAGCATCTGATACGCTGCACGGCAGATCCGCAAACGCTCCTAGAGAACTCCAAATTCGGGTAAGTAAAAAGAATGTTTCTTTCATATACTTGCTTTGCATAATAAAAACCTTACCCGCCGCGATCTGCCTGGCCGCCTGGATTTCCTACGGGGCGCTCTGGGCTTCGGCTCGGGCATCTTGCACGCTCTGGCGGGCCTTGGCAAGTTCGGACTCTTGAGTCTTCGAAGCATGCTCCAAGGACTCGTACTTTTTGACGGCGTCTTGGAGCTCTTGCTGGACCTCGCTCATCTGGGCCTCCCGCTTCTCGCCTGTGGCATGTTCCTTAGCCGCTTTGTCCTCAGCCTCGGCCAACGCCTTCTTGAGAGACGCTACTTCGGTCACGGCCCCTAATAAAGTTCGTGACACTTTAGTCAGTATGAACTTTTCATCCTTCCTAAATATAAAGCACCGATTAGTGCATACCTTGGCTGTCCTCCAGCTGCTTCTTCACGAGGCCGAGTTCTTCCTCGGCCTGCTCCAGATTCCGCGTCAAGTCGGAGACCTCTGCAGTATGAGCAGTGGCGGCCAGCAGAGATGCCTGCTTATTCACGTAGGCATGTTATGTTAGACTCCTGCGAAAAATATTTTGATCCTTTGTTTGGTTTTTCTTTCCCAACACCGAACAGAGCATCAGGGGCTACTGTCTACAAGGTGATATTCTTTTACAACTATATTACTTACCTCAAAGCCTGTTAGAAGGCTAATGCAAGTTTCGGTCAGTCCGTTTTTGGCGGATTGAACTTTCTCAATCACCATACTTATAAGAGTATGGTGTTATTCCATAATGGAAGCGCCTTGTACCACTTCCAACAATCTATCCGGTGCCTCTGGATGGACGGAGGTCATCGGTGGAGGCAGCTTGCCCCCCTTGTTCGGGAGAGGCTGCCTGCCTGAACCCAGAGCCATTTGGGTCTCCTGAGCTGTATTCGGCTGAGGGACGAACTGGATGCGGCCCCCATCACTGGGGTCTGTAGGGGTCTTTCCCCCCATGTTCTCGGCAACCGGGGTGTTGTCCTCCATCATCACCGGAATGGCCTCCCCTTGGCCTGATATCCTTCGAGACAACACCTCGATGTTGTCCGCGGCCTTGTGGGAGGTGGCCGTCGGAAGAGACCCGTTGTTCATCTCCGACGGGTCTAGAGACCCTTCCGAAGAGGAGGATAGCTCGATGTTGGACTGGGCCGGACTGCAGATGCATGGTCTAGCACATTAAAAACGATAAAGTTAAAATACCGGAAATATTATCGTGTCTGGAAACTTACGATTTAGCCAGGGGCTTGACCCTGGGCCCCCACTCCCCGCCGGATTTTTCCCTTCTTAGACTCCTCGGCCTCCCCATGTGTGGAGGCCTTCCTCTTCTTTTTCTCACCAGTGGAGGGGGGGGGGTGGACGGGTCTCCTCCTCCTTCTCCTCCTCCTCCTCCTCATCTTCGGTGGACGAGTGTGTCTCGACGTCTTCGGACGTCACGTATGAAACACCCTCGCGACCGAGACCACCTCTGGTCCCCTTGGCCACCTTCTTGGCTTTCTTCACCGGCACCATAAGGTGCCGGAAAAAGCATCTTCGTCAGAAGAGGCGTTTCTGGATCTTCAGGTAGCGGAGCCGGACATTCAATCTACTCCGCTATTGATACGTCTCCAACATATCTATCAATTTTTATTGTTCCATGCTATTATATTACCCCTTTTGGATGTTTATGGGCTTTATTTTACACACTTATATCATTTCTGGGACTAACCTACTAACGGGAGGCCCAGCCCGTATTGCGTTTTTTTTGCCTATTTCAATATTTTGAAGAAAAGGAATATCAAATGGACTCCAAACAAAATGAAACCTTCGCGAGCGTGATTTTTGGAAATAACGTGATCCAGAGGACTTGGAGTGCAACTCAAGAAGCATCCGAGGCCTCCACGAGATAGGAGGGCGCCCCCCGCCCTATAGGGCGCGCCCCCTATCTCGTGGGACCCTCGGTTGGCCACCGACGTACTTCTTCCTCCTATATAAGCCTACGTACCCTGAAAATATCAAGGGAGCACCCGAAACACAATTTCCACCGTCGTAACCTTCTGTATCCGCGAGATCCCATCTTGGAGCCTTCACCGGCGCTCCGCCAGAGGGGGAATCGACCATGGAGGGCTTCTACATCAACATCCTTGCCCCTCCAATGAGTTGTGAGTAGTTTATCACAGACCTTCGGGTCCATAGTTATTAGCTTGATGGCTTCTTCTCTCTTTTTGGATCTCAATACAATGTTCTCCCCCTCTCTTGTGGAGATCTATCCGATGTAAACTCTTTTTGCGGTGTGTTTGTCGAGATCCGATGAATTGTGGGTTTATCATCAAGTTTATCTATGAGAAATATTTGAATCTCCTCTGAATTCTTTTATGTATGATTGAGTTATCTTCGCAAGTCTCTTCGAATTATCAGTTTGCTTTGGCCTACTAGATTGATCTTTCTTGCCATGGGAGAAGTGCTTAGCTTTGGGTTCAATCTTGTGGTGTCCTTACCCAGTGACAGCAGGGGTTGCAAGGCATGTATTGTATTGTTGCCATCAAGGATAAAAAGATGGGGTTTATATCATATTGCATGAGTTTATCCCTCTACACATGTCATCTTGCATAAGCCATTACTCTGTTCTTATGAACTTAATACTCTAGATGCAGGTACGAGTCGGTCGATGTGTGGAGTAATAGTAGTAGATGCAGGCAGGAGTCAGTCTACTTGTTGCGGACGTGATGCCTATTTACATGATCATGCCTAGATAATCTCATAATTATTCGCTTTTCTATCAATTGCTCGACAGTAATTTGTTCACCCACCGTAATACTTATGCTATCTTGAGAGAAGCCTCTAGTGAAACCTATGGCCGTCGGGTTTATCTCTTATCATATTTGCTTCCAATCTACTTTTATTTTCATCTTTACTTTCTGTATCTATATTATAAAATATTAAAAATATATTTATCTTATCATACTATCTCTATTAGATCTCACTTTCGCAAGTGGCCGTGAAGGGATTGACAACCCCTTTATTGCGTTGGTTGCAAGTTCTTTGTTTGTTTGTGTAGGTGTGTGGGACTTTTGAGGAGCCTCCTACTGGATTGATACCTTGGTTCTCAAAAACTGAGGGAAATACTTACGCTACTGTTGCTGCATCACCCTTTCCTCTTCAAGGAAAACCAACGCAAGCTCAAGACGTAGCAAGAAGGATTGCTGGCGTCGTTGCCGGGGAGGTCTTCACTCAAGTCAAGGCATACCAAGTACCCTGCACAAACTCATCTCCCTCGCATTTAAATTATTTGCCATTTGCCTCTCGTTTTCCTCTCCCCCACTTCACCCTTGTCGTTTTATTTTCACTATCTTTCCCAATCTCCTCCTCTCTTTTCGCTTGCCTTTTTCAGTTTGCTTGTGTGTTGGATTACTTGTTGCCATGGCGCAAGATAATACCAAATTGTGTGATTTCTCGAATACCAATAATGATGATTTCCTTAGTACTCCGATTGCTCCTCTTAATGATGTTGAGTCTTGTGAAATCAATACTGCTTTGCTAAATCTTGTTATGAAAGATCAATTCATCGGCCTTCCTAGTGAAGATGTCGCTACTCATCTAAACAACTTTGTTGATTTATGTGATATGCAAAAGAGGAAAGATACGGATAATGATTTTGTTAAATTAAAGTTATTTCCGTTTTCACTTAGAGATCGTGCTAAAGTTTGGTTTTCGTCTTTGCCTAAAAATAGTATTGATTCTTGGAACAAGTGCAAAGATGCTTTTATCTCCAAGTATTTTCCTCCTGCTAAGATCATCACTCTTAGGAACTATATTATGAATTTTAAACAACTTCATCATGAGCATGTTGCTCAATCTTGGGAAAGAATGAAATTGATGATTCGCAATTGCCCTACTCATGGTTTGAATTTATGGATGATCATACAAAAAAATTATGCCGGTTTGAACTTTGCTTCTAGAAATCTCTTAGATTCGGCCGCGGGACACACGTTTATGGAAATCACGTTAGGAGATGCTACAAAACTTCTTGATAATATTATGGCTAATTATTCTCAATGGCACACCAAAAGATCTTCTAGTAAAAAAGTGCATGCTATAGAAGAAATCAATGTTTTGAGTGGAAAGATGGATGAACTTATGAAATTGTTTGCTACTAAATATACTCCTCTTGATCGCAATCATATGCCTTTGTCTACTTTGATTGAGAATAATAATATATCTATGGATGTGAATTTTGTTGGTAGGAATAGTTTTGGAAACAATGCTTATAGAGGAAACTTTAATGCTAGACCGTTCCCTAGTAGTTCCTCTAATAATTATGGAAATTCCTACAATAATTCTTATGGTAATTTTAATAAGATGCCCTCTGAATTTGAGAATAGTGTGAAAGAATTTATGGTTTCTCAAAAGAATTTTAATGCCTTGCTTGAAGAAAAATTGCTTAAAGTTGATGATTTGGCTAGGAACTTTGATAGACTTTCGCTTGATGTTGATTCTCTTAAACTTAGATCTTCTTCTCCTAAGCATGATATCAATGAGTCTCTCAAAGCAATGAGAATTTCCGTTGATGAGTGCAAAGAAAGAACCGCTAGATTGCGTGCTAAGAAAGATAGCTTTATAAAGGCGTGTTCTTCTAGTTACCACGAAAATAATGATGAAGATCTTAAAGTTATTGATGCATCTCCTATTAGATCTTTGTTTTGCAATATGAATCTTGATAATTATGGGACTGAAGATGAGTCAACTTTACCTAGAAGGCGTCCCAAGAATTCGTAGTTTTTAGATCTTGATGCTAAATTTGGTAAAAGTGGGATTAGAGAGGTCATGACTTTAAATAGCATTGAACCCACCATCTCGGATTTCAAGGAATTTGATTATGATAATTGTTCTTTAGAAGGTTGTATTTCCTTGTTGCAATCCATTGTTAATTCTCCTCACGCTTATAGTCAAAATAAAGCTTTTACCAAACATATCGTTGATGCCTTGATGAAACCTTATGATGAAAAACTTAATTTGGAAGTTTCTATACCTAGAAAACTTAATGATGAGTGGGAACCTACTATAAAGATTAGAATTAAAGATCATGAGTGTTTTGCTTTGTGTGATTTGGGTGCTAGTGTTTCCACTATTCCAAAAACTTTATGTGATATTCTAGGTTTCCATGATCTTGATGATTGATGTTTAAATTTGCACCTTGCGGATTCCACCATTAAAAAGCCAATGGGAGGGATCAATGATGTTCTCATTGTTGCAAATAGAAATTTGGTGCCCGTAGATTTTATCGTTCTTGATATAGATTGCAAACTTTCATGCCCTATTATTCTTGGTAGACCTTTCCTTAGAACGATTGGTGCGATTATTGATATGAAGGAAGGGAAAATTAGATTCCAATTTCCATTAAAGAAAGGCATGGAGCACTTTCCAAGAAAGAAAGTAAAATTACCTTATGAATCTATCATGCAAGCTAATTATTATTTTAGTGCCAAAGATGACACTACTTAGATCTATCTTCGCTTCAATGCCTAGCTAGGGGCGTTAAACAATAGCGCTAGTTGGGAGGCAACCCAATTTTCTTTGTGTTTCTTGTTTTTAGTTCTTGTTTAGTAATAATTATTGCATGTACCTCCTGTTTAGATGTATTTTTATCTTTTAATTAGTGTTTGTGCCAAGTAGAACCTATAGGATAACCTATGATGATAGTTGATTAGATTCTGCTGAAAAACAGAAACTTTGCGCGCACGAATTTAGTTTTGTTAAATCACAGAAACGTGCTTTTGCATTGATTCTTTTTGCTGCTGATCAATAGAAACTTTTTCAAGGACTTCCTATTTTGGTAGGAGTTTTAGAGTTCCAGCAGTTTGCATTAGTAATTGATTTCTACAGACTGTTCCGTTTTTGACAGATTCTGTTTTTCGTGTGTTGTTTGCTTATTTTGATGCATCTATGGCTAGTAAAATAGTTTATAAACCATAGAGAAGTTGGAATACAGTAGGTTTAACACAAAAATAAATAAAGAATGAGTTCATTACAGTACCTTATGTGGTGGTTTTGTTTTCTTTCACTAACGGAGCTTATAAGATTTCCTGTCGAGTTTTGTGTTGTGAAGTTTTCAAGTTTTGGGTAAAGCTTTTATGGACTATGGAATAAGGAGTGGCAAGAGCCTAAGCTTGGGGATGCCCATGGAACCCCAAGATATTCAAGGATAGCCAAAAGCCTAAGCTTGGGGATGCCCCGGTGTTGAGTATGTAATTTATACTGCACGTGTATTGGAGTTGTGGCCCACCTCCTAGTCTTGTATAGTTGAGGTAGAGGCCTTCCCTTGTATTATATATACGTGCATCAGCACCCATCAATACAACGATTATTGTATTGGCAAAACATCTCTTCTACATGGTATCTATCGCAAGTCGATCCTAGCCCTAGCCGTCGTCGCCGCCGTGCCTCCATCGCGCCGCCACCGCCGCCGTTCCATCCACCCGCCACCGCCGGCGCCGGTTCTCTCCGGCCGCCGCCGCCGCCGGATGCCGCTGCTTTCCACTGCGCCCGCTGCCGCTACCGCACCCAGCCGCCGCCGCCTCTCGCCGCCGCCGTTGGTCCGTGCCGCCGCCGTCGCTCATCC
>NC_041385.1:550994360-551010441 GCF_002162155.2 Triticum dicoccoides
CGCTCATCCTATCACCGCCGCCGCCGCACCCAGCCGCCACCACTTCTCGCTGCCGCCGTCGCTCATCCTATCGCCGCCACCATTGGTCCATGCCGCCACCGCCGCCCATCCCCACTGCGCGCTGCCGCTCCTCCCTGGTCGTCGCTGTGACTCCTTCCCCAAACGCCACCATCGCTTCTGCAATGTATTCTATCGTGTCGTCTCTCTTCGGCTACATGTACGCAGACGCGCCGGTCTCCTTCACCCACATGCAGCCGGCCCCTCCAATGGCCGGCGACCATGCTCCACCCGCCCCGTCGATAGATTCTCCGGGCTACTTCACCACCTGCGGTGGTCCCGCACTCGCCGGGTGTTACCAATTCCCGTCACCCGTGCCTTCCTAGCAGCAGCTGCAAGGAGGAGGGGGCCTACGCACCCGGCGTGGCGGCCGCCATCGCCGCCTGTAGCAGCAGCCTGTCCAGAGCGCCGGGGGGGGGCACCGCACTACCAGCAGGCTCTTCCCGTGGGCCACCAGGGGTTCCTCGGCATGCCTTACCAGTCGGCCGACGCCGGCTACGGCGCCCTCCTTGCGCCGCCGCCTCTCGGTGGTCATGGTCCGCCCGCCCCAGCGCTGCCCTACGGGGGCCTTCCGCCGCCGCCGGTACCTGTGACATGGGACCCCACCCTCCTCGCCGCCCAGCACTCCGTGTCATCGCCGAGTAGCTCCATCGGTGGAGGCGACTGGTACATGGACTCAGGTACTACTGCGCACATGACAGCTCATCCCGGTAACCTCACCTCCTCCACTCCCGTTCACACACCCACTCGTATCACCGTCAAAAACGGCTCCTCCTTACCTATTACTCATATCGGTAGCACTAGTTTTCCCTCCACTTCCACACCCATCACTATGTCTAATGTTCTTGTTTCACCTGAATTAGTCACGAACCTAGTTTCCGTTCGTCGTCTTACTCTTGAGAACCCACTTATTGTTGAATTTGACGGTGTTGGCTTTTCTGTGAAAGACGCCCGTATTTGGATGGTCCTTCACCGGTGTGACAGTCCTGATGAGCTCTACCCCGTGCACGCCGGCGCCTCCACCTCCACACCCGTCGCCCTTGCCGCCGGTGTTGACCTTTGGCACGCCCGCTTGGGTCACCCCAACCACACCGTTTTACGTCAAATTCTTAGGAGTTTCTGTTTCTCATGTAATAAGCTAGCCGAGCACTCTTGTGAGGTTTGTCGCTTAGGCAAGCACGTTCATCTTCCCTTTAGTGCGTCTTCTTCAGTTTCCACTTTTCCGTTTCAATTACTTCATAGTGACGTTTGGACATCTCCTGTTGCGAGTAACACGGGCTATCTATACTACTTGGTGATTTTAGATGATTTTTCTCATTATGTGTGGACTTTTCCCCTTCGTCGTAAATCCTATGCTTTAGCCACACTCATTGCCTTTTATTCCTATGTCACCACCCAATTCGGTGGCCCCATACTCGCACTCCAGACGGATAACGAAAAAGAGTTTGAAACGTCGCTCTCCGCACGCTTCTCGCCTCTCACGGCACCATCTTTCATCTGACCTATCCATACACTTCACAGCAGAACGGCCGCACTGAGCGCATTCTCTGCACACTTAATGATTGCGTTCGCATGTTACTCTTTCACTCTAATGTGCCCACTCGATTTTGGCCCGATGCTCTCGCCACCGCCACCCTCCTAGTTAACATTCGTCCTTGTCGCCCTCGGGGGAACTACGCTCCTCACCACCTTCTCTTCGGCAAACCACCATCCTATGATGGTCTCCGCATCTTCGGGTGTCTCTGTTATCCTAGCACCGCGTCCAACACGTCACACAAGCTCGCACCATGATCCGTCCCATGCGTCTTCCTTGGCTACCCTCCTAACACCAAAGGTTACCGGTGCTATGATCCTGTCACTCATCGTGTGTACACCTCGAGGCATGTGTACTTTGTCGAGACGGTGTTTCCTTTTTTCCAGGTTCCTCCGGATTCGGCCCCTTCGGCATCGGCCCCCCGCGCCCCTTTCATGGAGCGATGCGCGGCGGCACCCCCCGGCGGCCTCCCTGGCCCGGCGTCATCTGCCGCCACCACCCGGCGTCGTGACTCCCTTCCTCGAGGTCGAGTCCGAGCGGGCCCTTGGGTCCCCATCTCCCTCATATGAGGTTGAGCCCGACACCCCGCCCCCCACCCCTGCGACGGGCTCAACGTCATCCTCGCCCGTCGCCTCTTCCGCTGCCGGATTGGCCGGTGCTGTTGCCGCGCTGCTGCGTCCTCTGCCACCGCTGCAGCCTCCGCTGCGGCCTCTGCCGCCGCCGCCGCCACCACGGCCCCCATCGCCGCACCGGGTGCCCTCGTCGCCGCGGCACTCGCCGGCCCTGCTGCCCCGTCACTTGGTGTGACCACCCATGCCCGAGCAGGAGTTCTTCGGCCCAGCACGCGCTACTCCACCGACGAGTATGTGTGCACCGCCTCAATGTTGACGCCATCACCCGTCCCCACCTCCGCTCGCGCTGCCCTTCGGGATCCCCACTGGCTAGCTGCGATGTAGGAGGAGTTCGACGCCCTACAGTGCAACCGCACGTGGCAGCTTGTTCCGCGTCCCCCTCATGCCAACATCATCTCTGGAAAGTGGTGTTTCGCCACAAGACTCGCCCGGACGGTTCTCTCGAGCGCTACATGGCTCGATGGGTGGTTCGCGGATTTCGGCAGCGCGCGGGCATGGACTTCACCAACACCTTCGTCCTGGTTGTTAAACCGGGCACGATCCGTGCCATGCTCCAGTTGGCGGTCTCGCGCGCCTGGCCTGTGCACCAGTTGGATGTCTCCAACACCTTCTTGCACGGCCACCTTGCCGAGCAGGTGTACTATGAGCAGCCCACTGGCTTCGTCGACGCCGAGCACCCAGACTTTGTGTGCTTGCTCTCTCATTCTCTTTACAGGTTGAAGCAGGCGCCTCGGGCTTGGTACCAGCGTATTGCAGCCTTCCTATAGTCTTTGGGCTTTCGGTCCACTCGCTCCGATGCCTCACTATTCGTGTATCATCAGGGAGCTGACACTGCATATCTGCTGCTCTACGTCGACGACATCATCCTCACGGCGTCCGCCCCCGATCTCCTTCAGCGGCTGACTGCTTGTCTTCGTGATGAGTTCGCCCTCAAGGACTTGAGGCCCCTGCATTACTTCCTCGGCATCGAGGTGGTCCGCCGTCCTGACGGCTTCTTTTTGCATCAGCGGAAGTACGCCCACGAGCTCCTAGAGTGTGCCGGTATGCTTAAATGCAAGCCAGCACCCACGCCCGTCGACACGAAGGCGAAGGTCTCTGCTCTTGAGGGGTCTCGTGCATCCGATGGAGCGTTTTATCGCTCTATTGTCGGTGCTTTACAATACCTGATGCTGACCCGCCCTGACCTGCAGTACGTTGCCCAGCAGGTGTGCCTCCATATGCACGCCCCGTGTGACTCTTACTGGACTCTGGTGAAGCGTATTCTCCGTTACATACGCGGCACCATGTCCTTGGGACTCACCCTGATGGCCTCCACCTCCACCGACCTCGTGGCCTACTCCGATGCCGACTGGGTTGGCTGCCCCGACACGCGACACTCTACGTCATGCTACTGCGTCTACCTTGGGCCCTCGTTGATCTCTTGGTCATCGAAGCGGCAGCCCACGGTCTCCCGCTCTAGCGCCGAGGCAGAGTATCGCGTCGTGGCTAACGCTGTGGCCGAGTGATCTTGGATACGTCAGCTGCTCCAGGAGTTGCTTTGTGATGTTCACAAGACCACTCTTGTCTACTGTGATAACGTCAGCGTGGTCTACCTCTCCACCAACCCCGGTGCACCATCGACGGACGAAGCATATTGAGCTCGATATTCACTTCATGCACGAGCAGGTTGCCCTTGGCCGTGTTCGGGTTCTCCACGTGCCGACAATGCAACAGTTTGCTGATGTGATGACTAAGGGATTGCCTACTCCTGTCTTCGAGGAGTTTCGGTCCAGTCTCTGTGTCTCCGGTGACGCTTCGACTGCGGGGGGTGTTGAGTATGTATTTTGTACTGCACGTGTATTGGAGTTGTGGCCCACCTCCTAGTCTTATATAGTTGAGGTAGAGGCCTTCCCTTGTATTATATATACGTGCATCAGCACCCATCAGTACAACGATTATTGTATTTGCAAAACATCTCTTCTGCACCCGGGAAGGCATCCCCTCTTTCGTCTTCGTTCATTGGTAACTTTACTTGGAGCTTTATTTTTATTCGCCACATGATATGTGTTTTTCTTGGAGCGTCGTGTATTATATTAGTCTTTGCTTTTTAGTTTACCACAATCATCCTTTCTGTATACACATTTTTGGGAGAAGCCTATTTGATTAGAATTTGCTAGAATACTCTATGTGCTTCACTTATATCTTTTGAGCTTGATAGTTTTTGCTCTAGTGCTTCACTTATATTTTTTAGAGCACGGTGGTGTCTTAATTTTGAAGAGATTGCTAGTCTCCCATGCTTCACTTATATCTTTTTGAGAGTCTTTTAGAATAGCATGGTATTTGCTATGGTCACAAAGTTGGTCCTAGAATGATGAGCATCCAAGTTGGGTGTAATAAAAACTATCATAAAAAGAATTGGATGCTATGATCAATATGGTGCTTGATAATTGTTTTGAGATATGGAGGTAGTGATATTAGAGTCATTCTAGTTTAGGTGATTATGAAAAATACTTGTGTTGAGGGTTGTGATTCACGTAGCATGCACGTATGGTGAACCGCTTTGTGATGAAGTTGGAGCACAATTTTATTTATTGATTGTCTTCCATATGAGTGGCGGTCGGGGACGAGCGATGGTGTTTTCCTACCAATCTATCCCCCTAGGAGCATGCGCGTAGTGCTTTGGTTTTTTATGACTTCTAGATTTTTGCAACAAGTACATGAGTTCTTTTGACTAATGTTGAGTCCATGGATTATACGCACCTCACCTTTCCACCATTGCTAGCCTCTCTTGTGCCGCGCAACTTTTGCCGATACCATACACCCACCATATACCTTGCTCAAAACAGCCACCATACCTAACTATTATGGCATTTCCATAGCCATTCCGAGATATATTGCCATGCAACTTTCCACCGTTCCGTTCATATGGCACGCATTACTGTTGTCATATTGCTCTTTGCATGATCATGTAGTTGACATTGTATTTGTAGCAAGGCCACCTTCATAATTTTCATACATGTCGCTCTTGATTCCTTGCATATCCAGGTACACCGCCGGAGGCATTCATATAGAGGCATATCTTGTTCTAGATTTGAGTTGTAATTCTTGAGTTGTAAATCCATAAAATTGTGATGATCTTCATTATTAGAGCATTGTCCTAGTGAGGAAAGGATGGAAGACTATGATTCCCCCACAAGTCGGGATGAGACTTCAGACTTTACAAAAAGAAAAGAAAAGGAGAAAAAAAGAGAAAAAAAGAGAAAAAGAGAAAGGCCAAAAAAAAGAGAAGGCCAAAAAAAAGAACAAAAAGAAAATAAGAGAAAAAGAAAGAAGGGACAATGCTACTATCTCTTTTTCCACACTTGTGCTTCAAAGTAGCACCATGATCCTTCATGATAGAGAGTCTCATATGTTGTCACTTTCATATACTAGTGGGAATTTTTCATTATAGAACTTGGCTTGTATATTCCAATGATGGGCTTCCTCAAAATGCCCTAGGTCTTCGTGAGCAAGCATGTTGGATGCACACCCACTTAGTTTCTTTTGTTGAGCTTTCATATTTATAGCTCTGGTGCATCCGTTGCATGGAAATCCCTACTCACTCACATTGATATCTATTAATGGGCATCTCCAAAGCCCGTTGATACGCCTAGTTGATGTGAGACTATCTTCTCCTTTTTGTCTTCTCCACAACCACCATTCTATTCCACATATAGTGTTATGTCCATGGCTCACGCTCATGTATTGCGTGAAAGTTGAAAGAGTTTGAGATTATTAAAGTATGAAACAATCGCTTGGCTTGTCATCGGGGTTGTGCATGATTAAATACTTTGTGTGATGAAGATAGAGCAACAGTCAGACTATATAATTTTGTAGGGATAACTTTCTTTGGCCATGTTATTTTGAGAAGACATGATTACTTTGATTAGTATGCTTGAAGTATCATTATTTTCATGTTAATATGAAGTTTTCTTTTGAGTCATTTGGATCTGAACATTCATGCCACAATAAAGAAAATTACATTGAGAATTATGCTACGTAACATTCCACATCAAAAATTTCTATTTTATCATTTACCTACTCGAGGACGAGCAGGAATTAAGCTTGGCGATGCTTGATACGTCTCCAACGTATCTATAATTTTTTATTGTTCCATGCTATTATATTACCCCTTTTGGATGTTTATGGGCTTTATTTTACACATTTATATCATTTTTGGGACTAACCTACTAACCGGAGGCCCAGCCCGTATTGCTGTTTTTTTTGCCTATTTCAGTATTTCGAAGAAAAGGAATATCAAACGGAGTCCAAACGGAATGAAACCTTTGTGAGCGTGATTTTTGGAACGAACGTGATCCAGAGGACTTAGAGTGCAAGTCAAGAAGCAGCCGAGGCCTCCACGAGATAGGAGCCCCCCCCCCCCTATAGGGCGCGCCCCCTGTCTCCTGGGCCCCTCGGGCGGCCACCGACGTACTTCTTCCTCCTATATAAGCCTACCTACCCTGAAAACATCCAGGGAACACCCGAAACACAATTTCCACTGCTGTAAACTTCTGTATCCGCGAGATCCCATGTTGGAGCCTTCGTCGGTGCTCCGCCGAAGGGGAAATCGACCACGGAGGGCTTTTACATGAACATCCTTGCCCCTCCGATGAGTTGTGAGTAGTTTATCACAGACCTTCAGGTCCATAGTTATTAGCTTGATGGCTTCTTCTCTCTTTTTGGATCTCAATACAATGTTCTCCCCCTCTCTTGTGGAGGTCTACTCGATGTAAACTCTTTTTGCGGTGTGTTTGTCGAGATCCGATGAATTGTGGGTTTATGATCAAGTTTATCTATGAGAAATATTTGAATCTTCTCTGAATTCTTTTATGCATGATTGAGTTATCTTTGCAAGTCTTTTTGAATTATCAGTTTGGTTTGGCCTACTAGATTGATCTTTCTTGCCATGGGAGAAGTGCTTAGCTTTGGGTTCAATCTTGCGGTGTCCTTACCCATTGACAGCAGGGGTTGCAAGGCACATATTGTATTGTTGCCATTGAGGATAAAAAGTGGGGTTTATATCATATTGCATGAGTTTATCCCTCTACATCATGTCATCTTGCTTAAGGCGTTACTCTGTTCTTATGAACTTAATACTCTAGATGCAGGCAGAAGTCGGTCGATGTGTGGAGTAATAGTAGTAGATGCAGGCAGGAGTCAGTCTACTTGTTGCGGACGTGATGCCTATATACATGATCATGCCTAGATAATCTCATAATATTCGCTTTTCTATCAATTGCTCGACAGTAATTTGTTCACCCACCGTAATACTTATGCTATCTCGAGAGAAGCCTCTAGTGAAACCTATGGCCCTCGGGTCTATCTCTTATCATATTTGCTTCCAATCTACTTTTATTTGCATCTTTACTTTCTACATCTATATTACAAAATACCAAAAATATATATTATCTTATCATACAATCCCTATTAGATCTCACTTTCGCAAGTGGCCGTGAAGGGATTGACAACCCCTTTATTGCGTTGGTTGCGAGTTCTTTGTTTGTTTGTGTAGGTGCGTGGGACTTTTGAGGAGCCTGCTACTAGACTGATACCTTGGTTCTCAAAAACTGAGGGAAATACTTACGCTACTATTGCTGCATCACCCTTTCCTCTTCAAGGAAAACCAACACAAGCTCAAGACATAGCAATATGCAATGCACCTGCTACCTTTCAAAGATGTGTGACTGCTCTATTTTTACTTTTGTGAAAAGATTGTTGAGGTTTTCATGGATGATTTTTCCGTTTACGGAATTCTTTTGATGATTGCTTAAGCAACCTTGATCGAGTTTTGCTGAGATGTGAAGAAACTAATCTTGTATTGAATTGGGAGAAGTGCCACTTTATGGTTAATGAATGTATTGTCTTGGGGCATAAAATCTCCGTAAGGGGTATTGAAGTTGATAAAGCTAAAGTCGATGCTATTGAAAAAATGATGTGTTCTAAAGATATCAAAGGTGTGAGAAGTTTCCTTTTTCATGCTAGCTTTTATATGAGATTTATTAAAGACTTATCTAAAATTTCTAGGCCTCTCACCAATCTCTTGAAAAAAGATTTTCCATTTGTTATTGATGATGATTGTGTAGAAGCATTTGAAATGGTTAAGAAAGCCTTAATCTCTGCACCTATTGTTCAACCGCCTGATTGGAACCTACCCTTTGAAATTATGTGTGATTCTAGTGATTACGTAGTTAGCGTTGTTCTAGGACAAAGAGTTGATAAAAAATTGACTATCATCCATTATGCTAGTAAAACTCTAGACAGTGCTCAAAGAAATTACATTACTACTGAAAAAGATTTTTTAGGAGTTGTGTTTGCTTGTAATAAGTTAAGATCTTATAGTGTTGATTCGAAAGTAACTGTTCACGCTGATCATGCTTCTATCAAATACCTTATGGAAAAGAAAGATGCTAAACGTAGACTCATTAGTTGGGTTCTCATACTACAAGAATTTTATTTACATATTATTGACAAATAGGGAGCTGAGAACCCCGTTGCAGACACTTGTCTAGGTTAGAAAATATTCTTAATGACCCACTACCTATTGATGATAGTTTCCAGCTGATCAATTAGTTGTCATAAATGCTTCGCGTAGTGCTCCATGGTATGCTAATTATGCTAATAATATTGCTGCTAAATTCATACCACCTAGTTTTACATACCAACAAAATAAAAAAGTTTTTATAAGAATTAAGACATTACTTATGAGATGACCCACATCTTTATAAAGAAGGAGTAGATGGTGCTATTAGACGTTGCATACCTGAGCATGAACAGGAACAGATCCTATGCAAGTGTCACTCTGAGGCCTACAGAGGACACCATGTTGGTGATAGAACTGCACACAAGGTATTACAATCTGGTTTTTATTGGCCTACTCTTTTTAAGGATGCTCATAAGTTTGTCTTGTCTTGTCATGAATCTCAAAGAATTGGTAACATTAGTAGACGTCAGGAAATTCCTATGAATTATACACTTGTTATTCAACCATTTGGTGTTTGGGGATTTGATTATATGGGACCTTTTCCTTCCTCTAATGGGTATACACAAATTTTAGTTGTTGTTGATTACGTTAATAAGTGGGTAGAAGCTGTTCCAACTAGTAGTGTTGATCATAACACTTCTATTAAAATGCTTAAAGAAGTTATTTTCCCGAGGTTTGGAGTCCCTAGATATTTAATGATTGATGGTGGTTCACACTTTATTCATGGTGCTTTCCGTAAATTGCTTGCTAAGTATGATGTTAGCCATAGAATTGAACCTCCCTATCATACTCAGTCTAGTGGTCAAGTAGAATTAATTAATAGGAAAATAAAATTGTTCTTGCAAAAGACTATTAATAGATCCAGGAAGAATTGGTCTAAGAAACTTGATGATGCATTATGGGCTTATAGAACTGCTTATAATAACCCTATTGGTATGTTTCCATATAAAATGGTTTATGGAAAAGCATGTCACTTACCTCTTGAACTAGAACATAAAGCTTATTATGAAATTAAAGAGCTCAACTATAATTTCAAACTTGCTGGTGAAAAAAGGTTATTTGACATTAACTCACTTGATGAATGGAGAACCCAAGCCTATGAAAATACCAAGTTGTTTAAAGAAAAAGTTAAAAGATGGAATGACAAAAGGATACAAAAGCATGAGTTCAATGTAGGTGACCATGTCTTGCTATACAATTCTCGTTTAAGATTTTTTGCAGGAGAACTTCTCTCCAAATGGGAAGGTCTTACATTGTCGAGGAAGTTTATCGTTCTGGTGCCATCAAGATTAACAACACCGAGGGAACTAACCTAAATGTCGGGGGTTGGGTGCGACATATGCCAATGGATGGCTTACCATGGTGGGAGCGAGTAGAACGTCGCCGGTGCCTGGAAGCGGGATAAGGCGTAGACACGAACGTTGGCGTACTTTACCCAGGTTCGGGGCTCTCCTAGGAGATAACACCCCTAGTCCTGCTTTGCGGGGTCTCCGCATGATCACTAAGGCACAAGTGATACAATGGCGCTCCTCGAGCTGTGTGCTAGAGGTAGAAGGAGGCAAGGCTAGCCCTCTTCCTGTTCTAGGGGGGTGGCTAGTTCTAATGGAGTGGGAAACCTTTGCATGGGTGGCCTGGGGGGTTTATATAGGCCTACCCCATAGGGGTACAATGGTAATCTAGCCGGCTACTTGGCCCGGCTGTCGGCGTCTCCAGCCTCCGGCTTCTCCGCCGACCGCTGGGGCCCGCCGCCTGGTGGGCCCTGCCGACTGGTTGGTGGCTGTTCATTGTAGCCGTGTCTTCAGTAACCGGGGCTTGGTCATCTTAGCGTGGCTACAGTCCCGCCACCTGGTGGGAAGACACTGTAGCCACACCTGGTCTTATCAGCTTAATGGCCTGCTCGCCTCGGGACAAGGGACGACCGCCTGCTGGAGGCCGGCCCCTCTCCGATCCGTCTGGTCGAGCTTCCGCCGTCTTCCTTAGAGTCACTGTCCGATAGGGCCCGCCTCTGGCGGGCCGTACCGACAGGCCATCGTGGGGAACAGGGCTCTGCCTACTCGGGGCTACGTCAGGATAGATACGGCACAGTGCCCCGTCGTGCAGAGATCTCCGTCTGTACGGAGCATTGTAGCCACGCCCATCTCGAGTGTGGGAGGCAACATGCTTCACTGTAGCCATGCTTTGCCTTCTACTCTCGATGGTAGCTCGGCCGCCCTATAGTTGTGAGGTGGCCGTCTGTCCGTTGCCACCCTCTCTGGTAGGCGGCCGTCAGGAGCCGGCCACTCGGAGCGCCGTAGTCTTGGATCACCCGCCCTCTGGCAACCGGCCGCGGAACTAGCCGGCCCCAGAGGGCGGAGTTTTGGCTTGGGGCTCAGCTAGGCGGACCTGCCCCAAAGTCTTGATAAATCTAGGGACACGGGTGGGCCTACCCGTGGCCCACTACTCCGACAATAGTCCCCGAAGCCAGTGACGCGTCGTGGTCGAGGGGCCGCGAGGTCTCAGCGGCTTCTCCCCTCCCCGTGCTCTGGGGAAACGTCGACCATCGGGTGGCCAGTCGGCCGCTCAAGCCAGCCTCTCCCAGGCGGAGCTATGTGGTCGATTTTGAAATCCACGGCGGGAAACAGGTGGCGTGCCTGTTAAACTTCCCCAAGCAGCCGCCCGCCGTGGACGCGTCACGCGGCGAACGTCAGCCTGACAAGCCTGCCATCCCACGCTCTTGATGGGACATGACTCCGGGCCGGACCCGCCACTACCATGCCTCGGCAACCGGGCGGATTTACTGCGCCAGAGGGGGCGGTTCCCATCCTCGCGACTATTCACGACGGGGTGAATGCGCGCGGGAGACGGGGGGTCGTGGGGACGTGGGCGCAGTTAATCCCACGACCCCAAGTCCCGCCCCCTCGGCTACATAGCCCGGGAGCTATAAGTAGGGAGGGGGAGAGGTGCGGCAAAGTTCATGCGCCCCCTCCCACTCTCCTTCTTCTTCTCTCGGCCTCCGCTGCTGCTGCTGCCGTAGCGCCGCCGCCGTTGCTCGACGCCGATGAGTCTCTCCTCTCCGCGCCGCCAGCCAGAGCCATGGGCGATTGGGATGGATCGACCGTGATCGAGGATCACATCACTTTCCTCCGTGACACGCGCCGAATGCCCAGCGCGGCCTTCGTCAAGGCGCGGGTGCCGCCGGAGACGAAGATCTCGCCGACGCTGCAGGAAGGCGAGCGGGTCGTCTTCCGCTCGCATTTCCTGCGGGGCTTCAGCCTCCCTGCGAGTAACTTCTTCCGTGCCTTCCTCAACTTCTACAATCTTCAGCCCCATCACTTCACGCCCAACGCCGTGACCTTCCTCTCCGCCTTCGTCATGGCGTGCGAGGGCTACCTCGGCATCCTCCCCACAATCAAACTGTGGGGAGCATTCTTCTATGGGAAGCTCGGCACCTCCGCCAAGGAGACGACGGCCGAGTGCGGGGGCTTCATCGCCGTGCACCGTCCGGCGAAACGGAACGCCTTCCCCGTCATCAAGCTGGCGCAGTCGGTGAAGATGTGGCAGCAGTCCTATTTCTATGTCGAGAATGTGGACCCTGCTGCCGACTTCCTCAACATGCCGGCCAATGAGGCCGGCCCCCCCACCGGAGCTCGCGTCTCCTGGAAGTACAAGCCAAAGCCGGTGTCGGCAGACGCGGCGGCCGCCATTGGCCGACTCCGAGTGCTCCAAGAGTGGGAGGGCCTCGTGGCCTCCGACCTTCTTGTTGCCTTCGTGGAGCGCCGGGTCCTCCCGCTCCAGAGCCGCCCTCATCCGATCTTCCGGATGGGCGGACACCGCGACCCGTGCCGGCTGTGCATGAAGGGAATGCCGCCTGCTGAAGTCTCGCAGATGGTAAACGAAATCTCCGACCTCAAGATGTCGGAGAAGGAGTGGCGGTACGGGAAGCGGCCGTAATCTCGCCACAACCCGCCTCCTGCTATAAGTTTCTTGTTTTTATCCTTTGAACTGCTTTCCTCTACTTTGTGATGCCGCTTCTTCAAGACTTTATTCCTTCTTGGTTGCAGATTTATATGTCCGAGGCAACGGCCGCCCTCCTGGGGCCGGGTGATAACCTCCAGGCAGACAGGGCGGAGAGTGACTTGGAAGACCCTGACTTGGGGGCGGCCGCCCTGGTCGACGACGCGACAGGCGGTGGTGGCAGAGCAGACGGCGGTAGCGGAGCAGGCGGCTCCGAGGGAGGCGGCGGCGTGGAGGCCTGGCCCGACGACGACGAAGACGAAGACGAGCCGCGCCCTGCCCCGAGCTCCACCACTACCGGCGCCGGCCCCTCTTCTGGGCCGCCCGCCCCACGTGGCAAGCGCAAGCGGAAACAGGGCTCGACCCTGTTCGCCAGCGCCCCAAAGAAGCCCAAGAATTCGACCGCGGCGACCAGGCAGAAAGAGACCGCGGCCAGGGCGACCCAATATCAAAGGCAGGCGAAGGTGCCAGTTATGGTGTCGGCGTAAGCATCATTTCCTTACTCCTTGTTTTTTTCATCAATCTGTCGTGAAAATCCTCTGACTTTTCCTCTTATTGCAGGGCCCCGCTGACCCTTGAGAAGTCGGGTGCCGGCTCGGTCCTCAGGTCGGCAGCGACCTCCTCGACCAGCCGGTGCATCGACCCGTCCGCCGACCTCCGGGAGGCGACAGAGCAGAATGCGCGGGAGGCGCGCGATAAGGCAGAGGCTGACCGCCTGGCCAAGGAGCAGACGGATCTGTCTGCCGCGTCTGCCGCAAGGGCGCTGGTGTAGGCGGAAGCTCAGGCCGCAGAGAGGGAACGGCTCGCGGAGGCCGCTCGCCGCCAAGAGCCACTACTTGTGGCCCCCCTGAACACTGCGCCGCCTCCGCCTAACTTCGAGGCGACAGTCGGAGGAGCCGGCGGCGACTACCCGATCCGAGAGCAGGGGCGGTGACGTAGCCATGCCGGACGTCTTCGTGCCGCCGCCCACGCTGCCGCCTCCGCCAGCCAGCGAGCCGCGGGACGAACAACCAGTGGCGCAGCCAGTGCCACCGGCCGCACCACCAATGGTCCTGATTCCCACGGTCCGCATTCCCACGCGCCGCTATCTGGAGAAGGCGGCCTCGGCGCCGCGGCCACAGGAGATCGGCGCCTCGAGCTCATCAGCCCTTGACACCGAGGCGACCAGTGCCGCGCCCGTGGGCTGGGTACGCGGGGGCGGAACCGGCGCCCTGAACGAGGCATCCCTTGACGTCCAGGCCAAGCTCCGGGCGGAGGCAGTGGCACTCAAGCGCTACAACGAGGCCTACTTAGAGTCGCGCACCGCCATCCGAGTAAGCCATCTTTTGGTTTTTCTCCGAATGTTCCTCTTTGCTCCTTTCGTGGGGGCGCGCAAGCGCACCCACTGGGTGTAGTCCCCAAGTTCCGGGCCGGCTGCTGAGCAGGCGGGTCGGAACTTTAACTTGTAGTCGCCGATTGCTGATTTTCGTTTTGTTGTTTGTTCTGCAGGATTATCATAACCTCCGCGCGACCGCCTATAACTCCAAGGTTCGGGAGCTGGAGGTGCAGACGACCCATCTCGCCGAAAGTCGGCGTAAGTCTCTTTCTTCTTTCTTCGCGGGGGCGTGCTGGCGCACCCGCGGGCTGTAGTCCCCGAGGTTCGGGCCGACTGCTGAGCAATCGGGCCGAATCTCCTCAGTTGTTCTTTTTTCCTTGTTGACTACTTCCTTTCTGCAGGGGCACGCTGGCGCGCCCGCGGGCTGTAGTCCCCGAGGTTCGGGCCGACTATTGATCAGTCGGGCCGAATCTCCTCGGTTATTTCTTTCCTTTATCTTGTCCTCTTGACTGATGCCTTCTTCTTTTATTTCTTTCTTTAGAGGCCAATGCCGACCTGCAGCAGCAGCTGAGCGAAGCCAAGACCGCCCTGCGTGGCAAGGAGGCGGAGTGCATCAAGCTGGCGGAGGAGCGGGACCGCCTGGCCGCCCAACTTGCCGAACAGGCGAAAAACCTCAAGGCGGCCCAGCTGAAGGAGGAGACGGCGGAGACCAGCCTCCTTGACGAGTTTGAGCTCGAGCGCTCTGCCTGGGCCAACAAGGAGGCCCAGGTGACGGCCTGCTTCAACAGCATTGAAGACTTGGTCAATGGTAAGCCCTATTCTCTTAGTTTCTTGCTTTGAGTTATCAGCCCTTGCTTATAGCCTTGGCCTTTTTCTTCTTCTGCCCGGACAGACTTCTTCCCGGGCCATTCTGTAGCCGCTACCCAGATGATCGAGGCCCAGCGTGAGGAGCGAAGGGCAGACGGTGCGCATATCGCTTCTGATGCCCCCCGGATCCTCGGTGAACAGGTCCTCAGCATTCACGCCCAGCGTCAGGAGCGAAGGGCAGAGGGTGCGCAGATCGCTGCTGATGCCCCCCGAACCCTCGGTGAACAGGTCCTCAGCATTCAGGCCCGGCTTCAGCCTGCTCACCGCTTGCTACGCTGCCTGTAGCGCATGGGAGCCCAGGTGGTCTCCGCCCTCAGGCCAGGCTTGCCGAACCCACGCACCCCGAGTCATACTGCCGACTGGCTGGAGGTGGCGGTCGGCCGCCTGGAGACCTGGAAGGGCTCAGCAGACCGGGCAGGAGCGCGTCGGGCCTTGGAATTCGTCAAGGCGTGGTACCCTGGGCTAGATCTAGCCCAGTTAGCCACGTTCCGACTGGAGGCGCAGGAAGAGCTGGCGGCGGTGGAAGCTGAGCTTATCAGCAGGGCAGCGGTGTAACGCCCCGGATTCGATGCGTTAGGTGCCCGCCAGTTATTCGCCGTCGTTGCCATGTCATTTGCTTGCGTGTTGCATTTTATCATGTCATCATGTGCATCTCATTTTGCATACATGTTCATCTCATGCATCCGAGCCTTTTCCCCGTTGTCCGTTTCTTGATCCGGCACTCCTATGCCCTCCGGCGTTCCCCTTTTGTCTCCTGTTGTGAGAGGGTGTTAAACTTTCTCGGAATGGACCGAGTCTTGCCAAGCGGCCTTGGTACATCACCGGTAGACCGCCTGTCAAGTTTCGTGCCATTTGGAGGTCGTTTGACACTCCAACGGTTAACCGCGTAGCCCAAAACCCCCCTTTCTCTTTGCAGCCCAACACCCTTCCAAAGTGGCCCAAAACCCAGTAAACTCCCCTCCATGCTCTCGGTCGTTCGATCACGATCGTGTGGCCGAAAACCGCTCCTCATTTGGACTCTCCTAGCTCTCAGAATCTATAAATAGGTCCTCCCCTCCATTTTTCGCGGATGAATCCCCCCCGAAACCCTAGATCTCATCCCTCTCCGCGCCGGACATGTCCGTCCCCGGCCGGAACGTCCGCCGCCGCCCTCCCGCGAATCTGCTGCCGACACCTGTCCC
>NC_041385.1:551010703-551017815 GCF_002162155.2 Triticum dicoccoides
CGCCGCCCGTCCTCCGGAGCTGCCGCCAGCTCCCTCGCCGGCCGGCGCTCGCCGCGCCTCCGCCCGCTGCCGCTCCCCGGCGTCCCGCGCCTCCCCGGCAACCGCGCTGTCCCGGATCCGCCTCCTCCCGGCCTCCCCGACCTCTCTCGCAGCTCCGGCCACCGCCCCCATCAACTCCGGCGAGTCTCCGGTCATCCTCGAAATCCGTGCAACGAGGTTGACTTCCCCCCCTCTGTTTTTCGCCTGTCCCGAATATTTTGACATTTCCATGCCATGTTCATCGCATCATATCTCTACATCCGTAGCTCCATTTTGTGCGTGTAATATGTCAAATTATTCGCCTCAACGAGTACTTCATTTCATTCCATTGCATCATATTCATTTGAGACCATCTTGATGCCTGAATCATCGTTGCATGAGTGCTTCATAATGTTTTCTACTGTGTGTTAACAGAACTAGCTCTTTTGTCATTTTTGCCATGATTGATGTGTGCATCCTATGAGGTTGATATCTACATGTGTTTTGATCTATGCCATGCCATCTTTACAGAGACGCTTACCATGTATTTTTGTGATCAATGTGGTGACTAGCACAAGCATGCAAACTAGGCTTCGTGATGTTGCTGATTTTAGTCCTTGTTCTGCTGTTATTTTTATGCCATGTAAACATGTTGCTACAGAGAGATCCATGAATTTTGTTAGATACTTCAGTAAGGATGTTTTGAACATATGGTTGTTCTCTATCCATTCGTTCCCCTGGTTGCAATTATGGAGTAGCCTAGCATGTCATTTTCGTGCTCTACTTTTGCTTCAAAATGTTTCCTGGCAGATTGTTTACATGTTATTCAATTTTGCCAAGGTTGTTGTAGTTGATCCTTGCATGCTATGAACTTGTTCTTGCGTTGGTTTGTTTCATCAACATGTCTTCTTGCTTATGCTATGTTTATCTTGTCATGCAATGACTTGTGGTGAGTGAATCGAGCTTGTTAAGTAGGGTACTTGTTGTTGCTGTTTTGCTAGGCTGAATCTGTTATTTGGTGATGCTATGTAAACCTGCTGCTACAAATCATTCTATGCATAATCTGGAGATATTCACTAAATATGTTTTATTCTACATGTCATCCTCTAACCATCCATGCCCCTGGTTGCATTTATAGCTTGCTGTAGCTTGTTGTTTCCTTTCTCCAAAGTTGCTTAAAAATGTTGTTGTCAGCCTGTTAACATTAAGTTCAGTTGTTGTCATGATTGTTGCTAGTGATCCATGCACACTATGAACTTGCTCTTGCCATTCTTAGCTTCACAAACATGCCTTATTACTGTTGGTTGCCTTGTGATGCCATGTTTTGCTCTGTGGTGAGTGGTACAAGCTCGTCTACATGCCTTCATAATTCTGTTTCTGCCATGTTTGAATCTGTATTATAACTTGCTATGTTTACATGGGTGCCATCACATTTTCTGATCCTTTTTGGCTTATGGTCAGTAAGGGACTTTTGATCTATGCATTTACTAGTTTAATGCCATGCCTTTGTTTGCCATGATAAGTTCCTGTAACATGTTGTTTGATAGCTCTAAACATTGCAACCTGATGTTATTTTCTGCAAAGTCTGAACTGTTATTATTTGCAATCTTGCCATGTGTGTTTGATCATGTTCTAGTGATTTCTGGAGATAGCTCAGTGTTCATGTTTTGTTATGCTTTACCTATAAATCATATCCATGCCTTTTGTTATCATGTTAGGATGCTGTACCATGTTGTTTTGATGCTTGCAATATGCCTAGTTGCTGTTTTGGACAGCTTGTCCTTTAAACTTGTTTCATGTGTGTGTGTTGAACCGTTGCTCCGTTTTGAGTGTGCTCTATATGAAACTTGCTTAGAATTGCATGTAGTTTCATATTATCATGTTGCATCGTTGTTTTGAGGTGTTTGCTTGATGTTTGGGTGCATTTTGCATCAATGCCATGTTTTACTTGTCTTGCTCATATCTTCTAGGCCATAGCTCCGAACTAAATGAACTTTATATGTAACTTGACTAGAATCTCGTGTAGATCATCTTTGTGCATCTTAACTTGCTATTTAACAACTTGAACATAAGGTTTATTCAGATCTGGTCCAAATTCAAAATTTGCATATCAGGACTTACCGGAATTGTTATATGTTGTTCCCGGCCTCATTTAAACTTGCCTTGATGTGTTGCTCTTGTTTGCATCATCTCTTGCCATGAGTAGCTTCATGTAGCCTGGTCATGCATCATGCTTGTTGTGCATCATGCCTTGCTCATGTGTGGTGTGTTTACCATGTTGTGTGCTTCTTCTTGTTAGTTCCTGTTTCGTTGCGATCGTGAGGATTCGTTCGTCTACGCTTGGTTCATCTTCGTGGCTTAATCTTCTTCATGGACTCGTTTTTCTTCCTTGCGGGATTTCAGGCAAGATGACCGCTACCCTGGATCTCACTACTATCATTGCTATGCTAGTTGCTTCGTTCTATCGCTATGCTGCGCTACCTATCACCTGTTTATCAAGCCTCCCATATTGCCATGAACCTCTAACCTTTGACACCTTTCCTATGCAAACCGTGTTTGGCTATGTGTCCGCTTTTGCTCATCCCCTCTTATAGCGTTGCTAGTTGCAGGTGAAGTTGAAGATTGCTCCATGGTGGACAGGATTTTGTTGGGATATCACAATAGCTCTTATTTTTAATTAATGCATCTATATATTTGGTAAAGGGTGGAAGACTCGGCCTTCTGACTGGTGTTTTGTTCCACTCTTGCCGCCCTAGTTTCTGTCATACCGGTGTTATGTTCCCGGATTTTGCATTCCTTACGGGGTCGGGTAATTTATGGGACCCCCTTGATAGTTCGCTTTGAATAAAACTCCTCCAGCAAGGCCCAACCTTGGTTTTACCATTTGCCTCACCACCACCTATACCCTTCCCTTGGGTCGGCCAACCCAAGGGTCATCTTTATTTTAGCCCCCCCCAGGCCAGTGCTTGTCTAAGTGTTGGTCTGAACCGGACAGACTGTGGGGCCACCTCGGGGCAACTCGAGGTCCGGTTTTACTCGTAGGCTGACCTATCCGGTGTTGCCCTGAGAACGAGATATGTGCAGCTCCTGTCGGGATTGTCGGCGCATTGGGCGGCTTTGCTGGTCTTGTTTTACCATTGATGAAATGTCTTGTAAACCAGGATTCCGAGTCTGATCGGGTCTTCTTGGGAGAAGGTATATCCTTCGTTGATCGCGAGAGCTTATCATGGGCTAAGTTGGGACACCCCTGCAGGGTATAATCTTTCGAAAGCCGTGCCTGTGGTTATAGGCAGATGGGAATTTGTTAATGTCCGGTTGTAGATAACTTGACACCAGATCCAAATTAAAACGCATCAACCGCGTGTGTAGCCGTGATGGTCTCTTCTCGGCGGAGTCCGGGAAGTGAACACGGTTTTGGGTTATGTTTGACGTAAGTAGGAGTTCAGGATCACTTCTTGATCATTGCTAGCTTCAAGACCATTCCTTTGTTTCTCTTCTCGCTCTTATTTGCGTATGTTAACCACCATATATGCTTAGTCGCTGCTGCAGCCTCACCACTTTACCCCTTCCTTTCCTATTAAGCTTTGCTAGTCTTGATACCCATGGTAATGGGATTGCTGAGTCCTCATGGCTCACAGATTACTACAACAACAGTTGCAGGTACATGTTATGCGATGATCTTGACGCGAGAGCGATGTTTGCTTGTCTTGGAGTTCTTCTTCTGCTTCTTCTTCGATCACGGGATAGGTTCCAGGTCGGCAGCCTCTGCTAGCAGGGTGGATGTCATTTGAGTTTCTGTTTGTGTTTCATCCGTAGTCGGATGATGCTCTTTTGTATTGTGATGTTGTATTCGTGTGGCATTCTATGCCTCTTGTATGTATCACCATTTATTATGTAATGTTGATGTAATGATATCCACCATGCAAAGCGTTTCAACATGCGGGTCTATCCTTGGTGGGACCTTCGAGTTCCTTTTGGATAGGGTCGCATATTGGGCGTGACAAGTTGGTACTAGAGCCTCGACCGACCCTAGGAGCCCCCTTGATTGATCGTGTAGTTTGGCCGCAGTTGAGTGTAGAAAAAAACTGTTTTCGGAGTCTAGTTATATCGGAGAGTAGGAATTCTTTTTACTCCTCAGCCGCTTCGTCGCTCTGGTAAGGAATCTTGACGTAGGTGTTTTGAATTACTTCTCTTCCCCTTCAAATTTTCTTTAGGTTCACGTAGTTGGTTTTCCGATCGTTGGTTCTCAGGTCTTTTCATCCGGTGCATTTCTCGTCAAGTTGACTCGAGCCTCTTCATCTTTGAGTTCAATCCTTAGTTCGCTCTCAACGAAGTTGTTTCTCTGTCCTCAGTTGTTTTATTTTCCCACCCTGCCACCCCTTTTTCATCTCGGATCCGGAGTCCGTAATCGAGTATCCATCCAACTCGTGCGAAGTCCTTGCCTTCTTTCTTCAATGTTTTCAACCGGTGTTTTCTCTTCAATATATTCGTCGATTTCCCCTCCCGAGTTGCCTTTGATTTTCCCGCCCTCCCAACCCTCTTCTTCCCGGAGCCTGAGTCTGTTTCGAGCATCAATCTCATTCATGTGGAACCTCTTCAGTCTTACCTTAATTATTTCAACCGGTGAATTCTCTTTTGTTTGATAGTCTTCATCTCTTTTCCGGTGCACTCAATTCAAGTTTTTCTGTAGTGATTATATTCTTTTCCTCGGCTCAAGTGTTTTCCCTGCTCGTTCGCCTCTCGCCAGTTTATCCTTCCGGAGTCCTCAAGACATCTCAGGAGATTCGTCTGTGTTCCAATTAATTCGAGGTTGTCACCTCATTCAAATATTTCAATTGTTCCGGTGCATCTTCTATCTGTTCAACATACCTTTCCAACGGTGTTATCTTTTTAGTGGGCCCTAACCCACAGGTCTTTTCCCAGGATCTTACCTGACTCTTCTAATTCCCCTGGAGTTATTCTCAATTCTTTTCAAAGTGTGACGTAAGAATGGTTTCCATCAGTCACATGCCTTCTCCAAGATTGTTTTCAAACTCTTTTCATTGTTGGCTCAATCCCTTCGTTTTTCATTCTCCCGGAGTATCTCAGTTAATTTTGGTGGTTTTTCTCGTCGTCAGTTGAAGATCGAAGAAGAGTTTTTCCTTTAAACCTTGCCCGTCCTCTCGAAGATTCGTGGTTCTAGCTTCATCTTATCCTCGTAAATTACCCTGTTTGTCAGAAGTTGTTTCCAGTTTCTTTTCTTCGGAGGCCATCATTCCAGTCATCGTCCTCTAATTATCCCGGTGCTTCGTTCAAGTGTTCTTTAATCAGCTCATGATCTCTTTGTTCTTCTGCATCTAAATCCCCCTCAAACATATTGTTTCTTCCCGGTGATTCATTCTCTTTCATCAGTCATTTTCGAATTCTTACGGTGGTTCGTTCAAGATTATTTGTCCTTGATTATCATTTTATATCTTTCGTTCTTCCCAATCCTACCGGTGGTTCATGAAGACCTTCTCAAGTTTTGCGCCATATTCTTCTCAATCCTTTTCAAGAAGAATAAGTAGTATGCCAAATCCATTGCTTGTCATCAATTTAATTTGATGAAGGATAAGCATACAATAAATCTTATTCTTATTCCATCCAAGTGAATAATCCCTTCCTTTGGAGTTTGTTCTTGATGAATAAATTCTAGCTCCAAGTGTTTTCATTTTTTCTTTTCCGGAGTTCAAATTTCCTCAGCCATTTCGTCGGAACCTCCATCTAAATCACCGCAAGGCTCATCCTATGCTTTCATCCTTTATTTTATCTCATCATCCTTTTGTTACCGGAGTTCTTCATGGTGGTTCTTTATGATTTAGTTTATTGTTCAAGAGTTCATCAAGATTTTTGTTGGTGGAGTTCAAGTATCCTTCTTCTTGCTTCTCGAGGTGCAATTAATTCTTCGTATTCTTTTGAAGTGGAGTTTTGCATTTCTTCGTTCTTCTAAGTTATTCAATCATTTCCGTTTGCGGCTGGTTATCACCTCATAATTCCTGAGATGTTATCCATAAGTCCACGACAAGCTTATTCTTTTCGTTGTTGAATTTTCTCAACAACTCCGTTCAACCTTTCTTTTCATTCAATTTCAATTCTTTCCGGAGGTTTTGTGTCATGCCTTCATCAAGTATCATTCCATCCTCTCAAGCTCGTGTTCTATTCCTCCATGTTTCAACCGGAGTGTTGCCTAAATCCTTTCAGTATTATTCCTTTTTCTTATCTCGTTTTAGCCGGAGTGGTTTCATAGTCTATCTGATTCCGTGAACTTTCGATTCTCGTCATTCTCGTCGTTCCTCTCTTTTTCTCGAGTGCTCTCGATTCTTTGCTTCTTCTCTTGAGTTCTTGTTTCACCTCTTCCCTTTTCCCTTCCGTCTCGGTCCTAAGATCTCGGGACGAGATCTCTTGTTAGTGGAGGAGTGTTGTAACGCCCCGGATTCGATGCGCCAGGTGTCCGCCAGTTATTCGCCGTCGTTGCCATGTCATTTTCTTGCGTGTTGCATTTTATCATGTCATCATGTGCATCTCATTTTGCATACGTGTTCGTCTCATGCATCCGAGCCTTTTCCCCGTTGTCCATTTCGTGATCCGGCACTCGTATGACCTCCGGCGTTCCCCTTTTGTCTCCTATTGTGAGAGGGTGTTAAACTTTCTCAGAATGGACCGAGTATTGCCAAGCGGCCTTGGTACATCACAGGTAGACCGCCTGTCAAGTTTCGTGCCATTTGGAGGTCGTTTGATACTCCAACGGTTAACCGCGTAGCCTGAACCCCCCTTTCTCTTTGCAACCCAACACCCTTCCAAAGTGGCCCAAAACCCAAAAAACTCCCTCCATGCTCTCGGTCGTTTGATCACGATCGCGTGGCCGAAAACCGCTCCTCATTTGGACTCTCCTAGCTCCCAGAATCTATAAATAGGTCCTCCCCTCCATTTTTCGCGGATGAATCCCCCCCGAAACCCTAGATCTCATCCCTCTTCGCGCCGGACATGTCCGTCCCTAGCCGGACACGTCCGCCGCCGCCCTCCCGCGAATCCGCTGCCGACACCTGTCCCGCGCCGCCGTTGCCCGGCCGCGGCCC
>NC_041385.1:551018116-551049057 GCF_002162155.2 Triticum dicoccoides
CCCTGCTCCCCTCCGCTCGGCCCGCGCTGCCGCAGCGCCTCCCTGCTCCGCCGCCCCTCGCCGCTCGTGGACCCGGTCCCGAGCGCCGCCCATCCTCCAAAGCCGCCGCCAGCTCCCTCGCCGAACGGCGCTCGCCGCGCCTCCCCCCGCTGCCGCTCCCCGGCGTCCCGCGCCGTCCCGGATCCGCCTCCTCCCGGCCTCCACGACCTCTCCCGCAGCTCCGGCCACCGTCCCCATCAACTCCGGCGAGTCTCCGGTCGTTCTCGAAATCCGTGCAATGAGGTTGACTTTTCCCCCCTCTGTTTTTTGCCTGTCCCGAACGCATCGTATCTCTGCATCCGTAGCTCCGTTTTGTGCATGTAATATGTCAAATTGTTCGCCTCAACGAGTACTTCATTTCATTCCATTGCATCATATTCATTTGAGTCCATCTTGATGCCTGAATCATTGTTGCAAGAGTGCTTCATAATGTTTTCTGCTGTCTGTTAACAGAACAAGCTCTTTTGTCATTTTTGCCATGATTGATGTGTGCATCCGATGAGGTTGATGTCTACATGTGTTTTGATCTATGCCATGCCATCTTTACAGAGGCGCTTACCATGTATTTTTGTGATTAATGTGGTGACTAGCACAAGCATGCAAACTAGGCTTCGTGATGTTGCTGATTTTAGTCCATGTTCTGCTGTTATTTTGAAGCCAAGTAAACATGTTGCTACAGAGAGATCCATGCATTTTGTTAGATACTTCAGTAAGGATGTTTTGAACATATGGTTGTTCTCTATCCATTCATGCCCCTGGTTGCAATTATGGAGTAGTCTAGCATGTCATTTTCGTGCTCTACTTTTGCTTCAAAATGTTTCCTGGCAGATTGTTTACATGTTATTCAATTTTGCCAAGGTTGTTGTAGTTGATCCTTGCATGCTATGAACTTGTTCTTGCGTTGGTTTGTTTCATAAACATGTCTTCTTGCTTATGCTATGCTTATCTTGTCATGCAATGACTTGTGGTGAGTGAATCGAGCTTGTTAAGTAGGGTACTTGCTGTTGCTGTTTTGCTAGGCTGAATCTGTTATTTGGTGATGCTATGTAAACCTGCTGCTACAAATCATTCTATGCATAATCTGGAGATGTTCACTAAATATGTTTCGTTCTACATGTCATCCTATAACCATCCATGCCCCGGGTTGCATTTATAGCTTGTTGTAGCTTGTTGTTTCCTTTCTCCAAAGTTGTTTAAAAATGTTGTTGTCAGCCTGTTAACATTAAGTTCAGTTGTTGTCATGATTGTTGCTAGTGATCCATGCACCCTATGAACTTGCTCTTGCCATGCTTAGCTTCACAAACATGCCTTCTTACTGTTGGTTGCCTTGCGATGCCATGTTTTGCTCTGTGGTGAGTGGTACAAGCTCATCTACATGCCTTCATAATTCTGTTTCTGCCATGTTTGAATCTGTATTATAACTTGCTATGTTTACATGGGTGCCATCACATTTTCTGATCCTTTTTGGCTTATGGTCAGTAAGGGACTTTTGATCTATGCATTTAGTAGTTTCATGCCATGCCTTTGTTTGCCATGATAAGTTCCTGTAACATGTTGTTTGATTGCTCTAAACATTGCAACCTGATGTTATTTTCTGCAAAGTCTGAACTATTATTATTTGCAATCTTGCCATGTGTGTTTGAGCATGTTCTAGTGATTTCTGGAGATAGCTTAGTGTTCATGTTTTGTTATGCTTTACCTGTACATCATGTCGATGCCTTTTGTTATCATGTTAGGATGCTGTAGCATGTTGTTTTGATGCTTGCAATATGCCTAGTTGTTGTTTTGGACAGCTTGTCCTTTAAACTTGTTTCATGTGTGTGTGTTGAACCGTTGTTCCGTTTTGAGTGTGCTCTATATGAAACTTGCTTAGAATTGCATGTAGTTTCATATTATCATGTTGCATACTTGTTTTGAGGTGTTTGCTTGATGTTTGGGTGCATTTTGCATCAATGCCATGTTTTACTTGTCTTGCTCATATCTTCTAGGCCGTAGCTCCGAACTAAATGAACTTTATATGTAACTTGACTAGAATCTCGTGTAGATCGTCTTTGTGCATCTTAACTTGCTGTTTAACAACTTGAACATAAGGTTTATTAAGATCTGGTCCAACTTCGAAATTTGCATATGAGGACTTACCAGAATTGTTATATGTTGTTCCCGGCGTCATTTAAACTTGCCTTGATGTGTTGCTCTTGTTTGCATCATCTCTTGTCATGAGTAGCTTCATGTAGCCTTGTCATGCATCATGCTTGTTGTGCATCATGCCTTGCTCATGTGTGGTGTGTTTACCATGTTGTGTGCTTCTTCTTGTTAGTTCCTGTTTCGTTGCGATCGTGAGGATTCGTTCATCTATGCTTGGTTCATCTTCGTAGCTTCATCTTCTTCATGGACTCGTTATTCTTCCTTGCGGGATTTCAGGCAAGATGACCGCTACCCTGGATCTCACTACTATCATTGCTATGCTAGTTGCTTCGTTCTATCGCTATGCTGCGCTACCTATCACCTGTTTATCAAGCCTCCCATATTGCCATGAACCTCTAACCTTTGACACCTTTCCTATGCAAACCGTTGTTTGGCTATGTTACCGCTTTTGCTCAGCCCCTCTTATAGCATTGCTAGTTGCAGGTGAAGTTGAAGATTGCTCCATGGTGGACAGGATTTTGTTGGGATATCACAATATCTCTTATTTTTAATTAATGCATCTATATATTTGGTAAAGGGTGGAAGACTCGGCCTTTTTCCTGGTTTTTTGTTCCACTCTTGCCGCCCTAGTTTCCGTCATACCGGTGTTATGTTCCCAGATTTTGCGTTCCTTACGGGGTCGGGTGATTTATGGGACCCCCTTGACAGTTCGCTTTGAATAAAACTCCTCCAGCAAGGCCCAACCTTGGTTTTACCATTTGCCTCACCACCACCTATACCCTTCCCTTGGGTCGGCCAACCCAAGGGTCATCTTTATTTTAGCCCCCCCCCCGGGCCAGTGCTTCTCTAAGTGTTGGTCCGAACCGGGCAGACTGCGGGGCCACCTCGGGGCAACTCGAAGTCTGGTTTTACTCGTAGGCTGACCTATCCGGTGTTGCCCTGAGAACAAGATATGTGCAGCTCCTATCGGGATTGTCGGCGCATTGGGCGGCTTTGCTGGTCTTGTTTTACCATTGTCGAAATGTCTTGTAAATCGAGATTCCGAGTCTGATCGGGTCTTCTTGGGAGAAGGTATATCCTTCGTTGATCGCGAGAGCTTATCATGGGCTATGTTGGGACACCCCTGTAGGGTATAATCTTTCGAAAGCCGTGCATGCGGTTATAGGCAGATGGGAATTTGTTAATGTCCGGTTGTAGATAACTTGACGCCAGATCCGAATAAAAACGCATCAACCGCGTGTGTAGCCGTGATGGTCTCTTCTCGGCGGAGTCCGGGAAGTGAACATGGTTTTGGGTTATGTTTGACGTAAGTAGGAGTTCAGGATCACTTCTTGATCATTGCTAGCTTCACGACCGTTCCTTTGTTTCTCTTCTCGCTCTTATTTGCGTATGTTAGCCACCATATATGCTTAGTCGCTGTTGCAGCCTCACCACTTTACCCCTTCCTTTCCTATTAAGCTTTGCTAGTCTTGATACCCATGGTAATGGGATTGCTGAGTCCTCGTGGCTCACAGATTACTACAACAACAATTGCAGGTATAGGTTATGCCATGATCTTGACGCGAGAGCGATGTTTGCTTGTCTTGGAGTTCTCCTTCTGCTTCTTCTTTGATCAGGGGATAGATTCCAGGTCGGCAGCCTCGGCTAGCAGGGTGGATGTCATTTGAGTTTCTGTTTGTGTTTCATCCGTAGTCGGATGATGCTCTTTTGTATTGTGATGTTGTATTCGTGTGGCATTGTATGCCTCTTGTATGTATCCCCATTTATTATGTAATGTTGATGTAATGATATCCACCTTGCAAAGCATTTCGATATGCGGGTCTGTCCTTGGTGGGACCTTCGAGTTCCTTTTGGATAGGGTCGCATATTGGGCGTCACAAGCGGCGATCGCCGACTTCACCGACACCAATGTCTTCATCCCGGAGGTGGTCGAGGAAGGCGGTGAAGCTCCACACGAATGGCTTGGGCTAAACCCAGAAGACAGCAAAGACTCCGCTGAAGTCATTGATTCCAGCGACGAGGGGGAGGACGGGGAGGAGGAAGAGGAGGAGGAAGACGAGAGCGACGTCGACATGCCGGAGGTCGGGGCGGATGGTCAGCCCCAACCTGACCGGGCCTCAAGCAACGAGCCACGCACCGAGGTGTCGCCCGCTACTGGAGGCGTTCAAGTGGGGGAGGACCTGCCACCCGTTCATCTGACGGATGCTACGGACTCCGTCCTCCAGCACTCCAACGCTCCGCCTGCTGCCGGTGATCCCTCCGCTCAGACGGAGCCACCTGCCGCGCCAGGTGGCACGCCCGACTCCAATGTTCAGTCGGAGCCCTTGGCCATGCCATCCGGCACCAGCCAGCCAGAGCTTTCTGCCGCGCCAACCGGCACCGCCTAGCCGGAGTCCTTTGTTGCACCTTAGGATTTTATCTGTTTTCTGCTTGCTACTCTGAGCACTTTGGTTAAGTTCACACAATTCCATCCTCGGGGTGTATATCAAACTCTGTTTGAATGCTGGCCAGAGGCCTTTATCCATGTAAAAATATTTTGTCATTGCTTATGCTTGCTGTGCCGACCTCCACTCTTCTTTCTTTTTCTCCTTGGTTTTTTCCTTTGCCGCCGACCCTTTGGCTTTGCTTTCACCGGCCAGGCAGCCGCTCTGCGGACCGTGGCTGGTTTGAGCACTCCAGCCGTTTGTGAGGGGGGCTAGGTTTTAACCATTCGGAGCTTTGGGTGGTAAGGTGGAGGCCGGCTGTCTGCTGCCAAGCAGCCAGACGGCTAGGTGCGATGCCGCCTACTACTATATGTGCTTTCTTCCTTACTCGTTTTTTCGTGTGGGGCACCTTTCTGCAACCTTTGCCCGCCATGCAGTCGCTCTGCAAGCTGTGGCTTCTGACAAAGGAAGCTTTTGGTGCCGGCACACTACTTGTCCGGCTGCAGGAGGCGGCATATTGTAGAAGGCGGCGAGGCTTTGGGTCGACTGGTCGAACCCGGTGCCAGGCGAAAGAAAAAGACTATACATTCTCATAGGCATGATACTTATCTTATAGATAAAAGAGGGCAGTCCCTGAGCTCTTCTCGGGGGACCCGGAGTCTTTATACATAGTACAAAAGGTAGTGTAATACATACTGCTTGCAACTGTAAAACCTTCGGAGGAGGTTTGCGTTCCACGGCCTCTCCGTTTCTTTGCCTGAATCATCTCTCTTGCTTGCTCGGGGCTTCTGGGCATCGATCAGATAGTAGGTATCGTTGCCCTACACCTTACTGATGACAAAAGGGCCTTCCCAAGGTGCCGAGCTTGTGCTGTCCGGCTGTTCGCTGGATTAGTCAGAGCACAAGGTCTCCCTCCAGGAAGGACCTTGGCTTCACCTTGCGGTTTTAGTATCAGCGCATGCTCTGCTGGTAGATGGCCGACCTGCTGAGTGCCAACAGCCGGCCCTCCTCCAGCAAGTCGACGCCATCTTCTCGTGCCTCCTTAGCATCCACCTCGGTGTACATGGTGACCCTTGGGGAGTCGAATTCGATATCCGTCGGGATGATGGCTTCGACACCATAGACGAGGAAGAAAGGCGTGAAGCTTGTTGATTTCTTTGGAGTTGTGCGCAAGCTCCAGAGGACGGCCGGCAGCTCGTCGAGCCAGCAGCCGACGAATGTTCCAGAGGCTCGGCCTGTCGGGGCTTGAGGCCGGACAAAATGAGGCCGTTTGCGCGTTCCACCTGGCCGTTCTAATGGGGGTGGGTAACGGACGCTAAGTCCAGGCGGATGCCCTGTGTTGCACAAAAACGGGCCAAGGCTCCCTTGGCGAAGTTGGTGTCGTTGTCAGCGATGATGCTGTGCGGATACCATACCGCATAGTGATGTCAGCGATGAAGGTCACGGCAGTCGGCCCATTCAGCTTCTTGATTGGTTTTGCTTCTATCCACTTGGTAAACTTGTCCACCGCAGCCAGCAAGTGAGTCATGCCACTGCGGGCCGTCTTGAATGGTCCCACCATATCCAATCCCCACACGGCAAAGGGCCAGGCTATGGGAATGGTCTTGAGCGCAGAAGCCGGCATGTGTGGCTTGGAGCTGAATCTCTGGCACCCTTGACACTTCTGAACTAGCTCCTTGGCCTCTTCCAGGGCAGTGGGCCAAAAGAAACCATGGCGGAAAGCTTTGGCCACCAGGGCTCTCGAAGCCGCGTGGTGGCCACACTCGCCCTGATGGATATCTCTGAGTATTGCTTGGCCTTGGTCCGACTCCACACACCGTTGATAAACCCCTGTTACACTTCGTCGCACTAGCTCTCTGTTGACTGTGGTGTAAGCTGCAGCTCGCCTCTGCACCTGTCGGGCTGAGACCTCATCGGTTGGCAGCTCTTTATTCACCAAGAACTTGAGGATTGGCTGGGCCCATGAAGGCGCCGCAATTTCTTCGACTACGACTACTGCAGCTTGAATGAGGGCGGCTGGGAGGGGAGGCGGCGGGTTGGCAGCTGCTTCCGCCTGCTGTGTTGGAGAAGTCCCTAGGCCAACTGTTGAAGTCCCCGGGCCGGGTTCTGAAGTCCCCGGGCCGGGCGCGGCTGTAGCAGTCCCCGGGCCGCCTGTCGAGATCCCCGTGCCGACCTCTGGGGCCCTCAAGTCGGATCCGACTGCTTTGGGAAGGGCCGGCACAAAGATGGAGTCTGAATCAAGAGACGGCTTGACAGACGACTTCAGAAGGCGGCGTAGGGCGACGCCGGCTGGTATTGCTTGTCGGGTGGAGCCAATCCCTGCCAGAGCATCTTCTTGCTCGTTGTCATTTCTTGGCACGTGAAGGAACTCGCACCCATCAAAGTATCCGCTAAGTTGCTGCACAAGGAAGCGGTAGCTTGGCATGTTTGCATCCTTGGCGTCCCAGTCGCCTGACGACTGCTGGACCACCAAGTCGTAGTCACCATAGCACGGGATCCAGCGAATGCCGAGTTCCTTGGCAAGCCGGAGCCCATGTATGAGTGCCTCATATTCTGCTACGTTGTTGGAGGCGGCGAAGTGGACTTGCAACACGTATTTGATCTTGTCGCCTTTGGGAGAGGTGAGTACGATGCCCGCTCCTAGGCCAGTGCGCATTTTCGAGCCATCAAAATGTATCCGCCAATGAGTGGAGTCTGGTGCAGGCGGCAAACATTGGGTCTCTACCCAATCGACGAGGAAGTCGGCCAACACTTGTGATTTGATGGCGGTGCGAGGCTGGTAGTAGATGGTGTAAGGGGCCAGATCAATAGCCCACTTGGCCACTCGGCCAGAGGCATCTCGGCTCCCAATGATCTCAGCGAGTGGAGCTATGCAGACAACAGTTATTGGGTGCTCTTGGAAGTAGGGCTTCAGCTTCTTGGCAGCGAAGTACACGCCGTAACACATCTTCTGGTAGTGGGGGTAGTTTAGCTTGGAGGCGGACAATACTTCGCTCAAGTAATACACCGGTCTCTAGACCGGCAATGCTTTGTCCTTCTCCTTGCGCTCTACCACCATGACTATGCTGACAACCCGACTGGTGGCTGCAATGTAGAGGAACATGGGCTCCATCTCAGTTGGTGCTGCCAGGACAGGCGGGGTTGCCAACATCTTCTTGAGTTGGAGAAATGCTTCGTCCGCCTTGTCGTTCCCCTCGAAAAAGTGGTTTTTTTCGTGAGTTGGTACAGGGAAGGGCCTTCTCGCCCAGCCGGCTGATGAAACGGCTGACTAACGCCGGGCAACCGGTGAATTTCTGCACGTCCAGCAGTCGGGTGGGCACCTTCATCATCTCAATTGCCTTGATCTTCACAGGATTGCACTCTATGCCGCGCTCTGAGACCAGGAAACCAAGAAGCTGGCCGGCTGGTACTCCAAAGACACATTTCTCCGGGTTGAGCTTAATCTGGAATCAACGCAGGTTTTCAAAGGTCTCCTTGAGGTCCTCCAGCAGCGTGCCACGCTTCTCCGTCTTCACCACCACATCATCCACATATACATGGGCATTTCTGCCGAGTTGCTTGAGGAGGCACTTCTGCATGCAACGCTGGAACATGGCGCCGGCGTTTCTCAAGCCGGACGTCATGGTCAGGTAGCAGAAGGCTCCAAATGGCGTGATGAAGGCGGTCTTCAGTCTGTCGGCCGGGTTCAGTTTTATCTGGTGATACCCAGAGTATGCATCCAAGAAACTCAACAGCTCGCATCCGGCTGTGGAGTCTATTACTTGATCAATCCTCGGCAGAGCAAAGGGATCTTTAGGGTAGGCTTTGTTGAGGCTGGTGTAGTCAATGCACATGCGCCACTGCTTGTTCTTTTTCAACACTGGGACTGGGTTGGCCAGCCACTCTAGAAAGAATACTTCCATAATGAATCCGGCTGCTAGGAGCTGGGCTATCTCTTCTCCGACAACTCTTCTCTTCTCTTCTGACAGGCGGCGCAAGGGCTGCCTAACCGACTTGACGTCAGGTCGTACATGTAGCTTGTGCTCGGCGAAATCCGTCGGAACACCCGGTATGTCTTTGGGAGACCATGCAAAGATATCCTGATTCTCATGGAGGAAATCGATGAGCTCGCTTTCCTATTTGCTGTCAAGGCCTGTGCCTACGACAGTGTGCCTCTCTGGGTGCTCCGGGTCCAAGGGTATCTTCTTTGTTTAGTTGGACGGCTTGAACGAGCCCTCAGCCTCCGACTCCTGGGGGATGGGCGACATTTCCGGCTTCTTGCCTGCCAATTCGACCACCCGATCAAGGAGCTGCTTCTCGGCAGCGATCACGAGGGACTCGGCGAGCCTGCTGCTATCTGCAGTGCAAGTGATCGATCTCTTGTAGTCTCCGACTACTGTCAGGATTCCCTTGGTACTCGGCGTCGTCATCTTGAGGTAGGCGTAGTGGGGGACCGCCATGAACCTGGCAAGAGCAGGTCGGCCAAGCAGGGCATGGTAGGGGCTCTCAAGGTCCACCACTTCAAAGCAAACTGACTCTCGGCGGAAGTGATTCTTGTCTCCGAAGAGGACATCAATATGGGTCTTGCCGATTGGTGAGCAGGAAAGCCCAGGGACTATGCCATGGAAAACAGTCCTACTGGGGGTGAGCTACTTCTGCTTGATTCCCAATTTCTCCATTGTGTCACGGTACAGGATATTGATGCTGCTGCCGCCATCTATCAGGATTCTGGAGAAACGGGCGGCCCGCCTCTCCGTTGCAAGGGTTGCTTCTAAGACTAGGGCATACGAACTAGGGGAAGGCATCACTTCCGGGTGGTCGGCCCTTCTCCAACTGATAGGCTTCTCGGACCAATCCATGAACTCTGGAGTACTGGAGGCCACTGCTTGCACTTCTTGTTCTTGTTGTCGTCTGTTGCGCCTGTCATCAGCCATGCTGGTAAACACAACATAGGCTCCATGCTCCTCCGGGTACTCATCTTGTATGGCGCCGACTGGTCGGGCCGCCGGCTGCTGGGGCTGAGGAGGCAGTGGTCCGGCAGGCGGAGGTGGCAGGAGTCCATCTCCCTTGGCAATTCTAGTGAGCCAGTGACACTTGCGAGTGGTGTGGTTGGAGGGCCTCGCGCCTCTATGGAACTTGCAGGGTGCATCCAAGGTTTTCTCGTAAGACAAAGCAGGCAACCAATTGGTCTTGCCGCCCTTATACCGCTTGGGGGCCGGCTTCCCTTCTGGCTGTTGATCCTCGACCGTTGCCACTTACCGGCTGGTGGAAGCCGGCTGGGTGGCCTTCCGCCTGTGATCTCCTGGTTGCTGTCGCCGACTGGTGTCACCAGCCGGAGTCCGAGGCGCCTGAGGGGCCACCTTGCTAGACGCATCAACCAGGATTTCCGCCTTCATGGAGGAGTCGGCCGTGGCATGCTTGTTGAAGATGACCAGCAGCTCATCAAGGGTCTCAGGCTCGTCACAGAGGAGCCGATGCTTGAGGAGGGTGCCCTCTCGGCACCCGGCAATAAAGTACTCGATTGCCTGCACCTTGTGCACGCCTTCGCAGGAATTGCGCAGCTCAGTCCAGCGCGTGAGGTAGTCGCGAGTCGACTCCGTGGGCCCTTGGACGCACAAGGAGAGCTGTCGGGGCTTAGGAGCCCGCTTGTAGGTGCTGGTGAAGTTGCGGATGAAGACCTCGGTGAAATCAACCCAGCTGTTGATGCTGCGAGGCTTCAGGCTATTGAGTCACGTCCGGGCAGTGTCCTGAAGCATGAACGGGATGTACTTCACGGCAACGCGCTTCTTTCCGTTTGCTATGCTGACGGCTGTGGAGTAGTCGACCAGCCAGTCCTCCAGCTTCACGGAGCCGGTGTACTTGGGCGTGTCGCGTGGGAGGGTGAACCCTATGGGGAAGGGCTCATCACGGATTCGGGGGCCGAAGCAAGGCGGGCCCAATGCATCCTCTTCTTCGAGCGCCAGGGATCGGTTGAGACGGTCGATCCGGTGGCGAGCATCGTTCTCTCCGACTCCCTCCCGACGGCCAAGGCGGTCGCCGAGTGTCGGATGCGTGACAGGAGGCGGAGTGGGGTATCTCGTCCCACGAGGCGGGGGAGACGGCAGGTTGCCTCGCCGCTTTACTGCACGAGGGCGGCCCTCCTTGTCCCGCTCGATGGAGAGGTGTGTCCGACTGTGGCTGGCAGCCAGCTCATTGCCCTTTCCTCCGCGGGCGCCACCAGTCGGCGTCCGGGAGGTCGCCCCATGATCTCGGCGTGGGGGCGGCTCGTTGTTTTGTCCGGGTGGGACTTCGGCACGGCAGGCGGCCTCGTGCTACGCGGCTGCCGTGTCTAGGAGCTGCTAGATTCGCTCCGTCATGAGGAGGCGCTCGTCGCTGTCGCATTTGTCCAGCTCATCCGTTACTGCCTGGGCGGCCCGGATGTTTTCCGCAGGCGTGGCGTAGACAGGGCGCTCCACCCCGAACATGCTGGCGACGGTCGCGCCACGCTGCCGAACTGTGCCGAGGCGGCTAGGCCCCTCAGGAGCCGGTGTGCCGCCTATGGCCCGGTCCATCTCGCGCCGATAGGCGTCCGAAAGCCGGCGCATGCTGGCCAGGCGGCCAACATTTTCGAGAAGCTGGAGGCGGCGTGCCTCCAATGCCTCAGCGTTCGCGCCCTCGGGAATGGGCGATGTGAGGTCGCGCAGAGCAGCGTCGAGGGGATCTTGAGCACGCCCGTCCGAGTGCTCCTCGCTGTTGATGATGACCACCTCTGTGACGGTGCTGCCGCCGCTGTACTCGCGAGGAGGCTGCTCGTCCTAGACCACCAAGTTGGTGGGGAACGCGTCGAGCGATGCCGTGTCGGAGTCGACGATCATCGGATCGGTCGAGCCGACAGACTCCAGGTCCACAGCAGGCTCACTGGCGACATGGAGCTGGTCGAGGAGGCTGACGAGGCGGCTCTCAGGGCAGCTTGTGCCCGCGTCAGAGGCCGGCTCATCGGAGAGGTTGATCTCGCTGATGAGGTCAGTGAGGCAGCTCGCTGCGCAGGCGATCTCCGCGTCGTGCAGCGCGTCGGGGCTGACACCGTCGGGCGTGCTGGGCTTGCTTCGTTCGCCAGGAAGGAACAGGGTTCCCGTCCAGAGCAGATCTCCGGGAGACAGTGCACCTCGCCCCATGGTGGGCGCCAAATGTCGGCGGTTGGGTGCGACATATGCCAATGGATGGCTTATCATGGTGGGAGCGAGTAGAACGTCGCTGGTGCCCTGAAGCGGGATAAGGCGTAGACACGAACGCCGGCGTACTTTACCCAGGTTCGGGGCTCTCCTAGGAGATAACATCCCCAGTCCTGGTTTGCAGGGTCTCCGCGTGATCACTAAGGCACAAGTGATACAATGGTGCTCCTCGAGCTGTGTGCTAGAGGTAGAAGGAGGCAAGGCTAGCCCTCTTCCTGCTCTAGTGGGAACCCTTTGCATGGGTGGCCTGGGGGGTTTATATAGGCCTACCCCCCAGGGGTACAATGGTAATCTGGCTGGCTGCTGGGCTCGGCTGTCAGCGTCTCCAGCCTCCGGCTTCTCCACCGACCGCTGGGGCCCGCTGCCTGGTGGGCCCTACCGACTGGTTGGTGGTTGTTCACTGTAGCCGTGTCTCCATTGACGGGGACTTGGTCATCTTAGTGTGGCTACAGTCCCGCCGCCTGGTGGAGGACACTGTAGCCACACCTGGTCTTATCAGCTTAATGGCCTGCTCGCCTCGGGACAAGGGACGGCCGCCTGCTGGAGGCCGGCCCCTCTTCGATCCGCCTGGTCGAGCTTCCTCCATCTTCCTTAGAGTCACTGTCCGATAAGGCCTGCCTCTGGCGGGCCGTACCGACAGGCCGTCGTGGGGAACAGGGCTCCGCCTGCTTGGGGCTACGTCAGGGTAGATACAGCACAGTGCTCCATCGTGCGGAGATCTCCGTCTGTACGGAGCACTGTAGCCATGCCCGTCTCGAGCGTGGGAGGCGATGTGCTTCACTGTAGCCATGCTTTGCCTTGTACTCTTGATGGGAGATCGGCCGCCCTGTAGTCGTGAGGTAGCCGCCTATCCGTGGCCGCCTTCTCTGGTAGGCGTCCGTCAGGAGCCGGCCACTCGGAGCGCCGTAGTCTTGGATCACCCGCCCTCTGGCAGCCGGCCGCTGAACCAGCCGGCCCCAGAGGGCGGAGTTTCGGCTTGGGGCTCAGCTAGGCGGAGCTGCCCCAAAGTCTTGATAAATCTAGGGACACGGGTGGGCCTACCCGTGGCCCATTACTCCGACACTAAAGGTGGTAAATGGGCAATTAAAGAATCAAACATTATATCTCAGGTACTCCCATAAATATTATTAATAATAGAACACCGGAGGAGTACATAAACGAAACCTACCAGAACACGTCAGAACCCAAAAAAGGAGTAGGTATGTGATACGGTAAGTAAACCGACTCTGAAAGTCTTCTAAAGGCAATTTTACTCCGTTTTGGAATATTTAAAAAATTTGAAAAATAAAAAAGTAGTATGAATAGTGCACGAGGAGGCCACGAGCCTTAGGGGCGTGCCCTACCCCCTAGGCGCACCTCTTAGGCTTGTGGCCACCTTGTGTGCCCTCCCGACTCTGCTTTCTTGCTGAATGCTTCTTTTGGTTGGTAAAAAATCATTATATAACCTCATGAAGGTTTTGACCACCGTACCATGGCAATATCCTATGTTATTGTTTCGAGCTATTTTCTGAGAAGATCTAGCTCATCGAGATGTCTGAGGGAGTCATGGATTAAGGGGTCCTTGGACAGCTGGACTATGTACTTTTGCCAGACTGTTGGACTATGAAGATACAAGATTGAAGACTTCATCCCATGTACGGGTGGGACTCTCCTTTGCGTGGAAGGCAAGCTTGGCTATTCGGATATGTAGATCTCCTTCTCTGTAACCGACTCTGTGTAACCCAAGCCCCCTCTAGTGTCTATATAAACCGAAGGGTTTAGTCCGTAGGACAAGAACAATCATAATCATAGGCTAGCTTCTAGGGTTTAGCCTCTACGATCTCGTGGTAGATCAACTCTTGTAATACTCATATCATCAAGATCAATCAAGCAGGAAGTAGGGTATTACCTCCATAGAGAGGGCTCGAACCTGGGTAAACATTGTGTCCCCCGCCTCCTATTACCATTAGCCTTAGACGAACAATTCGGGACCCCCTACCCGAGATCCCCCGCCTCCAATCATCTACAACGATGCGATCCAGGGTGAGGTTTACCTCCCTGGACATATCTTCATATTCGGCGGCTTCGTACTATGGGCCAACTCGCTTGGCCATCTGGAGCAGATCAATAGCTACGCCCCTGGTCATCAGGTCAGGTTTCGAAGCCTAGACTACACTGCCCACATCCGCGGAGACTTGATCTTCGACAGATTCGAGCCCATGACAGGTGCGCCGAACAGTCACGATGAGCATGACTTAGATCTGCCATCGAACGGTGTTCGGGAGAGCACACCTGCGGCTGCCCCGGCTCTTAATCCGGAGCAAATCGTGCCATCCGAGGATGGGTGGATGGACCCCGCCACGGAGGCCGCACACTCAGCGGCGATAGAGCCGAACATAGACTTCACCTTCAATGAGGTCTGCATCATCGGACCCCCGGACTCCTCCGGCCGCAGGCTCCAAACCGCGTACATCAGTGCCCATCGAACCTGATTGGGCACCGATTATGGAGTTTACCTCCGCGGATATCTTTCAGCACTCGCCCTTGGGCGACGTGCTAAATTCATTAAAATCCCTCTCCCTGTCAGGAGACTCTTGGCCGAACTATATCCGGCTTGGTGGGAAGCAGACAACGAAGAAATTCGTCTCCCACCCACCACCCACTTGATAGCCATTCTGGATGACTCAACCGACATGCTTGATTTCGACTCCGAAGACATCGACGGTATGGACGACGATGTCGGAGAAGAATAGGAACCACCGCTCACAGGGCGCTGGACAGCCACCTCATCATATGATATATATATATATATATATATATATATATATATATATATATATATATATGTATATATATATATATATATATATATGGTGGACACGCCCAAAGAAAACAATGGTGATGAGGCAACGGAGGATAATCCCCTTGGGAAGCAATCTAAGCACCGGCATCAGCGGCGCCGCTCTAAGCCCCGCCATAGAAAAAATAGCGATACCAACACAAGAGACAATAGCACTCCGGATGGTGCCGAAGACGAAAACAATCCCGCCCAGCCAAGCTTTGATCAAGCCGGACGGGAGGATGGGCAAGCTAGCCCTAAGAAACAGGCAATGGATGGAGACTCGGAGGATGACAATTACATGCTCCTCTCCGAAGACGAGGTGAGCCTCGGCGACGAAGAATTCATTGTGCCTGAGGATCCCGTCGAGCAGGAGCGCTTCAAGCGCTGGCTTATAGCCACTGCAAAAACCCTGAAGAAAAAGCAGCAGCAGCTTCAAGCTGATCAAGATCTGCTAACTGATAGATGGACTAAGGTCCTGGCAGCCGAGGAATACGGACTCGAGCGCCCAACCAAAAGGTACCCAAAGCGCAAGTTGTTACCTCAATTTAGGGAGGAGGCACTAGAGCCTACACTACCAGCGCAGGATGCGGCTGACCGGCCACCCCGTGGCCGAGACAAAGCGGCACATTAGTCTGAACACCAGCCCGCACATCGTCGCCAATCAAACAAAAACACGAAGGTCTGGGGCTACACGCAGGACCTGCGAGACACGTTGGAAAACAAAGTAGGACAGTCAAGGTCGATCTACGGATCACGGGGGGGCGCCCCAACGCGTGACGATGATCACCACGCCGGATACACTAAATATAAATCCGGCTGGGCCGAATACAACTGACCAGACTCATTTGAACTGCGTTGAGATGTAGCCCGGCATAGAGGCGCCACTCACCCCCTATGCTTCACTAACAAAGTAATGGACCATGAGTTCCCAGAAGGGTTTAAGCCCGTGAACATCGAATCATATGATGGGACAACAAACCCCGCGGTATGGATTGAAGATTTCCTTCTCCACATTCACATGGCCCGCTGCGATGATCTACATGCCATCAAGTACCTCCCACTAAAACTCAAGGGACCGGCTCGGCATTGGCTGAATAGTTTGCCGGCAAACTCCATTGGAAGTTAGGAGAACATGGAAGACGCATTCCTGGATAACTTCCAGGGCACTTATGTGCGACCACCGGATGCTGACGATTTAAGTCACATTACCCAACATCCTGGAGAGTCAGCCAGGAAATTCTGGACTCGGTTCCTAACTAAAAAGAACCAAATTCTCGATTGTCCGGATGCCGAAGCCCTAGCGGGCTTTAAGCATAACATCCACGATGAGTGGCTTGCTCGACACCTCGGCCAAGAGAAGTCGAAGTTCATGGCAGCCCTCACGACACTCATGACCCGCTTTTGTGCGGGCGAGGACAGCTGGTTGGCTCATAGCAACAGCACATCAAGAAATTCTGGCACCTCATATGTCAGAGATAGCAAGGGCAAGCCCCGACGCAACAAACACAAGCGTCGCAATAATGGCAATAACACCAAAGACACGGTCGTCACTGCCGGATTCAGTGGCTCTAAGTCTGATCAGCGGAAAAAGCCATTCAAAAGAAACAATCCGGGCCCATCCAGTCTGGACCGCATACTCGATCGTTCATGTCAAATTCACGGCACCCCCGATAAACCAGCCAACCACACCAACAGAGAATGTTGGGTGTTCAAACAAGCCGGCAAGTTGAATGCCGAAAACAAGGAAAAGGGGTTGCATAGTGATGACAACGAGGAGCCCCGGCTGCCGAAAAAGGAGGACAGAAGAAATTTCCTTCCCAAGTAAAAACGGTAATATGATATACGCAACCCATATTCCAAAGAGGGAGCAGAAGAGTGCACTAAGGGACGTCTACGCGATGGAGCCAGTCGCCCCAAAGTTCAACCCATGGTCTTCTTGTCCGATCACTTTCGATCGCAGGGACCATCTGACCAGTATCCGTCATGGCGGTTTGGCCGCGTTGGTCCTCGACCCCATAATTGACGGATTCCACCCTACAAGAGTCCTTATGGACGGTGGCAGCAGCCTGAACCTGCTCTATCAGGATACAGTGTGCAAAATGGGCATCGATCCCTCAAGGATCAAACCCACTAAAACCACCTTTAAAGGTGTCATACCAGGTGTAGAGGCCTGTTGCACGGGCTCAATCACACTGGAAGTAGTCTTCGGATCTCCGGACAACTTCCGAAGCGAGGAGTTAATCTTCGATATCGTCCCCTTCCGCAGTGGCTATCATGCACTGCTCGGATGACCCGCATTCGCTAGATTCAATGCGGTACCGCACTATGCATACCTCAAGCTCAAGATGCCAGGACCTCGTAGGGTTATAACAGTCAATGGAAACACAGAGCGCTCCCTCCGTACAGAAGAGGACACTACGGCCCTCACAGCAGAAGTACAGAGCAGCCTTCTTAGGCAGACCTCCAATTCGGCAATAAAGCCCCCGGATACCGCCAAGCGAGTCCGGAGTATTCTGCAACAGGATCGTCCGGCACGCCCTGAGCTCGTCTAGAAATTCGTCCTCCGGCCTAGTCCCAGTCAAGCGGTGAAATTCGTGCCGCGCGTACATAATTATGCACTTAAAATACCATGGGCATAGACGGAGGCACAGCTATAGTACGGCCCACAATGTGGCTCAACCGCCCCAGGACCCGTATACCTTCACTGTTTTCCTTCTTTCAAGTCCCTATTTTCTGGAGGCTCTTCCGATAACCTGATTATTGGACCCATCACAGGACGGAAACACCAAGGAAGCAAGGAGCTTTGACGTACAAGGGAATCCCCAGGTGGTCTCTGATAACGATCACTATACCCATTTTACATACCCACTCGCAGCTCGCTCTTGGTTAAAGACATGTCAAATAGTCCTATTCTGCTTATCGCACTACTTATATACGCTTGGACGCATCATTCAAATAACAAGGGAAAATAATGTACAACATTAGCCTATTATTATATTTCTTTATCTTTTTCCCTGATTGTTTATTTATTACAAATTGCACCCATACATTTTGGTACGTTCAGCTCGCCAGGGGCTTCAGTGTACCCCATAACATGGCAAGAAAAGTCCGAACACTTTCGACAGTGCGGCACCCCGAACTTATAGCATTATATGCATCAGCTCCGAATCATGTCTTGGGTCAATAGTTGGGTTTGCCCGGCTCCCATGTTTTGCCGCCTTAAGTTCCGCTACATCGGCTAAGGTGGCACATGGAGAACTACTGCAATTGTGTCCTGGTTCTTCCGGATGAGCACCTCAGTAGAGAAAGCCAAAAATTGACTGTCATGATGCGGCGAGAGCTGGTCATTGTTCGACAGGTCTTAAATCCTTAAAGATTTTTTCCGCTTTGGGCGAGGAATCAGCCTTGTCCGATTTAGGCGTGTATAGCGCCCCAAGTTCGGCCTTCCGAATACCAGGGGCTACGCCAAAATTTATAATTATAGACTTCTATGGCTAAGTGAGAGTGATAAAGTTGTATAGTCCGATTGCCTTGTTCGTTGCACTAAACACCTCCTTAAAGGACCAAAAATTTGGATAAAGAGTGTTTAGATTTATCCCAAACACCTGGTACTAGTTACATGGGGGTAGAAGCCGACGACTAGCCAACTCTCAGATTTTATAAACGACCGCACAGAAGGTAAAATTTTAAATAAACAAGCATTATATAGCGCAAATGAACTTGTTTTCATATTACAGGATCAAATGAGTACATTCATTCAAATATTACATCCTTAGCACATTCCTCAGCCACAAGGGGGCGCCCTTCAGGACACTGTCATAATACTTTTCGGGGTGGCCGTGCTCCTTGCCCTTCGGCGGCCTCTCCGTTACCAGCTTCTCGACATCCATCTTCGCCCAGTGCAATTTCACGCGGGCAAAGGCCCTGCGCGCACCTTCAATACAGACTGACCGCTTTATGACTTCAAGCCGTGGGCAGGCATTCACAAGCCGCTTTACTAGGCCGAAGTAGCTGCTAGGTAGGAGCTCAGGAGGCCACATCCTGACTATGAGGTCCTTCATGGCCAATTCGGCCTCCTTGTGAAGTTTGACCAGTTGTTTCAGATGGTCGCTCAAGGGCATCGGATGTTCGGCCCCAATATACTAGGACCAGAACAACTTCTCTGTCGATCTCCCTTCTTCAGCTCGGTAGAACTCTGCGGCATCAGATATGCTGCACGGCAGATCTACGAGTGCTCCTGGAGAGCTCCAAATTCGGGTAAGTAAAAGGAAAGTCTCCTTCACATGCTTGCTTTGCATATTGAGTGCCTTACCCGCCGCAATCTTCTTAGCCGCTTGAAACTCTTGGAGGGCCTTTTGGGCTTCAGCCTTGGCATCATGTGTGCTCTGGCGGGCCTTCGCAAGCTCGGACTCTTGCGTCTTAGAGTCACGCTCCAAGGACTCATATTTTTTGACGAAGTCCTAGAGCTCTTGCTGGACCTCGTCGACCCAGGCCTCTTGCTTCTCGTGCTCGGTGCGCTCCTGGGCCGCTTTGTTTCTGGCCTCGGTCAGCACCTTCTTAAGGGACACCACTTCGGACGTGGCCCCTATTTAGAATTCAGGACGCTTCTATTAGCAGCAACAATTTTTCCTTTACATGTATACAAACAGGGTATTGTGTACCTTTGTTCTCCTCGAGCTGCCTCTTCATGAGGCTAAGCTCTTCCTCGGTCTGCTCCAGGTCCCGCTTCAGTCCGGAGACCTCCACAGTACGAGCGGCAGTGGCCAGCAGCGATGCCTGCTTATTCACATAGACATATTCTGTTAGACTGCTGCGGGTGTTATTTGATCCTCTATTCGGCCTTTCTTTCCGAACACCAAACAGAGCATCAGAGGCTACAGTCTATACTGTCATATTTTCTTATAATTTTATTATTTACCTCAAAGCTTGTTAGGAGGCTGGCGCAGGCCTTGGTCAATCTGCTTTTGGCGGACCGGACCTTCCCGATCACCGCACTCATGATGGTGCGGTGCTCTTCATCGATGGAAGTGCCGCGAAGCGCTTCCAGCAAGTTGTCCAATGCCTTTGGATGGACAAAGGTCATCGGCACAGGCGGCTCGCCCCCCTTAGTGAGGGGCTGCCTGCCTGAATCCGGAACCACTGGAGGTTCCGGTGCAGTATCCGGCTGGGGGCCTGACTTGTTGCGGCCCCCGTTATCGGAGTCCATGGGGGCCTTCCCCCCAGGTGCCCGGCAACTGGGATTACGCCTGAGGCGTCTCCAGAACTATCTCCCCTTGGTTTGATATCCTCTGAGACAACACCTCGGTGTCGTCCGTGGGCCGGGGGGAGGTGGCTGTCGGGAGTAAATCATTGTTCATCGCCAACTGGCCCAAAGTCCCATCCAAGGAGGATACCCCGATGTGGGACTTGGCCGGACTGCATATGCATATTCGACATTATAAGAAGCAATAAATCAAAACATCCCAGAAGTATTATGGTGTCTGGATACTTACGACTTCGCCAGGGGCTTGTCCCTGGGCAACCACTCATCATCGCTGTAGGCGGCAGTGGCGGAGTGGTCCGGAGGGAGGGTCTTTCCCTTCTTGATCCCTTCGGCCTCCCTAGATGGGGCGGCCTTCCTTTTCTTCCCCCCCCCCACCCGGCTGGGGTGGGAGCGATTTCCTCTTCCTCCTCCTTGTTTTCGTTGGAGGAGCGCGCCTCGGTGTCTTCGGACGATGAGTCCGATACAACCTTGTGCCGGAGACCTTTCCTGGTCCCCGCGGCCTTCTTATTGGCCTTCTTCTCTGGCACCTCATAGGGCGCTGGAAACAGCATCTCTGTTAAGATAGCCGATGCTGGATCTTCGGGTAATGGAGCCGGACAGTCAATCCGCTCCGCTAACGCTACCCAGTCCTGTTAAATTGGCATGGTGGTTTAGATTCCTCCCACGGATGTGCTAGTAAAAGGCATGTCTTGTAAAATATAAAAACTCACTGGATTGCCGGGGCGCCTTGCGCTGAGTCCGCGATCTTCGGCTATGGGCGGTGGTACCTCGGTGGTCTTGAACAACACCTTCCAGACATCTTTGTGTGTTGTGTCGAAGAGCTCTCGCAGCGTCTAGTGTTCATCTAGGTCAAACTCCCACATTTAGAAAGCCCGTCTCTGACACGGAAGGATCCGACATATGAGCATGACCTGGACCACATTGACAAGCTTGATCTTCTTGCCTATCATATTTTTGATGTAGGTCTAGAGTCCGCTCAGCTCCACCGATGAGCCCCAGGCTAAGCCCTTCTCTTTCCAGGACGTGAGCCGCATGGGGATGCCGGATCAAAATTCGAGGGCCGCTGCCCAGTTGGTGTCGCGCGGCTCGGTGATATAGAACCACCTCGATTGCCACCCCTTCACGGTCTCCACAAAGGAGACTTCGGGCCAGGTGACATTGGGCATCTTGCCCACCAAGGCGCCTCCGCACTCCGCTTGCTGGCCGACCACCACCTTCGGCTTCACGTTGAAGGTCTTCAGCCATACGCCGAAGTGGGGCGTAATGCGGAGGAAGGCCTCGCACACGATGATAAACGTTGAGATGTTGAGGATGAAATTGGCGGCCAGATCATGGAAGTCCAGCCCATAGTAGAACATGATCCCGTGGGCAAATGGGTGGAGGGGGAATCCCAGTCCGCAGACAAAGTGAGAGAGAAACACTACCCTCTCCTGAGGCTTCGGGGTAGGGATGATCTGCCCTTCGGTAGGGAGCCGGTGCGTGATGTCTGCGCCCAGGTATCCGGCCTCCCGAAGCTTTGTGATGTCCTCCTCCTTAACGGAGGAGGCCATCCACTTGCCTCCCGCTCCAGACATGCTTGGAATGGCTTTGCAGAGAAGGTGAGAACTTGGGTGCTGGAGCTCGTGCAAGGGAGAATGGATGAGCAGAGAAAGAAGAAGGTGTGGGTGAAAAAAGGGAATCTTTATCTCTTTATAAAGTCGGTAGAAACCATATGCCTCCCCACTTGCCCGGTAAACTCGCTTATTCCCCAAGCGTCTTGTTGATGGCGCGGTTGGGTTACCCACACCCGTATTGATGAGAAATCCCATGATAAGGGGACACGATCTCTGCTTCGACAAGACATACCAATGAAACCGCCTCGCAATATGTGCAGCAACAGGTTGAGAAAATGGTTCGAATAATGACCAGGCCGTGGCGTGATGTCACGCTGTGAAAAGTTGTCAGCGGATTAGATTTTTGGAGTATTGTGCTCTCTACGGTGGTATGTGGTATTTTTTTTGCAGAGCCGGACACGATCCTTGTGTTCAAGATCTTCTATGGAGTATTCGGAGAAGGAACCCGCCTTGCAATACCGAAGACAATCTGCGCGCCGGACACATTGTCATTGAAGCCTGGTTCAGGGGCTACTGAGGGAGTCCTGGATTAAGGGGTCCTCGGACAGCCGGACTATGTACTTTTGTCGGACTGTTGGACTATGAAGATACAAGATTGAAGACTTCGTCCCGTGTCCGGGTGGGACTCTCCTTTGCGTGGAAGGCAAGCTTGGCTATTCGGATATGTAGATCTCCTTCTCTGTAACCAACTCTGTGTAAGCCGAGCCCCCTCCGGTGTCTATATAAACCGGAGGGTTTAGTCCGTAGGACAAGAACAATCATAATCATAGGCTAGCTTCTAGGGTTTAGCCTCTACGATCTCGTGGTAGATCAACTCTTGTAATACTCATATCATCAAGATCAATCAAGTAGGAAGTAGGGTATTACCTCCATAGAGAGGGCCCGAACCTGGGTAAACATTGTGTCCCCGGCCCGCCTCCTGTTACCATTACCCTTAGGCGCACAGTTCAGGACCCCCTACCCGAGATCCGCCGGTTTTGACACCGACAATGTCCCCAAGCGCTCCAAAGGACAAGTTCTTCAAGAAGGTCATCAACCCCTACCTTGTGGAGGTGATGCAACACTCTCAAACCATTGAGATGCGTGAGGGGGTGCTGCACATCCGGGATGTTCAAGGGCCAAGGAAGGCCGGAAGCGTGGAGACTAGGCTCGAAGCAATGGAGCAGCTAGTCTTCAAGTGCCGAGGGATGGTGGAATGCAGACTCAATGCCAATCACTCCATGATCATGGAACTTACCCGTGACTACAAGATGGACACCAAGAACATCAGGGAGGCCATCTTCAAGCTTCATGTGAAAATCGAGCATCTCCAAACCTAGATCTATGATCTGCAAAACCAAAACTGTGAGTATGAATACATATTTAAGAGGATGAGTTTGGCTGCAGATTTGAGGATCCGGAGACTCGTTCATCTTTTTACGTTGGTGAGCCTATGCCTTGGAAGTCCGAGGACAAGCTCCCCACATCATCAACCTCATCATCGCCACCACCTCTGAAGAAGGAGACTTGAGTACACGGGTATGGGCACTCCCCTTGGCTTGTGCCAAGCTTGTGTCCCGGTATCGGATGACCATCACATCTTTACCTTTATCATTTATATTAGTTCGATCCTTTTGGTTATATCATGATCTAGTAGAATAAGAGTTTTAGTATGATCTAGTTTTTGAGTTTTGCTTTGAGTTCCCTCTATGTAATCAAGTGCGAGAGTATATAATAAAGTGTAGTTTTGATTAAGGGCTTTGTTTTCTTGCTTTGATTTTGGAAAAGAAGAAATATAATAAAAGAAATAAAAGGGTACATAATAGTCTTATGGAGAGTGATGACTTCACATATAAGAAGTATGAGGATTGAAACTTGTTGTGGGCCGTCAAACATAGTGTTGGTCATTGTGGCAATTAAAAGGAAGTAATAAAGAAAGAGAGGTTCACATATAAATATATTATCTTGGACATCTTTTATGATTGTGAGCACTCATTAAAATATTATATGCTAAGAAGTTGATGTTGGACAAGGAAGACAACATGATGGGTTATGTTTACTTATTTCCGAATAGAACTTATATTGTCATGGATCCTCTAACATGTGACTGCTTCCACCTCATACTAGCCAAAAACTTCCGCACCAAGTAGAGATACTACTTGTGCACCCAAACACCATAAACCAGTTTTGCCATGAGAGTCCACTATACCTACCTATGGATTGAGTAAGATCCTTCAACGAAGTTGTCATCGGCGCAAACAATAAAAATTGCTCTTTAAATAAGTATGATCTATTAGTGTGAGGAAAATAAAATTTATACGAACTTGTGATGGGGAAGAAATAAAAGCGACAGACTGCATAATAAAGTTTTCTATCACAAGCGGCAATATAAAGTGATGTTTTGTTGCATTAAGATTTTGTGCATCCAACCAAAAAGCGCATGACAACCTCTGCTTCCCTCTACAAAGGGCCTATCTTTTACTTTTAGTACTTAATTACCATTATGCAAGAGTCATGTGTTGGGGAAAGATCTAGACACATATATCCACTCGGATGTAGGTGATCATGAGTTATTATTGTTGCCATTACCCTTGAGGTAAATAGTTGAGAGGCAAAATTATAAGCCCCTATCTTTCTCTATGTCCGATTGAGGCTTCGATCTCATAAGTATCTCGTGAGTGTTAGCAATTATGAAAAACTAAAAGATGATTGAGTATGTGGATTTGCTAGACAAGCTCTTATATTGACTCTTTCCGATATTATGATAAATTGCAATTGCTTCAATGACCTAGATCATAGTTTGTTGGTTATCAATAAAGTTTTAGTTCATACTTTACCTTGTGAATGAATTATCACTTTAGCATAAGAAGTTATATGACAGTATATTACTGTTCTAAAGATGATCATGATGCCCTCATGCCTGTATTTTATTTTATCGACACCTCTATCTCTAAACATGTAGACATAATTATCGATCTCAACTTTTGCTTGAGGACAAGCGAGGTCTAAGCTTGGGGGAGTTGATACGTCCATTTTGCATCATGTTTTTATACCAATATTTCTTGTGTTATGGATTGTTATTTCACATTATGGTACAATACTTATGCCTTTTCTCTCTTATTTTACAAGATTTACATGAAGAGGGAGAATCCCGACAGCTGGAATTCTAGACCGGAGAGGAGCAAATCCAAGATACCTATTCTACACAACTCCAAATGTCCTGAAAATTTAGGGAGAATTATTTTGGCATATATAAAAATTATTGGGCGAAGAAAATACCAGAGGGGACCCACCAGGTGGCAACAAGCCTGGGGCGCGCGCCCTACCCCCTAGGGCTTGTGGGCCCCCTGGCAGGTCTCTGGTGCCCATCTTCTAGTACATAGAGGGTTTCGACCTGGAAAAAAATAAGAGGATAGCTTTCAGGACAAAGTTCCACCATCTCAAGGCGGAACCTGGGCAGGAGCAATCTAGAGCTCCGGCAGAGCGATTCCGACGGGGAAACTTCCCTCCGAGAGGGGGAAATCGAAGCCATCGTCATCACCAACGATCCTCTCATCGAGGGAGAGTCAATCTCCTGCAACATCTTCACCAGCACCATCTCCTCTCAAGCCCTAGTTCATCCCTTGTATTCAATCTTTGCCTTAGAGCCTCAGATTGGCACCTGTGGGTTGCTAGTAGTGTTGATTACTCCTTGTAGTTGATGCTAGTTGGTTTATTCGATGGAAGATCATATATTCATATCCTTAATGATAGTCAATACCCCTCTGATCTTGAACATGAACATGCTTTGTGAGTAGTTACTTTTATTCCCGAGGACATGGGATTGTTATAAGTAATCATGTGAATTTGGTACTCGTTTGATATTTTGATGGGATGTATGTTGTCTTTCCTCTAGTGGTGTTATGTCAACATCGACTACATGACACTTCACCATTATTTGGGCCTAGGGGAAGGTGTTGGGAAGTAATAAGTAAATGATGGGTTTCTAGGGTGACAAAAGCTTAAACCCTAGTTTATGTGTTGCTTCATAAGGGGCTGATTTGGATCCACATGTTTCATGCTATGGTTAGATTTATCTTAATTCTTCTTTCGTAGTTGAGGATGCTTGCGAGAGGGGTTAATCATAAGTGGGAGGCTTGTCCAAGTAACGATAGCACCCAAGCATCGGTCCACCCACATATCAAATTATCAAAGTAGCAAACGTGAATCATATGAGCATGATGAAAACTAACTTGACAGTAATTCCCATGTGTCCTCGGGAGCACTTTGCTTTATGTAAGAGTTCATCCAGGCTTGTCCTTTGCTATAAAAAGGATTGGGCCACCTAGCTGCACTTCTTTTACACTTGTTACTTGTTACCCGTTATGAATTATCTTATCACAAAACTATCTGTTACCGATAATTTTAGTGCCTGCAGAAAATACCTTGCTGAAAACCGCTTGTCATTTCCTTCTGCTCCTCGTTGGGTTCGACACTCTTACTTATCAAAAGGACTATGACAGATCCCCTATACTTGTGGGTCATCAGAGTACTAGTAGTAGATGCAAAATCATTTCAGTCTACTTGTCTCGGATGTAATGCCTATATATTGATCATGGCATGAATAACGTCATAACTATGTGCTTTTCTATCAATTGCCCAACAATAATTTTTCTACACACTGTTACTACGCTCATGAGAGACATGCCTCTAGTGAAAGCTATGACCTCGGGGTCAATTCACTTCATATTACTAAAACACTAAATACATTTCTGCAATTTATTATCTCTTATTTTGTTTTGCAATTTGTCTATCTATTATTACCAGAATTAATCCTTGCAATTAACGAGTAGAAGGAGAATGACAATCCTCCTAACCGCGTTCGGTGCAAGTATTTTTTGTGTGTGTGTGCAGGTACTGCTTACATTTGTTTACGTGAGAATCCTACTTGCTCAATAAACCTTGGTTCCTAACCGAGGAAAATACTATCTACTACTATACTACATCACCCTTCCTCTTTGGGGAAATCCAAACATCTATCACAAGTAGCAAGAACGTCATGGTGGCTGAGATTGGTAGACCATTAATGGAAGAGGGGGCCTTGGAGGCGATGGAGACTTTGCTTCACAGGATGGTGCTCGAAATTGGCTTGTGGGACTTTCCCATCCACTCTGGACACACTACATGTGAGCCTGGTGTTTGATAACTGCAACTTGTAAACTGCGTTGGGATTTTCCCCAAAGAGGAGGGGAGACGCGGTACAATAGAGATAAGTATTTCCCTCGGTGAGAACCAAGGTTATGAAACCAATAGGAGAACCACGCAAATTCCCGTCTTCAGTACCTACACACATAAAAGCAAATACTTGCACCCAACGAGGGCAAGAGGGTTGTCGATCTCCTTGAACTCGTTACTTGCAAGGATTAAGTCTGATAGAGGTAGAAAGATAAATAAATTGCAAAACGGAAGAAAAGTAAATAAATTGCAGTGAGGTATTTTTGGTTTTTATAATATGTAAAAGTAGACCCCGTGTCGGGGGGTGCTGATTCCACCAACACCTATGGGGACAGGGCCCCTTTCGGTTCGGTGGGAGGCGGAGAGCGCACAAAGAGCGGATCGAGGCAGTACACGCGGGCGATTTTACCCAGCTTCGGGCTGCACGGATGCGTAAAACCCTACTGCTGCTTGTTTGTGTGTATTGAATCTTTGCTCAGGAGCGATCGACGCTACCAGACTGAGCGTGGGGGTGTTTCTGGTGTTTCGAATGAGCCGAACCGGCCGAACCCCCTCTACGTTGCGCCCGGGCCTCCTTTTATACTTTCAAGGGGTCACCGACAGGTGGCAACGTAGACTAGAAGGGTAAAAATGGAAAAGGATGCGGTAGGTGCAGCTACCACTACTGTGGATACAGTGCACCCTACCTAACTCTGACGGCAGGGGACAAGGGCATTAAATCCTGTCTGAGTCTCCTAAACAGTGCAAAAGGTGACCGTTAGGAGCGCCACCGTTTGCCACGATGGCCTTCTCTTCATCTCCGCTTGCCACCACGTACCCCTAGCTGCACGGCCTCCTGCCACGTGTGCTTGGGAGAGTCCTAGAGAGACACGTTAGCAGGTGTGCTAGAGCGCGGGCACGAAGTGGGGGTTTCCCGCGGCAAGCTCCTTGCCGCGGCCGTCATCTTGTCGCGTCCGGAAGCTTGTCGCTCGTCGGATCTTGCCGGGACGCAGGGCGCGTCGCGGCAAGCTTTCTTGTTATGCCTTGAGTGGCCTTCCCGGCAAGCTCCTCTTGCCAGGGTCTTGTCTCTTCCCGGCAAGATCCTCTTGCCGGGGCCTTGGTTGGCCTTCACGGCAAGCTCCTCTTGCCGGGGCCTTGGTTGGCCTTCCCGGCAAGCTGCTCTTGCCGGGGCCTTGGTTTGAGTACTTTGTTCTTGAATGGTCTTCAAGGGAACCGCAGAGGGTCTTGGCGGTCACCCGGCAAGCCTTGCCGCGGGGCACTGCAACTGCCCGTGCACGAGTTCGGGATACTAGGGTACCCCTACTCTAGTACACCGACACCCCGGAGGCCATAGTATTCACTAGAGGCTTCTCTCTCGAACACACAGTATACGATGGGTGAACAAATTACTATTGGGAAATTGATAGAAAAGAGCATAGTTATGATGTATTCACGACAATGATCATGTATATAAGCATCACGTCCGAGACAAGTAGACCAACTCATGCCTGCATCTACTACTATTACTCCACCAACCGTTATCCAGCAATGGTATTAAGTCCATGACAAACGGAGTAATGCCTTAAGCAAGATGTCATGATGTAGACAAAGTAAACCCAATCAATATAAATAAACCTCGTCGTTTTAAGCTCCTCTTGCCGGGGCCTTGGTTTGAGTACTTTGTTCTTGAATGGTCTTCAAGGGAACCGCGGAGGGTCTTGGCGGTCACCCGGCAAGCCTTGCCGCGGGGCGCTGCAACTGCCCGTGCACGAGTTCGGGATAATAGGGTACCCCTACTCTAGTACACCGACAGGAGCCCCCGGGCCTGGGCCATACACGGTGCCGAGCACTGTTGGGCCAGGCCCAAAACAGTGCACGGGCACGCGCGGCCTAGGTCACGCCGAATCTAACTCCGCTCCCACCGCGCACGCCCAGAATGGCACGCTTCAAACGCGGCGTCGTGGGTGACGCGGGCGGCGTGCGCGGGGCTAAGCCCCTCGAGCATGCGTCAGGCCATGATGATGAGGACGGTTCACGCCCTCCCCCCTAAACGGAGGTAGGCGTGGGGGCGCGGTGCATTTACTGGACGGGGCCGGTGCGCGGTTTTCGGGACGTCCACTCCCCGCGTTCACGGGGCGAAGCGAGGCCGCCTCATCTGTCGCCTTGGTTCTGCATCCCCGCCACGCGACTCCCATGCGCTTGGGGTCACGGACGGTGGAGTGGGAAACTGGGCCGTCGCGAGCAGAGGCAGCGGGTTGGCCCCGACTCCCTGCCCTTCCCGTGCCTTGATTCGCTGAGCGGGGCGGCCGAGCCCCCACCTCGCTCCTTTATAAAGAGCGGGATGGGGGCACAGAAACCCGCACTCTCTCATCTTCTCCTTTCTTCAGCTTCTGATCCCCTTTCTCTCATCTGCCATGGAGAAAGGGAACCCAGGCCCTTCATTGGTGGCGGCGAGGGTCGCCGCCAGACAGCGCATCTCTCCCTCTTCCGCGCCTGTGGTGGCAGAGCCAGCCATAAGGGGAAGAGGGAGGGGGCGAGGTCGCGGACGAGGTCGAGGACGAGGTCGAGGCGCTCGGGGAAGAGGCGGACGGGGCGGCGCGTCAGCTTCACCTCCGCTGGCGGCTCCTCCCCCCATGGCGGTCCATATAGGGGACGACCCTTGCGAGTTCTTCGTCAGGCTGCGCCGGGCGCCTCGATGTCGCCTCCGGCTTCCAGCTCCGTTTGTGCGCGCGATGGAGTAGGACCCGCCCGAGACACTGAGACTGCACATGAGGGGCTGTGGGATCAGCAGCACGCGAGTCCGCGTTGCATTCCCAGCCCCTAATGTGATGTATCTTGATCAAAGGTGGAAGACGTTCGCCCGCATCCACAGCTTGATGGAGGGGTTTACCCTCCATTTTAAGTTGATGGAGGGAGATCTCCTCTCCGTCAAGGCCTTCGGGTGCTTCGGCACTCGGGCGAAGTGCTGCGCGGACAGCTCCTCCGACAGCGAAGGCTCCTCCTCAAGCGAGAGCGACGAGGAGGGGAGCGACAGCGACAATGAGGGTAGCGGGCGGCGGAGCGGCGGGTCCGACTAGGCGTCGGGCGCCGCTTTGCGCGGCACCGGCGACCCTATCATCCGCGTCGCCGGCTTCTTGAACTCCCCGGGGTCGTCTCCTTGGGCGGCTGGCGTAGGGAGGCTGCGGAAGGGGAAGAGGGCTGGCGACAAGGCCGTCAGGTCAGAGTACGAGGGCGTGGTGCCCTCGACAGCATGCTGACGTCCTGCCGCCCCGTCTTCGAGCCCCGCTTCCAGCGCCGCCGTCGCCGTCCAGCCTTCGGACGGCCCCCGGGATGTTCCCTTGGTGTCTTCTGGCACCCGTAGCTTGCCTAGGCACTCCTTTTGCCCTTTTCACCTCCTTGACCTGTCTCCTGAAGAGGGGGACAGGAAAGGGATTACGGGCATCTTATCTTTTCAATTTGTAAGCCTTCGGGCCTTAGCTGTATCTAAAATTTGTAATCCTCTCTTTCATGTTTTTCATCCTCTATGGACTGTACCTGAGTGGGATGTTTTTTAATGAAAAGGGGATGCTTGCCGGGTTATTTGTCTCGCGAGCTAAACCCACGCCAAGGAGCAAATCCTTGGTATCCCTTGGACAGACATTTCATCTCCCGGCAACAGGCCCTGCCGCCTTCCCATGTCGCTCAACCTTTCTCACGCTTTTGACGGAGGCAGGAATGAGGTGGGTGCGGTCTCCTCGTTTCATCCCTTTGCTACCGCGACTACGACCAAACTTGGCCCCGAGAACGAGCCCCAGGGCCTAGAGTCGAGGGAGCACGGCAGTTTTTGGGAAGAAACGTGGTTTCGCATTCCCCAGTCCATAAAAGGATGCACGATGAGGGATGAAAGACTTATCTGATATTGCAGCCCCCGGCAACTCTGGTTTGCCGTGGACGATTCTTGGCACTCGCAGCCCCCAGCGATACTGGCTTGCCGGGAAGGCTTTTATCTTCGGCAGAGAACTTTGACGTTCTCGATGCCGGCTTCCGGCAAGCTTGTTGCCAGGAAGGCTTTTATCTTCGGCAGAGAACTTTGACGTTCTCGATGCCGGCTTCCGGCAAGCTTGTTGCGAGGAAGGCTTTTATCTTCGGCAGAGAACTTTGACGTTCTCGATGCCGGCTTCCGGCAAGCTTGTTGCCAGGAAGGCTTTTATCTTCAGCAGAGAACTTTGACGTTCTCGATGCCGGCTTCCGGCAAGCTTGTTGCCAGGAAGGCTTTTATCTTCGGCAGAGAACTTT
>NC_041385.1:551049547-551143643 GCF_002162155.2 Triticum dicoccoides
GAAAGGCTTATGGCGAAGAACTTTGTCGTTCTTGACACCGGCTCCCGGCAAGATCGTTGCCGGAAAGGCTTATGGCGAAGAACTTCGTCGTTCTTGACACCGGCTCCCGGCAAGATCGTTGCCGGAAAGGCTTATGGCGAAGAACTTCGTCGTTCTCGACACCGGCTCCCGGCAAGATCGTTGCCGGAAAGGCTTATGGCGAAGAACTTCGTCGTTCTCGACACCGGCTCTCGGCAAGATCATTGCCGGAAAGGCTAATGGCGAAGAACTTCGTCATTCTCGACACCGGCTCCCGGCAAGATCGTTGCCGGAAAGGCTTATGGCGAAGAACTTCGTCGTTCTTGACGCCAAAAAGATTGGTCCTAAGGGCGCTGCCAGCCCCCGGGCCATAGCTGCGTTTAAACATGACAAGTGATTAGCATGCGAAGTGCACTTAACTCGCTTGCGAATTTTGACTTTTGCTGCATATTCCCTATGCCTGCTGGAATGCTTTCCGGTGCGTACGATCCAGCCAGCAGCACTTGAGGGAACGGGCCCTTAGCGGCTATTCGGGAACATCGCCTCTCGGAAAGGTTTACCTTCTTGGTTCTAGCGCAACCGCACTAGTTGCCAAGCGGACTCGAGGCAACATGGAGCGCAACTAGCCCCGAGAAGGCTCCTCGGCATACAGGTCTATGCAGAAATCTCAAATAAATAGCGCATGCTATCTTCCTGTTCAACCTCTCTTTGTACGTCCACCCTACGCTTTCTAGGGAAACTTGCCGGTGCAGGCACCCTTGCCGCGAGCGCCGAGTGCGGAACTTCAGCAGCCTGCTGGCGGGGTCGCTACCGACAAGCAACCTTGTCGCAACTAGTTGCAGCTCGCTTAAGTTGTTGAGCGGACTCGAAAACAAAGTAAGGGCGCTAGCGGCTCACTTAATTTGCTGAGCGGACTCGAAGCAAAGTAAGGGCGCTAGCAGCTCACTTAAGTTGTTGAGCGGACTCGAAACAAAGTAAGGGCGCAACTAGCTACGAGTTGATTCCTCCGCGCATAGGTTTTCCGTACAAAGAACAAGATCTCCGAGGCGGATAACCTTATATAGAAAGGAAATATCTAAAGTTTCGCACGACTTAGCTTTTCTGTTGCCGCACTGGCGTCGTTCTTTTGCTCGCCTGCTTCTTAGGAGCCATGACGATGAAGATTTAGCTTGCGTGCACGCCGGATCGGGTTCGCACAATCTCGACGCCCCCTACCTGGCGCGCCAAAGATGTCGGGGGGTGCTGATTCCACCAACACCTATGGGGACAGGGCCCCTTTCGATTCGGTGGGAGGCAGAGAGCGCACAAAGAGCGGATCGAGGCAGTACACGCGGGCGATTTTACCCAGCTTCGGGCCGCACGGATGCGTAAAACCCTACTGCTGCTTGTTTGTGTGTATTGAATCTTTGCTCAGGAGCGATCGACGCTACCAGACTGAGCGTGGGAGTGTTTCTGGTGTTTCGAATGAGCCGAACCGGCCGAACCCCCTCTACATTGCGCCCGGGCCTCCTTTTATACTTTCAAGGGGTCACCGACAGGTGGCAACGTAGACTAGAAGGTTAAAAATGGAAAAGGATGCGGTAGGTGCAGCTACCGCTACTGTGGATACAGTGCACCCTACCTAACTCTGACGGCAGGGGACAAGGGCATTAAATGCCTGTCTGAGTCTCCTAAACAGTGCAAAAGGTGACCGTTAGGAGCGCCACCGTTTTCCACGATGGCCTTCTCTTCATCTCCGCTTGCCACCACGTACCCCTAGCTACACGGCCTCCTGCCACGTGTGCTTGGGAGAGTCCTAGAGCGACACGTTAGCAGGTGTGCTGGAGCGCGGGCACGAAGTGGGGGTTTCCCGCGGCAAGCTCCTTGCCGCGGCCGTCATCTTGTCGCGTCTGGAAGCTTGTCGCTCGCAGGATCTTGCCGGGACGTAGGGCGCGTCGCGGCAAGCTTTCTTGTTATGCCTTGAGTGGCCTTCCCGGCAAGCTCCTCTTGCCAGGGTCTTGTCTCTTCCCGGCAAGATCCTCTTGCCGGGGCCTTGGTTGGCCTTCACGGCAAGCTCCTCTTGCCGGGGCCTTGGTTGGCCTTCCCGGCAAGCTCCTCTTGCCGGGGCCTTGGTTTGAGTACTTTGTTCTTGAATGGTCTTCAAGGGAACCGCGGAGGGTCTTGGCGGTCACCCGGCAAGCCTTGCCACGGGGCGCTGCAACTGCCCGTGCATGAGTTCGGGATACTAGGGTACCCCTACTCTAGTACACCGACACCCCGGAGGCCATAGTATTCACTAGAGGCTTCTCTCTCGAACACACAGTATACGATGGGTGAACAAATTACTATTGGGAAATTGATAGAAAAGCGCATAGTTATGATGTATTCACGACAATGATCATGTATATAAGCATCACGTCCGAGACAAGTAGACCAACTCATGCCTGCATCTACTACTATTACTCCACCAACCGTTATCCAGCAATGGTATTAAGTCCATGACAAACGGAGTAATGCCTTAAGCAAGATGTCATGATGTAGACAAAGTAAACCCAATCAATATAAATAAACCTCGTCGTTTTAACCTTAATGGCAACAATGTCTCCTTCTGTCACTGGGATATAGAGCACCGCAAGATTTAACCCATTACAAAGCACCTCTCCCACTGAAGGTAAATCAATCTAGATGGCCAAACCAAACGGATAGATCTGAGAGAAATACAAAGCTATAACAATCATGCATAATAAAGTTTATAAAAGACTCAATTACTTTCAATGAATAATCTGATCATAAACCCACTATTCATCGGATCCCAACAAACACATCGCAAAAGAAGATTGCATCGGATAGAACTCCAAGAAGATCAAGGAGAAAATTGTATTTAAGATCAGAGAGAGAGAGAAATAAATCTAGCTACTCTCTATCGACCCATAGATCGATGATGAACTACTCACGCAATATTGGAAGGTAGCAAGGATGATGTAGAAGCCCTCTGTGGCTGATTCCCCTTCCGGCAGAGTACCGGAAAAGGCCTCTAGATGGGATCGCGGAAGTACATAAACTTGTGATGCCGAAAAAAGGGTTTCAGGTGGCTCTCTAGGGGTTTCCCAATATTTGAGAATTTATAGAAGTGGGATTAGGTCAGCCGAAGCAACGTGGGGCCCATAAGGTAACAGGGCACGCCCCTGGGCATGCCGTATTGCCTTCTCGTCTCCTCGTTCATCGTCTGGTCTCCTCCTGAAGCTTGTAGGGTCTCGTATATCCAGAAAAAAATCGTCGAAAAGTTTCGTAGCATTTGGACCCCGTTTGGTACTAATTTTCTGGAAAACCAAAAACAAGCAGAAGACAGTAACTGGCACTAGGCACTGGGTTAATTGATTAGTTCCCAAAAATGATATAAAATAGCACAAAAAAGCATATAAACTATCCAAGATTGGGAATATAATAGCATGAAACAATCAAACATTATAGATACGTTGGAGACGTATCAGCATCCCCAAGCTTAATTCCTGCTCGTCCTCGTGTAGGTAAATGATAAAAATTGAATTTTTGATGTGAAATGCTACCTAACATGTGTATCATGTAATCTCTTTTACAGTATGAATATTGAGATACGAGTGATTCAAGGCATATTAAGAAACAATCATGCCCTTCAAAATAAAGAATGCTAAAGAACGCTATCCCTACAAAATCATATAGCCCATCATGCTTAGTCTTCCTAGCATAAAAATATATTAATCATGAACTACCCCGATGACAAGCCGAGCAACTGCATCATACTTTTTGACGCGCTTCAGCATTTTCAACCCCACGTAATACATGAGTGTGAGCCATGGGCATAGCACTATGGGTTGCGATGATAGACATCAATAAGGGGAAGTCAAAAAGGGAAGAAAGTCTCGCATCGACACGGCTAATCAATTGGCTATGGAGATGCCCATCAATTGATGTCGATAAGAGGAGTAGGGTCTGCCATGCAATGGATGCACTAAGAGATATAAGTGTATGAAAGCTCAGCGCAAAATAAGTGGGTGTGCATCCAACTTACTTGCTCATGAAGACCTAGGGCATTCGATGAAGCACATCATTGGAATATACAAGCCAATTTCTATAATGAAAATTCCCACTAGTATATGAAACTGACAACATAGGAGACTCTATATGAAAAACATGGTGCTACTCTGAACCACAAGTGTAGAGAAGGATAGTAACATCGCCCCTTCTCTCTTTTTCTCTCATTTTTTTGTTGGGCTCTCTGACCTCTTTTTTTAATTTTAATTTTTCATTTGGATACTCATCCCGACTTGTGGGGGAATCATAGTCTCCATCATCCTTTCCTCATTGGGACAATGCTCTAATAATGATGATCATCACACATTTATTTACTTAAAACTTGATAACTAGAACAATATGACTCTATATGAATGCCTTGGGCGGTGTACCAGGATGTGCAACGATGCTAGCGTAACATGTGTGATGATGATGATGATGATGATGATGATGATGAACGGTGGATGTGCCACAAATATCATGCCAGATCTATGATCACATGCCAAGCAATATCATAATGAAAACGGAATGGTGGAAGTTGCATGGCAATACATCTCGGAATGGCTATGGAAATGCCATAATAGGTAGTTATGGTGGCTGTTTTGAGGAAGATATAAGGAGGCTTATGTGTGATAGAGTGACAGGCGAAGTTTGCACCGACTCTCGAGGTGAGAAAGGGTAATGCACGGTACCGAAGAGGCTAGCAAATTGCAGAAAGGTAAGAGTGCGTATAATACATGGACTCAAATTAGTCATAAATAACTAACACACTTATTGTGAAATCCTATTAGCCCTAAAACCAAAGTACTACTCACATGCCCCTGGGGGGATAGATTGATAGGAAAAGACCATTGCTCATCCCCGACCGCCACTCATAAGGTAGACACTCAATAACAAATCATGCTCCAACTTCATTGAAAAACTAGAGGCTATATGTCCATGCTTCGGGGATCAAAAACCTTAACATCAATATTTTTACTAAACCACAATCATCCACTAGTATCCCACATATTACCATCTTAAATATCTCAAAACTATTGCAGGGAACTAAACATATCATATTCAGTTATCTACATGATTTTTTTATTATATCCCCCTGAATACCTATCCTTTATGGACTAGTCTTTTAACCCATGCAAATTGCCATCACTATCTATTAGACTCTCAAAAAGATTTAAGTGAAGCATGAGAGTGCAACTATTTATTTAAAATATAACCACCACCATGATCTAAAATATATAAGTGAAGCACTAGAGCAACTGCCTAGCTCAAAAGATATAAGTGGAGCACATAGTGTATTCTAACAAATCGCGAATAAATGTGTGTCCCTCTCAAAAGGTGTGTCCAGAAAACAATGATTGTGGAAAACTAAAAGGCAAACAAAGAAAAACTAATATGGCACAAGATGATCCAAGCAAAACTCATATCATGTGATGAATAAAAATATAGCTCCAAGTAATATACCGATAGATTGTAGACGAAAGAGGGGATGCCTTCCGGGGCATCCCAAGCTTAAATGATTGGGTTTTCCTTGAATATTACCTTGGGGTGCCTTGGGAATACCCAAGCTTAGGGTCTTGCCACTCCTTAGTCCTTCATCCATCATTATCTCACCCAAAACTTCAAAACTTCACCACACAAAACTCAACAGAAACCTCATGAGATCCGTTAGTATAATAGGCAAATCATAAACTTTAGGTAATGTTATGAACCCATTCATATTTTATTCTTGCATAATACCTAGTATTCTAACTTGTCCATGACTTATACCCCCGATATAATCCATAGCATCATTAAAACAACCAAACTATGCGAGTACGATGCGTCAGGGCGATTTATTCAGATCCCAAGTGAGGGGTAGACATGTGAACAGTTTTCCTCTAGACCTTGGCGGCTAGAACCCTAGCTGCCATCAGGAGGCCAATCTTCCAGCACCGTCCTCCGGTGGCTCCCCTCTGGCGGTGACCTCGATCGTCGATGGCGAGGGGGGTCACCGGATCCATGTGTGTGAATCATTTTTACTCACTCATAGTCTAGGATTTTAGGTTGTTCATCGTCTTAGCTTCGGCAACAATGATGACGACACTAAATAAAGATTCTTCGAATCCTTCCCTAATGAGTCCATCGGTCCTATGGTTGGGGATGGATTTGGAAACCAGTATGTTCAAGCAAGGATGCGTGGCAGTGACGGCATCCTCGTGGTGGACCTGTGTCCTTGGGCTCCACCGTTGCGACAGCGTTTGCTCTGGCGTCGGTGAGGAGCTTGGGAGGTAGTCCCGGAGCGAATGCAGATTATGGTCTGCATCAACGACATCTGGAAGATAGAACGTGTGCTGGGTTTGTGGTTCGTAGTTGGCAGGTATGGTTTCCTCCTTCGGCATCTTAGTTGTGATGGGGTGCCAGATCTGGAGTTTGATGGCATGTTTGGCTTGTTGCCCCGGTCTGATTCATTCAATGGCAAGGGCTTGACTTTTGGTGAGCCACCTTGGAGGCCCGCAAATCTGCATATCAGCGATGGAGCCGCGTCGAGCTTGGGTAAGGAGGTGATCCATCATTCTTTCATTAGGTGACTATTTTGGTGGTGCCAGAGGCAAGTGATGGGTGTTGGCGTCAATTTTTTCATGTCAGTACTTACGCAATTTATACTTTGATCTTTATGATATAAATGAGACATGTATTACCATGCAAAAAAAAACAGGCAAACTATGCAATAGAAAACAGAATATGTCTAAAACAAAACAGTCTGTAATGATCTGAACAAACACTATACTTCTGTACATCCAAAGAATCTTAAAAATTAGGACAACGTGGGAAATTTGTTTATCAATAATCTGTAAAATACTCAGAATTTTATCACGTTCCAGTGAATTATAGTAATTCCTATACTGGGCGCAAAAGTTTCTGTTTTTTCATAGAATCAAGTCAACTATTAACCAAATCATCCCAAAGGCTTTACTTATCACAAACACTAATTAAAACATAAAACACAATCATAAGAGTAGCAATAATTGTATGAAGACTCAAGAACATAAAATACTGGGTTATCTCCCAACAAGCTCTTTATTTATAGCATTAAGATAGGCTTGAGATTTCAATGATGCTCACATGAAATATGAGAATGGGAAACGCTTTATGGCAGATGTTTGATGGAACCAATTCGCCAGACACCAGTTGCACACCATTGATTCAACTCAGATCTCATGGCCCGGAGTGCTTCTTGTGCTCCACTCGTTTTCAAAAAAGCACATCCAATTTTCTTGCCATCGGCCTCTCCTACAATCCCTCCCGCATTAACCTCGCCTGCCCCCGTACATTCCAAAGAAAACCTCGCCTACCCCAACCTAACCAGTCGCTCCTTCTCATCTCCATCGCCTCTGCTACCGACCATGCCAATCCCTCACTACCCTCAGCTCTTCGGCATGAACCAGCTCCGGCCCCTGTGCCCGTTAGATGCACTATGCTGGTGAGTCATCTGAGAAGCTGGATCTGATAGGTGATGCCAACGACCAACAAGCTCGCAGCCCCATCACTCCCTGGTGATCTCCGTCTAGCTTCAAGCCCCACGGTCTCCGAACAACTATGGTGGAGCTTCATCTTGGTTGCCAAATGAAGTCAACTCGGTTGCCCCGCAGTCTCCCCTCCCTCTATCCCCCTCGTGGGTAGGCACAATTCTAATCTTACCTAGGTATGGGTCCTAAATATCTTGATATTCCCCTCTCTGAATTCTAACAATTTCATAAGTTTTGAGTGTTGTTTGACACCGTTATGTCCTTATCTTCGTCTATTCCCTTTCACTGGGTCCAAATTTGAACACTCCATTGTGTGATGTATGACTGAATCATGGACTAATATATTTGCATGTTCTACATACATGATGCACATGTGCTTCCTAATTTGTGCGGAAATATATTTTTAGGGATTTTTTAAAATATCCATGCTTGCAATTACTGGTATGTACGTAACTACACCATGTGTTTCGATGCTTCTTAACCATTTGTGTTCCAATAATGTAGTGCATATGTTTCGTAATAATATGAATCCCAATCTTGGTACTAATATTACTTCTCTGTACAATTTCAAATTTCCATGCTTCCATCAAAGCCTATTTCTATTGCAGAGTTACCATTGCATGTTGCTTTTTTATGTAGCATCCAAATTGCAATATCAATGCTTCTGAACTGTATACAATTTGCTTCCACAAGTTATACAAAGTCGATTTATTTGTTTCTTGGTGACATAAAACATCCATACCCTTATTCTCGAGTCTCCGTGATACTACTTTGCTTCAATTTCCATAGTTCCATGCTTCCATTTTAGCTAATGTTTATGTAACCTATATGTAGCCTCTTTCGTGTGTATCCTGCAAGCGAAGTTTCAGTATCACACTTAATTTGCTTTTGTGGTTGCTGAGCGAAGCTTCTATGGACATGTGTTGATTTCATGTTTGTGCACAAATTTATTTCATGTAAGCCCGTATGACCCCAATAAGGTTGACGAGATTTATATATAGATTACAAATATCAGCACCCGTGTCTTGGAAGCAAACATGCTATTTTGTTTGATAATAGGATGCTTCCAATTCATCACATCTGTGTTCTGATAGAAACCTATTTTTGCTCCAGAATTAATTCATGCTTCCTAGCTCTCCTATATGTTCTTATGTATAAATAGTTGGCCGCACTGCAACCATGCTTCTTAATTTATGTAACCATATGCTTCCATTATTTCCTAATGAATTAGTGACATGCAAGATAGCCAAGAGATTATTTTTTCCTTATAATTCAATGCTTCCATTCTATTTTATCATTGTTTCAAAATGCCAAATGGTGACTTGAACACATATTTTCTTATCTGCATGCATTCAACTTTTTTGCCGGTATACATGTGTTCGTTCCAATGAGATATGTTTATGGATCAAAAATTGATGCACCCACACCCTATTCAACTAGAACTTCAACTACTCGCATCTATGTACGTTTGATACTTCAATGCCAAATATGTAATGTTTCACTGCTGCTCTACCTCAACATTATGAGCTACATGAATTTTTCCTATGAATAGTCTTCTGTGTTGATTCAAATAATCTTGTACATGATGCTTCAAATGCTCAAACTCTATGTATTTTAGCTTCTTCACTGATAAATTTTTAATGCTTCTACTTATGTCCTGATATGCTTACATCCTCATTTTATATGCTTCATTAATTTTTTTATAAACATATATGTTCATTCTGCACACACACACACAGTAGTACCTTTGCTTTCTCACTGCAACCTAAATACAAACATGAAAAAGGTATTTGTCTTCCTACGTTACTTCCAGGAGATGATTTACCACCGCATGATAATTGCCTACAAGTAGAACATTGATGTCGAGGTCATCAACAAGCCCATGCCATTCCTCGTTGATGACCCACAAGTATAGGGGATCAATTGTAGCTCTTTTTGTTAAGTAAGAGTGTTGAACCCAACAAGGAGCAGAAGGAAATGACAACTAGTTTTTAGTAAGGTAATGTTTGCAAGTGCTGAAACTGTAAGTAGTGAGTAGTTTGATAGCAAGATAATTTGTAATGAGCAAGTAACGATAGTAACAATAAGTATGCAGCAAGGTAGCCCAATCCTTTTTAGACAAAGGACAGGCCAAAATGGTCTCTTTTAACAAGCAAAGCGTTCTTGAGGGTACACGGGAATTCCATCTAGTTACTTTCATCATGTTGGTTTGATTTGTGTTCGCTACTTTGATAATTTGATATGTGGGTGGACCGGTGCTTAGGTGTTGCTCTTACTTGAAAAAACCTCCTACTTATGATTAACCATCCCGCAAGCATCCGCAAGTACGAGAAAAGTATTAAGAATAAATTCTAACCATAGCATTAAACTCTAGGATCCAATCGGTCCCTTACAGAATAGTGCATAAACTGGGGTTCAAGTTTTTGTCACTCTCGCAACCCACCATCTATTTACTACTACACAATGCATTCCCTTAGGCCCAAATATGGTGAAGTGTCATGTAGTCGATGTTCACATGGCACCACTAAGGGAATCACAACATATATACATACTATCAAAATATCAAACACATATCAAATTCACATGATTACTTGCAACATGATTTCTCTCGTGACCTCAAGAACAAAAATAACTACTCACAAATGATAAACATGCTCATGATCAGAGGGGTTTTAAATGACATAATGGATCTGAACATATAATCTTCCACCAAATAAACCATATAGTGATCAACTACAAGATGTAATCAACATTACTAGTCACCCCCTAGCACCAATCTATAGTTTCGGTAACAAGATTGAATACAAGAGATGAACTAAGGTTTGAGATGAGTTGGTGCTGGTGAAGATGTTGATGGAGATTGCCCTCCCCAAGATGGGAGAGTTGTTGGTGATGATGATGACGATGATTTCCCCCTTCGGGAGGGAAGTTCCCCCAGCGGAATCGCTCCGCCGGAGGGCAAAAGTGCTCCTGCCCAAGTTCCGCCTCGAGACGACGGCTCTTTGTCCAAATGTCCTCCTCTTATTTATTTTTCTAGGTCAAAATAACTTATATACCAGAAGATGGGCACCGGAGGTGGGCCGAGGAAGGCGCAACCCACCAGGGCGCGCCTGGGCTCCCTAGCGCGCCCAGGTGGGTTATGCCCACCTGGTGGGGCCCCTCTTGTAGTTATTTGCTCCAATATTCCTTAAATATTCCATAAAAATTCTCCGTGAAGGCTCAGCTTGTTTGGAGTTGTGCACAATAGGTAGCCTGATGTAGCTTTTTCAGGTCCAGTCCAGCTGCCAGAATTCTCCCTCTTGGTGTGTACCTTGCAAATTATGAGAGAAAAGTCATTAGAATTACTCCAAAAAGCATTATTATGGATAAAAAATTATAAATAACAGTAAGAAAATATGATGAAAAATGGACGTATCAACTCCCCCAAGCTTAGACCTCGCTTTTCCTCAAGCGAAAACCGAAATCGAGAAACATGCCCACATGCTTCGAGAGAGAGGTGTCGATAAAGACAAAAATACGGACATAGAAGCATCATGTTAACTATTATAATAGTAACAAAATTGAACATAGGACTTTATCATTGAACTTGCGTCATATACTTCCCATGAATAAGTAACAGTCCATCACATAATCGAAGTATAAAGCAAAAACTCTATTAGAAACCAACAAACTATGTTCTTAGTCAACTTTGCACTACAATTCATCATCTTTTCAGGAAGAGTCATGTGTCGGAGCCTTTTAGCAAGTCCACATACTCAACCATCACATAGTCTTCTATGATTGCTAACACTCACCTCGTACCCATGAGCAAAACATTTCAACCGGACACCTAGAAAGATCGGGGCTTTTAGTTTCGGCTCCCAACATACTCACCTCAAGGGTGATGTCAACAATAATAACTCATGCTATCTATATTCAACAGGACATATGTGCCTAGATCTTTCCTCACCACATGATGCTTGCCAAAAGAGAAAATAAAAAGGAATAGGAGGAAAACTTTGACTCTTTGCATAAAAGTAAATACATAGAAGTAAAAGATAGGCCCTTCGCAGAGGGAAGCAGAGGTTGCCATGCGCTTATTTGTTTGCATGTTCAATCCCTTAGTGCAAGAGAACATCACGTTGTATTGCCCCTTAAGATGACAACCTTCATTATGCAGTCTATCACTTTTATTCTTGTGATCCAAGTTCGTACAACACTCAATTTTCTCTTACACTAAATGATCTCACATATTTAGAAGCAATTTTTATTGCCTTTTTGCACCGATGACAACTTACTTGAGGGATCTTGCTCAATACATAGGTAGGTATGGTGGACACTAAAAAAAGATTTGGGTTTAAGGGTTTTGGATGCACAAGTAGTATCTCTACTTGGTGCTGAATTTTTGGCTAGCAAAGATAGGGGGCAAGCATCACATGTTAAAGGATCTATGACAATATGACTTCTATGTGAATATAAATATACATAAATCATTAAGTTGTTTTTCTTGTCCAACGTCAACAATTTTGGCATATAATATTTTGATGAGGGCTCACAATCATAAAAGATTTCTAGGATAGTATATTTATATGTGAATCTTCCCTTCCCTTATTGATTCTTTCATGAGTTGCATCATTGACTAATGTTCTTTTTGTCGATCTCTAATAAAATTTCCTACTTATACTTTTCCTTCTGTGGTGCTATCACCTACCATAGGCTTAGTATATGATCTTATTGATTTTTTTTTCTTTTTTTCTTCCTTTCTTATATCTTTTCTTTATTTGCAACATGAAAGTAAATAAAGCAAAACTCACACTAACTTTATTATATAACTTGCACATGATTACGAGGATAGATCACTAAGCAGATTCTCAAATAAGAAAGGATCAAACTAACTTTATTTCATCTAAAGCAAAAAAGATCGAACTAAGATAAGTGAAAGCAAAAGGAGAGTGAGATGATACGATACCGGGGCACCTCCCCCAAGCTTGGCAGAAGCCAAGGGGAGTACCCATACCCGATACCCAGTTCTCCTTTGGGGGTGAAAAGCTTCTTCCTCCTCTTCGGCGAACAGTGCTTGTATTGTCACTGGGGGTGGATTTACGGTAGCTTCCTTGCTTGATAAGTCTGACCAGGAACAGCAAGAAAGGATAACAGAGGATTTCTTCAAGATACAGTGGTTAACAGTCAGGAGGTATATATAAATTTTTTTATCTTGCAGGACAAGTAAACAGAAGAAAAACAGAATCCAGAAGGTGCCCCAGGTGGGCACAACCCACCTGGGCGCGCCAGGCATGCCTGGCACGCCCTGGTGTCTTATGCCCGCCAGGGGATGTTTCCTGGGAGTTTCTTTATTTCCAAAATTCAAAAATATTCCAAAGCTAAAAAAAATATTTTTGCGGATTTTTTGGAGACCGTTTACTTACAGTAACACGTACCTTCTTATTTTGACGATTCTGGGGTGTTCCGGAAGGACTGTTTTATGTGTTCTTCTGGTGTCAAAGTTTGGATAATGTTACTTTCAACATTGATAGGCGTACCTGAGATATAATGTCTTACTCGTTGTCCGTTAACAACCTTCGGGTTAGTGCCTTCGAAATTATTTATTTTGATGGCTCTAGACTGGTAAACCTCCTCGATGACATATGGGTCTTCCCATTTCGAGAGGAGCTTTCCTGCAAAAAATCTAAAATGAGAGTTGTACAAAAGAACATATTCTCCGACTTTGAACTCGCGCTTTTGGATTCTTTTGTCATGCCATCTTTTAACTTTCTCTTTGAATAATTTTGCATTTTCATAAGTCTGGGTTCTCCATTCATCAAAAGAGCTAATATCAAATAACCTCTTTTCACCAGCAAGTTTGAAATCATAATTGAGTTCTTTGACTACCTAGTATGCTTTATGTTCTAACTCAAGAGGCAAATGACAAGCTTTTCCATAAACCATTTTATAAGGAGACATACCCATAGGATTTTTATATGCTGTTCTATAAGCCCAAAGTGCATCATCTAATTTCTTAGACCAATTCTTCCTGGACCTAATGACAATCTTTTGCAAAATTAATTTTATTTCCGTATTGCTAAGTACAACTTGACCACTAGACGGAGGATGATAAGGTGACGCAATTCTATGGTTAACATCATACTTGGCAAGCATTTTACGAAAAGAACCATGAGTAAAGTGTGAACCACCATCGGTCATTAAATATCTAGGTACTCCAAACCTTGGGAAAATAACTTCCTTAAGAATCTTAATAGAGGTGTTCTGATCGTCACTACTAGTTGGAATAGCTTCTACCCATTTAGTAAAAAAATCAACAGCAACCAAAATATGTGTATACCCATTAGAGGAAGGAAAAGGTCCCATATAATCGATCCCCAAACATCAAATGGTTCAACGGCAAGTGAATAATTAATAGGCATTTATTGACGCTTACCAATATTACCTATTCTCTGGCATTCATCACAAGATGATACAAACTTACGGGCATCCTTGAAGAGAGTAGGCCAATAAAATCCAGATTGCAATACCTTGTGAGCAATTCTATCTCCAGTGTGATGCCCTCCATAAGCTTCGGAGTGACATTTCCGTAGGATTGTTCCCTGTTCATGCTCAGGTACACAACATCTAATAATACCATCTACTCCTTTATAAAGATGTGGGTCATCCCAAAAGTAATGTCTTAAATCATAGAAGAATTTTTTATTTTGTTGGTATATAAAGCTAAGAGGTAAATATCTAGCAACAATGTAATTAGCATAATCAGCATACCAAGGAGTACTATTAGCAACATTTATTGCAACTAACTGCTCATCAGGAAAATGCCAACGGAGGCCGAGCTCCATGGAGCTCAGTACTTTGAAAAAAATCAAAATTCATATTTCAAAGATTCAAATAAATTTGAAAAAAAATCCACAAGGACTTATATGTTTTCTGCAAGCACGTGTGAAAAAATCTTTTGAAATTTTTATATTTTGTAGCTGTATAAAAAAGAAAAATTCCGGCCCAACAACAACAAAAATCGGCCCATTTTAGAAATACGTTTTTGTCTTTTTTTCTGTACACCACGTGTGAAAGTATATGGTTATAATTTTTTGCACATACGCAATACACATATCACTACAAAAAAAAGACACATCCGTGACATTTTGGGCCGAACGAAAAAAAATTCTGTCATACATATGACACTTCTATGACGATAATTGTGACAAAACCCGGTACCATCATAGATGTGGTGAGCTCCTACTTCTATGACAAAAAATCATGACAAAAAATGGGCTTTTCGTCCTGGGCGGGCCGGAGTCGCAGTTGCATGACATTCTTTGGGCCGTCCATGACAGAAAAACCGTGCTAGAAGTGAGGCGAGGAAATTTTGGGGAGTTCCTGATTACGGTGGGAGGTCAGGGGCCGAGCGATGCGCGTTTCTCTCGTACACATACGCGCGTGTGTGCGAGGAGTTGGCTCGAACTGAACCTGAGCGAGGCGTTGGGCTCTAACAGAACCCGAGCGATTGCACTGCAGGCTACGCGTTACTGAACCCGAGCGATCGATCGATGGTTGTTAACTGAACCCGATCAAGTGATTCCTTCACTACTACTGCTAACTGAAGCCGATCGATTAGATGAAAAGTGAGCGTTACGGGGGGGTGGATGAACAGTGAGCGGTGGCATTGCCTCTGGATGAACAGGACCCCGTGGTGTGGAGGGCTGGATGAACAGTAGAAGGTGGAGGGGTTCCCGTGGAGGGGTGGTTGAACAGGATCCCGTGGTGTGGAGGGCTGGATGAACAGTAGATGGGGGAGGGGTGCCCGTGGAGGGGTGGTTGAACAGTAGCCGGTGGAGTAGCGCGCGGTGGAGGCTGGATGAACAGGAGCCCATGGAGGCTGGAGGAGGTCGACGGTAGCCCGTGGAGGCTGGAGGAGGTCGACGGTGGAGATGAACTGTATCCCGTGGAGTCCCATTTTGCGGTACGCCACACCCCTCCCGATGATAGGACCCCCCTTTTGACCGTAGGAGGTCTGTTTCGTCCATTTTGCGGTACGCCACACCCCTCCCGATCAACAGGACCCCCGTTTCGACCGTAGGAGGTCCGTTTCCTCCATTTTGTGGTACGCCACACCCCTCCCGATCAACAGGACACCTGTTTCGACCGTAGGAGGTCCGTTTCCTCTGTTTTGCGGTATGCCAGACCCTCCCGATGAACAGGATACCGTTTCAAACGTGGCCGGTCGAACACAAGGTCGTTTCATCCGTTCTGCGGTACGCCAGTCCTCGTTTCCATCGCCTGTTCCGTCCAAGCCCTCCCGATGAACACGATGACACATTCTGTTCCGACCCAGCCGGTTGGCTCCCCATGAACACGACGACGACGTTGTTTCTCCGTTCTGACCCAGCCATGTACAGGAGCCCTGGCCGTACATATGCGCGAGTAGGCGTTCGAGACCCCGCGCGTATGTACACATATGTGGCCGTATTTTGTTTCTTGCACCCTGGCCGCTGTACGTACGTGTACATGCTATGTGTGTGCCTTTACTACGACACGTACGCCCCTCTACTACGACACGTGTGCGCCTCTACATCGACAAGTATATATGTACGTACACGTTCGCGACCAAGATGACAATGCTACATATGCTTCGACCAGGTGGGTCACGACTGTTAGGCACTTCCTTGCATGCTAAGATGTAGCTGGTGGGTCCCAGCAGTCAGGGGGCGAATCGTTTTTTTTTCGGACGCACTTCCTTGCATGCGAAGATGTAGCTGGTGGGTCCCAGCAGTCAGGGGGAAATGTTTTTTCGTGAAATATGGTGGCCCATCTGGTGGGTCCCCGCTGTCAGGTGGAGGAATAATTATTTTGCGCGTAATAAGGAGGCACTTCCTTGCTGCGGCCGTGGAACCAGCTATCAGCCTCTCCACGTACAATCCACGTCCGATGGAAGCTGTTCCTTGACAACGTTGACCACGCCGCGCCAAGAGCACCAGGGCGATGGACAACGGCAAGGCCTAGGAAGGGGACGACACAGAGCCGGGGAAGACGTGACAGTGGATGCCCACGCGTAGAGGAGTATGAGGGTTCACTAGTTCGCTGTGGTGTGAGGCTACCGTCGCCGCAGAATAACAGGGGGTGTGGGTGAGTAGAGGGATGGCCTGGCCAGTAGTGGGAGTACTAGGCGGCGGTGAGGCCTCCGCCTCATCGCAGCCGGCCACGGGAGGCAGGAGCATGAGGCACGACCGGCGCTGGTTTGGGCGGCTGGAGCAAGAAGACCAGAGGTTGAAGAAGCACTACGGCCATTGGATGGACATCGTACAGTCACTAGAGCTAGAATCATGCATATTGACTAAGTTGACAAAGCCCTCCGTCCTCGTCAACTTAGTAGGCCCACAAGTCAGCCTGCCACTATACTGGGTCCCAGCTAATAGGGGGAGTATTCATTTTTTTTGTGCGTAATAAGGAGGCACTTCCTTGTGTGTGAAGATATAGCTGGTGGGTCCGAGCTGTCAGCGGCAGTAACATTTTTTCATGAAATACAGAGGCCCTTTCGGTGGGTCCCTAATGTCAGGTGGAGGAATCATTATTTTGCTCGTAATAAGGAGGCATTTCCTTGTGTGCGGTCGTGGACCCAGTTGTCGGCCTCTCCATGTATAGTCCACTTCAGATGCATGTCGGCCATTGACCATGTTGACCAGGCCGCGCCGAGAGCACCAGGACGGTGGATGACGGCGAGGCCTAGGAAGGGAGCGACACGGAGGCAGGGAAGACTCGGCAGTTGTTTCCCATGCGCAGGGGAGTACGACTGTACGAGGGTTTACTGGTTCGTCTGCCATCGCCGGAGAATAACAGCAGGTGTGGGTGAGTAGAGGGATGGCTAGGCCAGCGATGGGAGTACGGTGGGGTGGTGAGGCCTGCGCGGCAGCACAGCCGATCGCAGGGAGGAGGGAGCAGGCAGTCCCGCCGGCGCTTGTTTGAGCGGCTGGAGCAGGAAGAGCAGAGATCGAAGAAGCACGACGGCCGTTCGATGGACATCCAACAATCACTGCTTGTGCATCAACCTTTTTTTAGGAAAGCCTCAAATCTGTGGAAAATAGCATACAGCCCATCTGCCATTATTTCTAATAATTTACAGCCCATTTGCTAATTCTTAAGGTTTTTTCTGGAGCCCATATTCTTTTTGTTAGCATTACAGCCCATATTGTGGCCACGGTTAAAAAAATATATGAAATTTTGCATATTTCGGTGCCGTCCGAACTGTTTTTAATCCCGAAATTTCGACTCACATTCAAACTGATTTTAAAAATAAATGTGTCGGTGTACTAGATTAGGGGTACCCTAGTACCCCGAACTTGTGCACGGGCAGTTGCAGCACCCCGCGGCAAAGGCTTGCCGGGTGATCGCCAAGATCCCCCAAGGTTCCCTTGGAGCCATCCAAGAACAAAGTATTTAAGCTAAGGAGACAAGACCCCGGCAAGAGGAGCTTGCCGGGAAGGCCAACCAAGGCGCTCCAATGAACTTGCCGCGACGCGTCACGCGCTCCGGCAAGGCAACAAGGCCCCGGAAAGAGGAGCTTGCCGGGAAAACAAACCAAGGTACCTCGAAGCCCGGTGAGAGACAAGCTTCCGGACCCGACAAGATAACAACAGCGGCAAGGCGCTTGCCGCGGCAGGCGGCCACTCTGCGTCCACGCTCCAGCGCATCCACCAACGTGTCGCTCTGGGGGCCTCTCCAGGCGTGCGTGGCGGGAGGCTGTGCAGCCAGCGGTGCGCAGTGGCATGCGAAGCTGACAAGATCGCCATCGTGGCGAACGGTGGCGCCCCTAACGGTCCTTTTCTGCACTGTTCGGGCGACTCAGATGGGCATTTAATGCCCTTGTCCCCTGCCGTCAGGGTTAGGTAGGGTGCACTGTGCAAGCAACTATATCAACTACCTCGCTTTTTACGTTTTTACCCTCCTCTGCGTTGCCACCTATCGGTGACCCCTTTAGCATATAAAAGGAGGCCCATGCGCAACGTAAGGGGGGTTCGGCTCATAGGTTCGGACAGTCAGCTTCGATTCATTCGAGCCCAAAGAACATCACACTCTCGCTTTGGAGAGCAAGAACACCAGATAATACAACCAGACAAGTAGCAGTAGGAGTGTTATCTCTCCGGAGAGCTCCGAAGCTGGGTAAACTGCTCGTGTGCCTCGCCTCGATCTGCTCTTCGTGCGACCTCCGCCCCCCGCCGAACCGAAAGGGGCCCGGTCCGCCGGCCCCATAGGTGTTTGTGGATCAGTTTCCCCGACATCTTTGGCGCGCCAGGTAGGGGGGCGTCGAGATTGCGTGAACCTGATCCGGCGTTCACACGAGCTAGATCCTTATTCCCTTCATCAACATGCCACCGAAGAAGAAGACTTCGGCGGCGGCCGCTCCATCCACGTCACTTCCGCCACCGTTGGAGCAAACGAGTGGCGGGATGGACGCCGATGGAAGAAAGGACGTCGACGAGGAACCCCATGATGCCGCCAGGTCCAAGAACAAGGCTGCACAAACCTCGGCGACTGTACATGTTCCACGCCACTCTCAGGAGGCGCAAGATCAACAGCGTCATGTCGCTAGCAGTGCCATACGCATGATAGCCCAAGACCAAGCTGGTGGATCTCGGGCCGCTCAAGACCAGCATGCACACCAGCGTGCTGGCACGAGTGGGGCGCGGTCGCCTGGACGGGATACTGCTCCTTCTAACATAGTTAGAAGTTCGAGCACGTCCCGCTCCTCGCGCCGTCCGCCACTGCCACCCACCACTCCAGCAGAAGCTTTGGCGCGAGCTCAACTTCTCCTAGATTACCCTCCAACGTCAGACAAGATCGACGAATGGAGAGCCACCATCCAGAGTCTCATCAGCTACGCCAACGGCGACGCTCCACAGCGGCCGAGCGCGTCGCCGCCGCGGCAGGACTGCCGGACGCGAGCCGGTGGCGACGAGACGGGCGGAGGTGCAACCACCACGCAATCACCGCCCCAAAGGCCAAGATCGCCGACTCGCCGGATCCACCTCGACAGCGACTCCACTGCATCGTCGGATCCACGAGCTCGTCGCGATCAGCGCCAAGTTCTTCATGATCGACAACAAGAAGACGCTCGAACCCGCATCGAGCGCCAAAGAGAAGCGCGACGTCAATCCGACAAGCGCGCTGGGCCCTCTGTTGACATGCATGCACCAGGAGAACCAGGCGATCTGCCATATGCGGTAGGTTGTCCTGCGTTCACTCGTGCGCTGTGGCAAGTCCAGTGGCCCAGTACAAAGAACTTCAAGCCAGACGTACCGGAGAAGTACGACGGCAAGACGCATCCGTCAGAGTTTCTCAGCATCTACACCATTGCGGTGCAAGCTGCCGGGGGACGAGATGACAAGATCCTTGCCAACTACTTCCCGCTGGTGCTCAAGCCCAACGTCAGATCCTGGCTCATGCACTTGCCGGACAACTCCATATCCTCTTGGGCTGATCTGTGCCATCAGTTTGTCGGCGCCTTTACAGGCGGACACAAGCCTCATGGCCAGGAGAGTGATCTTCATCTGCTCGCTCAGAAGGAAGGAGAGCCTTTGTGCAAGTACATCCAGAGATTCAGTAGTGTGCAGCACAACATCCCAGACGTCCACCCTGCCGCGGTGATCAGCGCGTTCCATCAGAACGTGCGGAACCGCAGGATACGGGAGGAATGGCGATGTGCAAAATCAGGGACATCAGTGAGTTATATGCACTGGCTGACAAGTGCGCACGTGCTGAGGAAGGGAGGAGACTCCCCGGAGAAAATATAGGAGCAGGGGGATCTGACAGTGAAGATGCTGCCCCGACAAGGAAAAACCAGCGGCGGAACAACAGAAGGAGGAAAGGCAAAGAAGTGCTAGTTGTTGAGCAGTCCGGCAACGGTGGCAGCGCCAAGGAAGCCAAAGCTGGTAACTCCGGCAAGGAGGTTGCCGCGGAGGTAGCGGTCGCCGACAAGCAGGATGGCACCAACAAGCAGTATTGCAAGATTCACCGCACCAAGGGCCATGATCTTCAGAACTGTAAGAGAAGCGAGCAGCTTGTTGAGCAACAGAAAGCTGAATACGAGTGGCGCGACAAGGAGAAGGCCCAGGAAGGAGCTGGTGGATCTGGCAAGAAACGTCCCGGCCGAGGAGGATGCCGCGGCAAGGCCAAGCAGCGGCAAGGAGATAGACCTCCTCGCGGCCGCGACAAGGATGAAGATGACAGCGACGATGAAGATATGGATGATGAGGAGACTAATGAGCAGGAGTTCCAGAAAGCTACAGAGGTCCTGTGCATTGACGGTGGTGCTTCTCTGCATGCCTCGCACCGCCAACTCAAGCAGTGGGTGCGGGAAGTTAATGTAGCAGAACCACCCGTCGAGTCACGCAAGCCTCTGAAATGGTCCGGCACGCCTATCATCTTTGATATTGAGGACCACCCGGATCGCATAACTGCGGTCGGGTGCTTGCCGATGTTGGTCTCACCAACAATCCGTAACCTCAAGGTCACTAAGATGCTAGTTGACGGCGGGGCCGGCTTGAACCTGATCTCCTCCGCGGTGCTCCAGAAGCTCCAGATCCCCGACAGCGAGCTCGAAGAGACCGGCACATTTCAAGGAATCAACCCGGGAAGGAGCAAGCCAAAGGGAAAGATCACGTTGCCGGTAACATTTGGCAGTGAGCTGAACTTCAGGACTGAGAGGGTCACGTTTGACGTTGCCGACATTCCATTACCTTATAATGGAATCCTTTGCCGTCCGACACTCGCCAAGTTCATGGCAGCCTCTCACTATGCATATAACGTACTGAAAATGCCAGGCCCAATAATTGTCATCTCTGTCCCTGGTGACAAGAAGGATGCTCTTATCTGTGCCGACAAGATCTACCGGGAAGCAGCAGCTGCAGCAGAACAGAGAACACTTGCCGCTGAAGCTCCCGGGGGGAAGAAGAAGACCAAGTCCGGCAAGAGCTCTGATGCATACTCCGGCAAGCGCACCTCTTCGGAGTGCTGCGCTACCGTCGAGGACGCACCATCGAGCTCCACCGGCAAGTGTAAGAAGGCAATGGCAGCTCCACCTGAGACTAAGAAGGTGTCCGCCAAGGAGGATGGCACTGGTGGTACCTTCACCATCAGCGCCACTCTTGACCCCAAATAGGAAAGCGCGCTCGTTGCTTTCCTGCGGGCGAATGTCGACGTGTTTGCGTGGCAACCGTCTGATATCCCCGGTGTTCCCAGGAAAGTGATTGCACACCACCTTGCCGTCTGTCCTCATGCGCGGCCCGTCAAGAAGAGAGTCAGGAAGCAGCCAGTAGAGCGCCAAGAATTCATCGCAGAAGAAATCAAGAAGTTGGAAGCAGTAGGCCTTGTCAGAGGAGTACTCCATCCCACGTGGTTGGCCAATCCTGTTGTTGTGCACAAAGCTAACGGGAAATGGAGACTTTGTATTGACTTCACTGATGTTAATAAAGCTTGTCCCAAAGACCCATTTCCCTTGCCGCGTATTGACCAGATTGTTGACTCCACAGCCGGATGTGATTTGCTTTCGTTTCTTGATACATACTCAGGATATCATCAGATCTTCATGGCCGAAGAGGATGAAGAGAAAACCGCATTTATCACCCCGTGTGGCATGTACTGCTTCGTACGGATGCCTTTCGGTTTGAAGAATGCTGGTTCAACATTTGCAAGGGTAGTCCACCATGCTTTTGAGCCACAAATACACAGAAATGTGGAAGCTTACATGGATGACATAGTGGTCAAGAGCAAGAGCAAGGCGACCTTGATTCAAGATTTAGACGAAACATTTGCAAACCTGCGCAAGATCAACCTCAAGCTTAACCCCGAGAAGTGCGTGTTTGGAGTCCCTTCCGGCAAGCTTCTCGGGTTCTTCGTGTCTCAGTGGAGAATTGAAGCCAATCCCGACAAGATCAAAGCCATCGAGCAGATCGAAGCACCAAAGCGCGTCAAGGATGTACGAAGGCTTGCCGGTTGCGTGGCTGCTCTCAGCAGGTTTATCTCTAGATCTGCTGAGCGCGCCCTGCCATTTTTCAAAATTTTGAAAAAGGCAGGTCCAATGAAATGGACTCCGGAAGCGGAGGCTGCGCTGCAGGACTTGAAGAGATACCTGTCCTCCACTCCAACGCTTGTCGCACCTAAGCCGCAAGAGAAGTTGCTGCTGTATATAGCAGCAACCAATCAAGTGGTTAGTGCTGCGTTAGTGGCGGAGAGGGAGGCAGATGATGGGCCAGCAACCACGGCAGATCCATCCAGCGACAAGCAGGGGGCTTCGCCGACAAGCTCTGGTCCCGACAAACATGGGTTTGCGCAGGAGCATGATGAGATGCCAAGGAGAATGGTGCAGCGCCCAGTTTACTTTGTCAGTTCTCTTCTGCAGGGGGCTAGATCAAGGTACTCTGGTGTGCAGAAGTTGCTTTTCGGCCTCCTCATGGCCTCGAGAAAGCTGCGCCATTACTTCCAAGCACATGAGATCACAGTCGTCACTCGCTTTCCACTGAAGAGGATACTGCAAAATCCAGAAGCAACGGGCAGGATTGTCGAGTGGGCGCTGGAACTGTCAAGCTTTGGCCTCAAATTTGAGAGCACCTCAACTATCCAAAGCAGAGCATTTGCAGAGTTCGTAGCAGAGTGGACGCCAACCCCAGATGAAGAAATTTCAGAAACGAGCATCCCCGTCAAGGAGGCAAACAAAGAGTAGCTGATGTACTTTGATGGTGCCTTCTCGCTGCAAGGCGCCGATGCAGGCGTGCTGCTTGTCGCACCCACCGGAGAGCACCTCAAGTACATAGTCCAGATGGACTTTCCCAAAGAGCAAGCAACCAACAATACAGCAGAGTATGAAGGATTACTTGCCGGCCTCAGAATCGCAGCAGACCTTGGGATCAAGAAGCTCATTGTCAGGGGTGACTCACAGCTTGTCGTCCGACAAGTGAACAAGATCTACCAGAGCCCGTTGATGGAAGCGTATGTTGATGAAGTGAGGAAGCTAGAAGAGCACTTTGACGGCCTACAAATGGAGCATATCCCAAGAGCTCAGAATGATATTGCTGACGGCCTGTCAAAGTGCGCCGCACTAAAGTTACCTGTGGAACCAGGGATCTTTGTGCTTAAGTTGACTCAACCATCCGTAACACCATCAACTGGACAAAGCAAGAAGAGGAAGTTGGTTTCTGGTGACTAATTTCCGGCAGAGCTCCCCCAAGCCGCCGCCAAGAAAGTCCCCAAGATCAACACCAGAGATGCTGAGGGGCAGTCTGCTCCGGCAAGCCTTATGGTTTGTTCCGTTGAAGCGGACGCTCCCGACAAGTTTTGCTCCGGCAAGCTTGCCGGGGAACATCAAGCTCCGGCAGGGCCGCAAGTCCTTGCCGTAGAAGCAGATGTTCCCGCAGCAGCAGATGTGCCTTTAGTCCTTGTTGTCGAGCCACAAGCTCCAGCATGGGCACAGCAGATTGTCCATTTCCTTCAGACAGGAGAACTTGCCGAAGAGCAAGAAGAAGCGGAAAGAGTAGCCCGGCAGTCAAGTATGTACCAGTTTGTCGATAGCATACTGTACAGAAGAAGACTCAACGGTGTGAAATTGAAGTGTATTCGCCGGGAAGATGGACAAAAGCTGTTGGCGGAGATACATGGAGGCATATGTGGGCACCACATCGGCGCAAGAGCACTTGCCGGCAAAGCTTTCCGGCAAGGTTTCTTTTGGCCGACAGCCCTCCAGGATGCAACTGCACAAGTAACCAAGTGTGAAGCGTGCCAGTTCCACTCCAAACAGATACACCAGCCAGCTCAAGCTCTCCAGACAATCCCTTTATCCTGGCCATTTTTGGTCTGGGGGCTCGATATCCTCGGCCCCTTCCCCCGAGCTGTCGGGGGCTTTGAGTACTTGTACGTCGCAATCGACAAGTTCACAAAGTGGCCGGAAGTGCAGCCAGTGAGGAAGGTGACAGCACAGTCAGCAGTCAAGTTCTTCAGGTCGATTGTTTGCCGCTTCGGGATTCCCAACAGGATCATCACCGACAACGGCATGCAATTCACGAGCCGCACCTTCATGCAGTATGTCCAAGACCTTGGCGCCAAGGTCTGCTTCACTTCTGTTGCTCATCCGAGAAGCAACGGTCAAGCAGAGAGGGCAAATGCTGAAGTGCTGCGCGGGCTCAAGACCAGAACTTTTGACAGGCTGCATAGGTGCGGAAGGAACTGGATCGAGGAGCTGCCGGTGGTTCTTTGGTCGATCAGAACGACGCCAAATCGAGCCACTGGCCAGACACCTTTCGCTCTAGTCTATGGAGCAGAGGCAGTTCTCCCCACGGAACTCGTATACGGATCACCTCGAGTGCTCGCTTATGATGAGCTCGAGCAAGAACAGCTGCGGCAAGACGACGCGCTGCTCCTTGAGGAAGATCGTCTTCAGGCTGCTGTACGAGCTGCTCGATACCAGCAAGCTTTGCGCCGCTATCATAGCCGCAAAGTTAAAGCCAGAAGTTTCGAGGAAGGCGACCTTGTTCTTCGGCGTGTTCAGTCCGCCAAGAATTCCAACAAGTTGACGCCGAAGTGGGAAGGCCCTTATCGGGTGAGACAAGTCACAAGGCCTGGCGCTGTCCGCCTTGAGACCGAAGATGGCATTCCAGTGAGCAACTCCTGGAACACAGAACATCTTCGTAAGTTTTTCCCATAAGGCGCGGTTGCCGGAACCCGTTCCGGCAACCACCTTTTGTACAAGTCTTGCCGCTGTTGCATGTAATCCTTTGCAGCGCCAAGGAAGCCAAAGCTGGTAACTCCGGCAAGGAGGTTGCCGCGGAGGTAGCGGTCGCCGACAAGCAGGATGGCACCAACAAGCAGTATTGCAAGATTCACCGCACCAAGGGCCATGATCTTCAGAACTGTAAGAGAAGCGAGCAGCTTGTTGAGCAACAGAAAGCTGAATACGAGTGGCGCGACAAGGAGAAGGCCCAGGAAGGAGCTGGTGGATCTGGCAAGAAACGTCCTGGCCGAGGAGGACGCCGCGGCAAGGCCAAGCAGCGGCAAGGAGACAGACCTCCTCGCGGTCGCGACAAGGATGAATATGGCAGCGACGATGAAGATATGGATGATGAGGAGACTAATGAGCAGGAGTTCCAGAAAGCTACAGAGGTCCTGTGCGTTGACGGTGGTGCTTCTCTGCATGCCTCGCACCGCCAACTCAAGCAGTGGGTGCGGGAAGTTAATGTAGCAGAACCACCCGTCGAGTCACGCAAGCCTCTGAAATGGTCCGGCACGCCTATCATCTTTGATATTGAGGACCACCCGGATCGCATAACTGCGGTCGGGTGCTTGCCGATGTTGGTCTCACCAACAATCCGTAACCTCAAGGTCACTAAGATGCTAGTTGACGGCGGGGCCGGCTTGAACCTGATCTCCTCCGCGGTGCTCCAGAAGCTCCAGATCCCCGACAGCGAGCTCGAAGAGACCGGCACATTTCAAGGAATCAACCCGGGAAGGAGCAAGCCAAAGGGAAAGATCACGTTGCCGGTAACATTTGCCAGTGAGCTGAACTTTAGGACTGAGAGGGTCACGTTTGATGTTGCCGACATTCCATTAACTTATAATGGAATCCTTTGCTGTCCGACACTCGCCAAGTTCATGGCAGCCTCTCACTATGCATATAACGTACTGAAAATGCCAGGCCCAATAATTGTCATCTCTGTCCCTGGTGACAAGAAGGATGCTCTTATCTGTGCCGACAAGATCTACCGGGAAGCAGCAGCTGCAGCAGAACGGAGAACACTTGCCGCTGAAGCTCCCGGGGGGAAGAAGAAGACCAAGTCCGGCAAGAGCTCTGATGCATACTCCGGCAAGCGCACCTCTTCGGAGTGTTGCGCTACCGTCGAGGACGCACCATCGAGCTCCACCGGCAAGTGTAAGAAGGCAATGGCAGCTCCACCTGAGACTAAGAAGGTGTCCGCCAAGGAGGATGGCACTGGTGGTACCTTCACCATCAGCGCCACTCTTGACCCCAAATAGGAAAGCGCGCTCGTTGCTTTCCTGCGGGCGAATGTCGACGTGTTTGCGTGGCAACCGTCTGATATCCCCGGTGTTCCCAGGAAAGTGATTGCGCACCACCTTGCCGTCTGTCCTCATGCGCGGCCCGTCAAGCAGAGAGTCAGGAAGCAGCCAGTAGAGCGCCAAGAATTCATCGTAGAAGAAATCAAGAAGTTGGAAGCAGCAGGCCTTGTCAGAGGAGTACTCCATCCCACGTGGTTGGCCAATCCTGTTGTTGTGCACAAAGCTAACGGGAAATGGAGACTTTGTATTGACTTCACTGATGTTAATAAAGCTTGTCCCAAAGACCCATTTCCCTTGCCGCGTATTGACCAGATTGTTGACTCCACAGCCGGATGTGATTTGCTTTCGTTTCTTGATACATACTCAGGATATCATCAGATCTTCATGGCCGAAGAGGATGAAGAGAAAACCGCATTTATCACCCCGTGTGGCATGTACTGCTTCGTACGGATGCCTTTCGGTTTGAAGAATGCTGGTTCAACATTTGCAAGGGTAGTCCACCATGCTTTTGAGCCACAAATACACAGAAATGTGGAAGCTTACATGGATGACATAGTGGTCAAGAGCAAGAGCAAGGCGACCTTGATTCAAGATTTAGACGAAACATTTGCAAACCTGCGCAAGATCAACCTCAAGCTTAACCCCGACAAGTGCGTGTTTGGAGTCCCTTCCGGCAAGCTTCTCGGGTTCTTCGTGTCTCAGTGGGGAATTGAAGCCAATCCCGACAAGATCAAAGCCATCGAGCAGATCGAAGCACCAAAGCGCGTCAAGGATGTACGAAGGATTGCCGGTTGCGTGGCTGCTCTCAGCAGGTTTATCTCTAGATCTGCTGAGCGCGCCCTGCCATTTTTCAAAATTTTGAAAAAGGCAGGTCCAATGAAATGGACTCCGGAAGCAGAGGCTGCGCTGCAGGACTTGAAGAGATACCTGTCCTCCACTCCAACGCTTGTCGCACCTAAGCCGCAAGAGAAGTTGCTGCTGTATATAGCAGCAACCAATCAAGTGGTTAGTGCTGCGTTAGTGGCGGAGAGGGAGGCAGATGATGGGCCAGCAACCACGGCAGATCCATCCAGCGACAAGCAGGGGGCTTCGCCGACAAGCTCTGGTCCCGACAAACATGGGTTTGCGCAGGAGCATGATGAGATGCCAAGGAGAATGGTGCAGCACCCAGTTTACTTTGTCAGTTCTCTTCTGCAGGGGGCTAGATCAAGGTACTCTGGTGTGCAGAAGTTGCTTTTCGGCCTCCTCATGGCCTCGAGAAAGCTGCGCCATTACTTCCAAGCACATGAGATCACAGTCGTCACTCGCTTTCCACTGAAGAGGATACTGCAAAATCCAGAAGCAACGGGCAGGATTGTCGAGTGGGCGCTGGAACTGTCAAGCTTTGGCCTCAAATTTGAGAGCACCTCAACTATCCAAAGCAGAGCATTGGCAGAGTTCGTAGCAGAGTGGACGCCAACCCCAGATGAAGAAATTTCAGAAACGAGCATCCCCGTCAAGGAGGCAAACAAAGAGTGGCTGATGTACTTTGATGGTGCCTTCTCGCTGCAAGGCGCCGGTGCAGGCGTGCTGCTTGTCGCACCCACCGGAGAGCACCTCAAGTACATAGTCCAGATGCACTTTCCCAAAGAGCAAGCAACCAACAATACAGCAGAGTATGAAGGATTACTTGCCGGCCTCAGAATCGCAGCAGACCTTGGGATCAAGAAGCTCATTGTCAGGGGTGACTCACAGCTTGTCGTCCGACAAGTGAACAAGATCTACCAGAGCCCGTTGATGGAAGCGTATGTTGATGAAGTGAGGAAGCTAGAAGAGCACTTTGACGGCCTACAAATGGAGCATATCCCAAGAGCTCAGAATGATATTGCTGACGGCCTGTCAAAGTGCGCCGCACTAAAGTTACCTGTGGAACCAGGGATCTTTGTGCTTAAGTTGACTCAACCATCCATAACACCATCAACTGGACAAAGCAAGAAGAGGAAGTTGGTTTCTGGTGACTACTTTCCGGCAGAGCTCCGCCAAGCCGCAGCCAAGAAAGTCCCCAAGATCAACACCAGAGATGCTGAGGGGCAGTCTGCTCCGGCAAGCCTTATGGTTTGTTCCGTTGAAGCGGACGCTCCCGACAAGTTTTGCTCCGGCAAGCTTGCCGAGGAACATCAAGCTCCGGCAGGGCCGCAAGTCCTTGCCGTAGAAGTAGATGTTCCCGCAGCAGCAGATGTGCCTTTAGTCCTTGTTGTCGAGCCACAAGCTCCAGCATGGGCACAGCAGATTGTCCATTTCCTTCAGACAGGAGAACTTCCCGAAGAGCAAGAAGAAGCGGAAAGAGTAGCCCGGCAGTCAAGTATGTACCAGTTTGTCGATAGCATACTGTACAGAAGAAGACTCAACGGTGTGAAATTGAAGTGTATTCGCCGGGAAGATGGACAAAAGCTGTTGGCGGAGATACATGGAGGCATATGTGGGCACCACATCGGCGCAAGAGCACTTGCCGGCAAAGCTTTCCGGCAAGGTTTCTTTTGGCCGACAGCCCTCCAGGATGCAACTGCACAAGTAACCAAGTGTGAAGCGTGCCAGTTCCACTCCAAACAGATACACCAGCCAGCTCAAGCTCTCCAGACAATCCCTTTATCCTGGCCATTTTCGGTCTGGGGGCTCGATATCCTCGACCCCTTCCCCCGAGCTGTCGGGGGCTTTGAGTACTTGTACGTCGCAATCGACAAGTTCACAAAGTGGCCGGAAGTGCAGCCAGTGAGGAAGGTGACAGCACAGTCAGCAGTCAAGTTCTTCAGGTCGATTGTTTGCCGCTTCGGGATTCCCAACAGGATCATCACCGACAACGGCATGCAATTCACGAGCCGCACCTTCATGCAGTACGTCCAAGACCTTGGCGCCAAGGTCTGCTTCACTTCTGTTGCTCATCCGAGAAGCAACGGTCAAGCAGAGAGGGCAAATGCTGAAGTGTTGCGCGGGCTCAAGACCAGAACTTTCGACAGGCTGCATAGGTGCGGAAGGAACTGGATCGAGGAGCTGCCGGTGGTTCTTTGGTCGATCAGAACGACGCCAAATCGAGCCACTGGCCAGACACCTTTCGCTCTAGTCTATGGAGCAGAGGCAGTTCTCCCCACGGAACTCGTATACGGATCACCTCGAGTGCTCGCTTATGATGAGCTCGAGCAAGAACAGCTGCGGCAAGACGACGCGCTGCTCCTTGAGGAAGATCGTCTTCAGGCTGCTGTACGAGCTGCTCGATACCAGCAAGCTTTGCGCCGCTATCATAGCCGCAAAGTTAAAGCCAGAAGTTTCGAGGAAGGCGACCTTGTTCTTCGGCGCGTTCAGTCCGCCAAGAATTCCAACAAGTTGACGCCGAAGTGGGAAGGCCCTTATCGGGTGAGACAAGTCACAAGGCCTGACGCTGTCCGCCTTGAGACCGAAGATGGCATTCCAGTGAGCAACTCCTGGAACACAGAACATCTTCGTAAGTTTTTCCCATAAGGCGCGGTTGCCGGAACCCGTTCCGGCAACCACCTTTTGTACAAGTCTTGCCGCTGTTGCATGTAATCCTTTGTACAAAGCCGGGCGCAGACCCCGTGCATAAGTAAAACCCCATGTGCTCCGCACAGCTTGTCTATTTCATGAGTTAGTTCCTTTCTTGCATGTGATTATCTGACACTTTGTGCAGCACTTACATCCGGTAAGCAGTAACGAGCTGAAGAGCTCCATATTATTACTTTCTCTTCTTTCTTTTTTTAAAAGGAAAAGAAGGTTCTCTCGCACACAAGTTTGCCGGGGGGAAGGAGAAGATTGTGGTATGGGCCAGGCGTCGTTCAAGCAAAGACTTGCCTTACCGGGAAGCAAATGGAAGAAAAGCTAAGTTGCCAAAGTTTGAGCAATCACTTTTTTAAATTTTTTGAGTTATCTTCCTCGAACGACCCTGCTTTGTATGGAAAACCTGTGCGCGGAGGAACCAACTCGTGGCTAGTTGCGCCCTTACTTTGTTTCGACTCCGCTCAATAGCTTAAGCGTGCTGCATCTAGTCGCGACAAGGTTTCTTGTCGGAAGCAGCGCCGCCAGCAGGCTGCTGAAGTTCCGCACTCAGCGCTCGCGGCTCAGGCGCCTGCGCCGACAAGTTCCCTAAAAGCGTAGGGTGAAAACATACAAAGGAAGGAATCTAGTAGAGGAAATAACATTGCAATTGATAACAGAAATAAAGTTATATTACAAAGATAACTTGTCGCAGCTCTAACAGACTGTTCTCATAACATGACTAGCAGCAACAAGGGAAGAGAAGAAATGGGCGGCCTAATCTACGCGTCCGCCCTCGACTCGCTTGATCTCGCTCACCTTGTCCACACTGGGTGCGACAAGGGCCTTGAGTGCATCCAGATCGGCGTCAGGCGGCAAAGATCGGAGGACATTGGTGAAGCTGAGGCCTGGATTGCGGAAGGCTACTTGGAGAACCCCGGCGCAGATTTTGCGTGACTCGTCGGCCAGCTGCTTCGGGATCTTCTCCCGGAGCCGCTGGAGTGCCATCGCCACGCCCTTGAAGAATAGGCTGAGCTTGGTGCTGGCTTGAAGGCTCTCGTCGGAAGGATACCCAAAGTCATCCATCCCCAGCTGCGCCAGCTCCTCGTTGATGACGGCGGCAGTGTTCACCAGGCCCTCGGTCTAGTGCTCCACCGTGTCTCCGAACGAGTTCTGGGTAACTGCAATGCTCTCCAGCAGCGCCGCGTCAGCCTTGACCTTCTCCACCAAGGTCTTCTCCCGCTCCTTGGCGGCCTCCAGCGTCTGCGTCAGCATGGCCAGCTTCAGCTCTAGGTCTGCTTTGGAATCCTTGGCGGCGCTGAGCTCCTTGCCCCTCTCAGCGAGAAGGCCTTGCAGCTCACCATGGGCGGCAGCATCCTTCTCGTGCTCACGCTTGAGCGCGGCAATCTCCTCGCCGCTCTTCCCAATATCGGCCTCCAGCCGCGCCACCTTCTCCTCTAGCTCTTTCTTGGCGGCCTCTGCAGTTGCCGCGGCGTCCTTTGCCTCCTTGAGCGCCCCGCCAAGTGTTTGCTCACGCTCGGCGAGCTCTTCCTCGTAGCTGTCGAGGTGGGCCTTCCACTGCACTAGCTCGCCTTCCCGCTCGGACTACTTCTCGGCAGCAAGCCTTTGTTCCTCCTCAGCCTCGGCCTTCTCGAGGAGAAAGGCCGTGCGCTCCTCATCTACTCGCTCCCGCTCCTGCGCCAGGGACCGAAGAGCTTCTTGATTTTGTCCCCGGAGCTCCTCCGCGCGCTTCTCCATGTCAACTCCCGCCTTCGCGACAAGCGCTTCCCGGGAAGCCAGCTTCGCTTGCCGGGTGCGGTAGAGTGACAGCAGCTTCCGCAGCAGCTGCTCCTCCTCAGGCTCACCGCTGCTGCTGCCGGGCGCGTCAACCAATGACAGTCCAGCAGAGGCAAGCACCTCCCCGTCAAAAGTCTCCCCCTCGATCGGTGCCCTGGAGCTCGATGCCCAGGGTAGCTTGATGAAGATGTTGTCACCGGCCTGCAAGTAGGCGCCGGGCTGGGGCTCCTCGGAGCCCGGCTCCGCAGAAGCGGCAGAGGGTTCGACGGTCGGTGCAGCGCCCGGCGCTCCTGCGGCCTCAGGGTCGTCAGTGCGATCGCCCGACCCCTCGCCGGCTTCCGCAGCAGCAGCCCCGGCGGCCTCCTCGCCGGCGGTCACATCAGCACCGGCGTCTTCCTCGCCGGCGCCCTCTGTCTCCATTGGCTCAGCCGAAGGTGGGTCTGAAGAACGAAGAGGGGAGGAAAATCAATCAAAAAAATCCAAGAAAGGAAAAACGAAAGAAGCAAAACCCAAGGGAAAGTTTTTGAGCAAATGGATTACCTGCGCCAAGATCTTCGGTTGCGGCCTCAGTTGCCGCAGGATCAGCAGTGCTGTCCCTTGCCGGAGAGCGCTCCCTTGCCGGGGACTCCTCCCTTGGCGGCGCAGTCGCAGCAGGTGGCACTTCGGGATCGGCCTTCGGGCGCTCCTGATGAGGCTGCTCTGCTCCTGCACAAGTCAACAAGCAAGATATCAACAAAGGAAAAAGCACTCAAGCGCGCCCGACAGCAGAAGGCTAAACTATGAACTTACGCTGGGGGCTGCGCTGGGGGCTGCTCCAAGGGGTGATTGCCGGGTCTGTCAAGGTGGTCGCGGACCCACCTCCTGCCGACGTGATGGGGTCATCCTCGATGACGATCACTGCGGCCTTGGCCCTCTTCGCCGCTCTCTGGGCCAGTGTTCTGAAAATAAAAGAGTCCAGATTGGAGCAAGTCAGATACAAGATATAAACAGCAAGATTGAAGGATTATAAGGGCACCAAAGAAACTCACTCTTCTTCCTCCTCGTCGGAGCTGAGCGTGGAAAGATCGAAGTCCGGCCCTCCTCCGGTGCGGCGAGGTGGAGGAGTAGGATCCCTTGCACGCTTGGCGGGGGCAGTGGCGGTGGCCCGGGAAGATCCCGCTCCAGTTGCCGCTGTTGCGTGAGGCGTTCCCGCGGCAACATTGCTTGCCGCGGTACAGCGCGTCGTGCGGCTCGGTGGCTGTGGAGCCGGCTGCCGCCCCGCTGTGTCCCCGGCCCTGCGAAGGCGCCTCCTTGGCGGGGCCGGGGGCTCCGCCTGCGGCAAGCTCTCTGAAGGCTCAGCCTCCTCCTCGCCGGCCTCGCTCGACCCGGATTCCGAACCGGCAGGCTCCTCTTCGCCCATGAACTCCGCGCGTTCGGCAAGGTTTGCCGCCTCGGCAGCCTCCGCCTCCTCCACAGTGAACCCAAACACACCCGCAGCAGCTGCGGCCGCAGCCTCTTCCGCCCTAGTAGCGATGAGCTGCAGCTCCTCGTCGGTGGTGTCACGGGTGAGGCTCTTTTGCTCGTCAGCGCAGACCGGCAATTCCTCCAAGGTGTCGAAGAACGCTCGCACAACATCATCCGCAGGCTCTTGCCAAGTTGGGACGATGCCGTGTGAATCGCACAACGGCATCATAGCGCGGATCCGGTCAAGCGAAGAGTTATTGCACAAAGGAACTACGCCCCTCGGCAGTGTGAATGGGTGCTGGGGGTCGCGTTTGAATAATTCCAAGAGCATTGCATCCAACTCCAAGACGGTGAAGTTGTAGTTGAGGCCCGGCCGCAGCCTCATGATGTCCGCCGAATTCTTGAATTCCCAGGCGGGCCTCCTCCTCTCCTGCAGGGGGGCAATGCGGCGGCGGAGGAAATCTGCCCCGACAGCACCTATCGTGAGCCCGGCAAGCCTGAGGCGAAGAATCCTAGTGATGGCGATCTTCAGCCTCTCGTCTTCCGGGGCCACGTTGCTCCAGTCATTGCCGCGCACTATTGGAGTTTGGCGCACGGCGGTGAAGGGCTGCGGATCCTCCTCGACGATCCAACACCACTCCGCTCTCCACTCCTCCCACTTGCTGCGGAGCTCACCCTCCAAGTATGCATCCTTCTTGCCGACTCTCGAGATCCAAGTTATCCCTCCGGCAAGCGGCTCTCCTCTCTCTACCCGAGGCATGAAGTAATGGCGGAAAAGGGCTACACTAGGGTGGACTCCGACAAAGTTTTCGCACAAGTGCGCGAAAACTGCCATGGTCAGGACAGCATTGGGGGTGAAGTCAAGGAGGCGGAAGCCATATGTGTTCATAATGTCACAAAAGAACTCCGAGAAGGGCGGGCAGAGCCCACAATAGAAGAATAGCGGGAAGAACGGGTACCCATTTGGAGTCGACTCCGAGGCAGCGGCCGGAAGTACCCTCGTGCGCGGATGCGCACGCGTCTCCGTCGCCCAAAAGAGGTAGAAGTACTCCCTCAGCTCTTGCACGCCGAGCTGGGGGTGAAGATCGCCCGCTCCTTCCGCAGCGCCGCGAGCCGCTGCGCCTCGGCCGACTTCACGCGCTTTCCCTTGTCAGCTTTCGGGGCCATGGCGGAGGTGGTGGGGAAGGTCGACGGCGTGGTGATGCTGGTGGCAATGGGGAGGGGGGCGGAACGCTGCTCTCTCGGCTTCGAGAAGAAGGGGGAGCGGCGGAGCTTGTGAAGAAGGAGTAGCAGCAACCAGCGAGGAGGAACGAACTGCCCCTGTTTCCTCTGCTTATAAAGAGGGACGGGGCGGAAGTTTCGGCCTTCCAAATAAACAACCACCCACGATCTCTCCCATAATGCCGCATTCAACGCGTGCCGTTATGGGAGAGTGCGGTGGATACGGAACAAGATTTGGCGTGGCCCAGCCCGCGTGTGCCTGTGCCCTGTATTGGGCCTGGCCCAACAGCGCTCGGCACCGTGTCTGGCCCAGGCCCGGGGGCTCCTGTCGGTGTACTAGATTAGGGGTACCCTAGTACCCCGAACTTGTGCACGGGAAGTTGTAGCACCCCGCGGCAAAGGCTTGCCGGGTGATCGCCAAGATCCCCCAAGGTTCCCTTGGAGCCATCCAAGAACAAAGTATTTAAGCTAAGGAGACAAGACCCCGGCAAGAGGAGCTTGCCGGGAAGGCCAACCAAGGCGCTCCAATGAACTTGCCGCGACGCGCAACGCGCTCCGGCAAGGCAACAAGGCCCCGGCAAGAGGAGCTTGCCGGGAAAACAAACCAAGGTACCTCGAAGTCCGGTGAGCGACAAGCTTCCAGACCCGACAAGATAACAACAGCGGCAAGGCGCTTGCCGCGGCAGGCGGCCACTCTGCATCCACGCTCTAGCGCATCCACCAACATGTCGCTCTGGGGGCCTCTCTGGGCGTGCGTGGCGGGAGGCTGTGTAGCCAGCGGTGCGCAGTGGCATGCGAAGCTGACCAGATCGCCATCATGGCGAACGGTGGCGCCCCTAACGGTCCTTTTCTGCACTGTTCGGGCGACTCAGACAGGCATTTAATGCCCTTGTCCCCTGCCGTCAGGGTTAGGTAGGGTGCACTGTGCAAGCAACTGTATCAACTACCTCGCTTTTTACGTTTTTACCCTCCTCTGTGTTGCCACCTGTCGGTGACCCCTTTAGCATATAAAAGGAGGCCCATGCGCAACGTAAGGGGGGTTTGGCTCATAGGTTCGGACAGTCAGCTTCGATTCATTCGAGCCCAGAGAACATCACACTCTCGCTTTGGAGAGCAAGAACACCAGATAATACAACCAGACAAGCAGCAGTAGGAGTGTTATCTCTCCGGAGAGCTCCGAAGCTGGGTAAACTGCTCGTGTGCCTTGCCTCGATCTGCTCTTCGTGCGACCTCCGCCCCCCGCCGAACCGAAAGGGGCCCGGTCCGCCGGCCCCTAGGTGTTTGTGGATCAGTTTCCCGGACAAAATGTATGTCGATATAAAATCCAACAAATTCTCCACGCATAAAAATTAATGTAATTTAAAATCTCGAAATGAAAAAAAAGATATTTGAAACTAATTGTCGGTTTGATGTGTTTTAAAAATGTACAGCCCATTTCTCATTACTGATGGGCCATTTTCTCGGCCAGCCGAATAAAAGCTCTCCTCGTCTTGAAAGATTTGCAGCCCAACAGGCCTGACAAAGCGACTTACTTGGCAAATCACAAAAAAACTGGGTTGTGGCCGTGGACCCAGCTGTCAGCCTCTCCACGTATAGTACTCTTTCGATGGAATGTCGTTGACCACATTGACCACGCCACACCGAGAGCACCAAGGCGGTGGACGATGGCGAGGCCTAGGAAGGGGACGACGCGGAGCCGGGGAAGACGCGGCAGTGGATGCCCACGCAGAGATGAGTACGAGGGTTCACTGGTTCGGCTGTGGTGTGAGGTTGCCGTCGCCGCAGGGCCTGGCTTGCGGTGGGAGTAGTATGGGGCGATGAGGCCTCAACGGCAGCACAGCCGGCCACTGGAGGCAGGAGCAGGCGGTCTCCCCGGTGCTGGTTTGGGCGACTGGTGCAAGAAGAGCAGCGATTGAAGAAGCAGCAGGACTGTTCGATTCAAATCCAATGGTTACTGTTGCTAGAATCGTTTGTTGACTAAGTTGACAAGCCCTGCGTACGCTCAACTTAATAGGCCCATAGGTCAGTCTCCCAACCGGTGCGCCCCAGATGTTAGTGGGAGGAATCATTTTTTTTGCGTAATAAGGAGGCAGTTGATTGCGTGCAGCCAGGCCAGCGGAGGGAGTAGGGTGGGCCGGGGAAGCCTGCGCGGCATCACAGCGGTCCACAAGAGGAGGGAGCAGGTAGTCCCGCCAGCGCTAGTTTAGGCGGCTGGAGCAGGAAGATCAGAGATTGAAGAAGCACGTCGGCCGTTAGATGGACATCCAACAGTCACTGCTGCTACAATCATGTGTTCACTGACAAAGCCTTGCGTAAACAAGTCAGCCTCGAAATCTGTGGCATGTACAGCCCATTTGCTATTATTTTTTTATAATTTTTACTCATTTTCTAGTTAATATGGAATTTATTGCAGCCCGTTTTCCACTTTTAGAATTACAAGCCATTTTTTGGTCAGTACCAGGGTCAAAAATTAACTAAATATGTGGGAAATTTTGAAAATTCACAATTTTTTGCTGGGGAACGAAATATTCTTCATCCAAAAATTAATAGCCATACTAAAACAAATTTAAAAATAAATTAGCACTATGTCATGTTAAATCCAATGAAATACGTATAAGATATCAGTGAAGAACAAAAACAAACAAAAAACTAATATCCCATTTGCTATAATTTTTTTGGAATTTTCAACCCCTTTGATATTACTTTTAACAGACATTGACCATACTCTTTGGCCAGGACGGAATGCATCCCTCCTCATCTTGAAAGATTTGCAGCCCAGTAATTCAGAGAAAACAAATAGGCCTAGCTTGGGTATTCTTCAAAAAGAAATATTGGGCTACCTATTTTCCCAAAGAACTGGTGCATGAGCACTTATCTTTATTTATTTATTTACTTATTTATGTTTAGGGGACCATGAGCATGTCCCTGGGCCGGATTCATGTGAGAGCCTCCCTTCCAGTTAATTATGGTCTTCTCTATTGGGCCTTCATCAGTGGGCTGCATGTTATCAACAAGTGGAAAATGTGTTCCGTACGAAAAATAGTATGAGCTACGTACGATACGGGGCACTAAAGGATCGAACCATGCAACGACTTCCAAAACATTGTGTTTTTCGTTCTAACAACACATTTATTCAACCAATAGACGAAATATACTACTGATTGTACATTGAAAACAACAGCAGCACCAACCAGGGCTGGGGGTGCAACAGAAGCAGTAAGCAGGCCAGAAGAGTGAAGACACAGCTCTCTCTTCCAAACCAAACATCAGCCATCATTACAAAAGGGCTATCAAAAAAGAACAAGTGTATGCATGAAACTAAATAAAGATCCAACTACACAAGTGTACGCATCTAACTAACTGGCTCAGTTAGACGTTACTATTTATTAAGCTGTGGAGATTGGCTGACAGCTTGAACCAGATGGGTGCCTGACGGGGGAAACTCCAGCCAGCAGGTCAAAGACTGATACTTGCTACCCTCTCTCCTACTTTGGGCTGCAGAGCGTGGCGGCACATATCAGGGTATGGTGCATGCAGAGACGCATGGTATGCTGTGTACACATAGTTTTGCCTGATGAATGAAACCGTGCTGCCATCATGATCCTTGCCGTCGGTTATCTCCTGGTTAATCGGATAATTTAGTCCAACAAACAGAGAGCGTGTACCAAGGCTACTTATCAGCCTCCAGTCAAAAATTCCTGAAGGCCCAGAGAAGCTGGGATCCTGCTCAAAGACCTTGCAGTGACTCTGATTGTATTCCGCGAAACAACACGTCCGATACATGCGAACGATCATCAATCTTTCGCCGTCGTCTGATCGAGCCAGGAACCACCTGCAACTGCCATGCCGCTTTTCTTTGAAAGGTTCTGGGATTAGGAAGGGTAGGTACACCAGGCGGCCTAAAACATCATATCAAGTTGGAGTCAAATAAAAAAGGGCTCTTGATTTAGTCAATCTTAAGAACAACATGTTATGAGCATGAATATTTTTTCAGTAAATGTTGACAGTAATATAAGCAATCCATCATGATATCATAGGAAAGAAACATACTGATGTAACACCCGTTTGTAGCGATGACTGGAGTAGGCCAGCAATATGTCCAGCCATAGAAGGAGTCGACAGCGTAAATGAAGCCCTTGTGTTCAATGGCATCAGAGAACCATGGAGGATGTATGATCCTGCAATGGACGTGCAGATTTATCCACTTACCACAGTGACCTGTCAGATAGACGAGACCGCGGTTGAAGAACGCAATTAGCCTGAAGTCTTTATAATTCGCAGATCTTGTGGGCACTTGGCAGATTACAACCTTGAGCAAATCAAACTTGGTATCATGTTGGCTATTGTAAGATTCCGAGTATTCTGGGCCGCGGTGCCAAAGCAGTGCAGTGTTAATCGAAGGAAGGGGGATCAATCGCCGGGTATAGACCTCCACGAGCATCCAGCTGCCAACCGTCAACGAGCACCATCCAAGACGTGTTCATGCCGACCCAGTACATACCATTAATGTAGTTGAGGCTGACGGGGATCGGATCGCAGTCAAGGGGGTTGATGCTCGCCACCCTACGATTGTTATGCTGTGTGACATGCCGTTTCTGAAGATCAGGCGGCATCAGCAAGCAAGGAGCTGGCTTAAAAAGCTCCGGCCTAAGGGCTTTGAGTAAACGATACATCCCCGACGAGCACGCGGCGAGCGGCATGGTACTGAGATTGTCCACATGCAAAACAATGAGCTTGATTACCTCTATGGGGAGTAAATTCTAGCAACTCTTTCGGCAGACGCTGCTCGGTTCTGCCATTGTTAGTGCTTGGGTTTCGGACGAGGGGGAGGCGCCTTAGCGGGGATGGAAGATTGGATGAGATTATGTGCGGACAAAGATGGAGAAGCGAATATGTGCTGCAAGAAGTGGACAGGTGATGATGACTACAGCACGCCGCTTGACTTAGGAGACACATACCAGCAGCGTAGGGTCATGTCGATGCCAGACAACTTGCTTGAGTGATCACAGTACTGGTACTCCCTACAGTACCTACTACAGTACTATGCCCTAACTTGCTTGAGTAGAGTAGTAGAGTAGGACTCTGCTCTACTACTAGCACTGGAGGAGTAGTATATTCTAATCTAAAATAGTTACAAACTTCAATGCCCAAGCGTGGTACGACTATGAACCGTGCTCAAAGACTGTGTCTACATGGTGTTTGGACTTATATGCAAAAAAAAAAGCAAGATGCCCGTGCATTGCACGGCACACCATCATCACCAACTCGGTTTTTTCTCTACTCCTACTCCTAAAAAGACTCAATTGGTGATGATGGAGGCGAGGAGGCGTGTTCAGCCGGGCGTGCAGCGGACGGCGCAGCACTATTCGATTTGTTATAAAAAAACAAAGAAGAGTAGTAGAGATAGAGACATAGGGAGGAGCACGAGGTTGTGGGAGATAAGGATGAACGAGGCAAGGCCTTACCTGTAAATGTGGAGAGAGGTGTGGGTATCTTTTGTAAAATTGTCATAGTTGGCTTTCTATCCGTCAGATATAGATCGGACGGTCTATATTACAAGATGGCAGGCATACCATCATCACCAACTCGGTTTTCTATAAGAGTAGATATAGATAGATAGAGACTAGGGAGTACTAGTAAGGACACCATCTACTGCTTCGTGTACTACTCCTACACTCCATTCAGCGGCCGCAACGTCCCCTACACCCACTCCCTCATGCGCTACATTCGGCGGGTGCTATTGAAATTTGGGGAGCGCACTCTCACGACTGCTGGTAGCCACGACTTCACCGAAGACGACTTCTTCCCCGACCTCGGCAACCTCTTCCTCAACGACATGGGCAACAACCTCAACACCGACGATGCTGCTCCCGTTGCACCGTATGTGTTTCTGTCCTTCCTGTTCGAAATTGTGGTAGAATTCATGTTTCTACTCTGTATCCTACTACTATGCTAGTCCACATGATTAGTTTCATCTCTGTTATAGCCGTCATGATTTATTTTGTGCTTATTTGGATTAAATCTCATAGTAACTTGCTCATATATTCAGCTGGCGCAATGTCCCCTACAGCCACTCCCGTTTCATGGACAGCCTGGTCGATGCCTCCAAGGAGCCCTTCGTCCACTGCTATGAGTGCCCGATGCCGTTTTGTGGATCGCTGGCGGACATGGTGCATCACCTCACGCATGCGTGCAGCGGTCATCGCTGGCCCTTGGCGGAGAACATCAAGTACGAGACGTGCTACCCGTTCACCATGCCGGAGTCGCTGGAGGATCACCGCCGCCTGCTAGTCTCGGAGGAGGACGGCAGCGTCTTCCTCTTGATTGTGGGCACCGGCGAGGCCCGCACAGGCTGCCACCCCGTCTCTGTAATGTGCGTCAAGGGCGACGCCGCTGACGCTGACACTGACACGAGGCGGATGTATGGGTGCGTGGTCAGTGTTACTACCCCTCCGGGTCGCGTGGGCGGCGACACCGGCCTCATCGAACGGACTTGGACTCTGGGGAGCTGGGACTATCCCGCCAATGTGGACTTGGAAAACCCATGGCATACTTTACCCGCCGATGCGGTGCACGGGGACTCCAAGGAGGTTCACCTGGACATACGCATTATCAAGTTAAATGTTGATCATTAGTCTTCGCTCAATGTAATCCGTTGTCTAAGCATGTGGAGACTACCATGCGGGATCTTGCTCTATTGGAGTATCGCGCATGAATAAAAGTGTGTCCATTTATGGTTTAGTCTATAATCTTCCATGTATGAATTTTTACTACAGTACTGGTGAAAGACTTACGATGAACCATTTCTTACATCTCCTCTGCCCCCTTGCAAGTCATCCTGATTTAATCCCTCCGTCTAGGTGTATAAGGGCATGGTTAATATTACTTAATAGTATAGCCAACTGTTGACTATAAGAAAGTGCCATGTCATCTGTAGCCAACATGTATAACAATCGATACTCAAAAACTAATTCTTAAAGATCATTTCTTGCAAAGCACAATAAGTGTTATTTCTTCACAAGTTTTGGATGCAGGTTGAACAGTTGAACGCTTTTGTTTGCAAAAGATACCTTTTTATCTATTTCACCCGGATGTTTGTGAGCTCTAGAGATGAAATAATATCCGAAGAAACCTATCGATACCCGTTACACATGAGATGACCCCCACATCCTTTGTCAAAATAAACAACTCCCCGATCAATGCATTTCACTCTTCGGTGCAACGCACGGGAGCCTTACTACTATAGATTAGTACGACCAAAATTGAACTAACATTATATATAGTATGATAAATGATGATGCATGTCACCTAAAATTATATCATTCAAAACTATGTTCAAATACGAATCCAACGATATAGTTTTTGTTGACATGCACTAACATTTTATCAGTTAAATATTCAGTCAAATTCAATTGGGGACTAATAAACCACGACCGATGTAGTACAAGTGTAGAGGGCGGCGCTGCATGGGAGTCTCACCTCTCACCCCGCTCGTGGTGCGGCAGTAAAGTCGTCATATCACAAAACCCAACCACTCACAGTAATAAGTGGCCTGGTAAAATAAACGGACAAGCAACCATCACATCCCTCCGTCTTTTTTGCATTTCATCTCTCTGCATTTACTTTCTCCGGTTCATCTCGCACACTCGATCCCTAGCTACTACTCCTAGGGCCAGTTCTTTTGGCGCCTTCCCCAGCTTTTCCCACAAGACTAGTCACACTGGAGAGTAACAATAAGGCGCCTCACTCATTTATTTGGGCTTCTAAACTACTACTCCGTCCTGGTTTATTCCTCGCCATTGTTATTTGTGCTAAATTTTGACCAAAGATTTAACTGATAAAATGTTACTCCCTCCGTCTAGGTGTGTAAGTCATCTTACGAAAACCAAATAATCCCAAAACACTTAGGCGCGGTGCATTAACTTCTACCTCGTTTCTTGTTTCTTGACATATCAACCAATAAGAGATAAAGAGTGTGCATGCTTTTAATGACTTGAGATATCAAACACGACATGAAGTGGTTAGTTCATTGCATGCAATACTATTAATTAGCAAATAAACATTAATGCTTCTTGTTTTCTCCTCCTCCTTGGTAACGGTGCACAGCCTAAGATGACTTACTCACCTACACGGATGGAGTAGTGCATGTGATATCCACTAACATTTCATTAGTTAAATTTATGATCAAAATTTGACACAAATTACAATGGGGACCAATAAACCAGGACGGAGGTAGTAGTTATGGGATTACTAATCTAGAAGCCTAAAAGAACTGGCCCCTGGTACTCCTACTAGTAGTAGTACTCAAGTTGGAATTCCAATTGCATGGCACAACTTATTAGGCAAAAAATTCGATACAGGGTGTAGGAAGCGGTTTGGGAATTTGCATGCCTTTCCAACCAGTGAGATACTCCGTACAAAGTACGACAGAGAAATAACCACAGAGAAGGAAGCTAAAAGTGAACAATCAAAAGAGCATTTTTGCATTTGTTTTGCATTGAATCGTTTCACAAGCTTGACTAGTGTTGTTTTTTACTTTTACAAAAACCGCATTGTAATGTTAAAACATGCATTTGCACATACGTAAGTAATAGTAGTACTCCCTCCATCTAGGTGTACAAGTCTTCCCTCCTTGGTCACGGTGCACAACCAAATATGACTTATTGACCAGGACGGAGGGACTAGCGTAGTCTGCAAGCATTTAGTCCGATAGTATATAGTAAAGTTTGTTCTATATGCATGTACTTGCAAAATGCGTACGAATACATAAGGTTTCCAAACTTTCCCTTTTACATACTTAATTAAGGATGCTAAAAATTCCTGAACGTTCGGGATTTATCATTTGCGTCCCAAAACTAATGAGATCGCCTTACGAAACAAAAGTTATACTCCTCCTAAAAGCCACAGCGCTCGCAGGAGCGCTTGCGGCGCACCACGAGTGCCCTGGTGCGCGGTCGTTTCCCAGCGCGCCGACACAACGCCTCTTCCTCAGCCTCGCAACTCACGAGGTGCTGATTGGAGGCTTGCCGGCGGGCTAGCGCGATCTCACCGGTGTGGTGATCCAGCGCCAACAGGTACTCCTCCTTGCTGGAAGCATGCACCCGGTCCATGTACCGCCAAGCGTAGATGAGGCGCTTTGGCCCGACTGCACTCAGGGCGTCGGCACGGGCGTCCTCCACCACCCTCACGGCCCTCGCACGAGCCTTCTGCCAAAGAGCCAATTGCCTGACTCTCTCGGACGTGACATAGGCCTCCCAGGCAGCTTGTTCCGCGGTGCGCTTCTCTTCCTCGGCCTTCTTCTCTGCCTCTATTTTGGCGCACTCTGCTGGAGGCAAAGCCTCCCACAAGGCGACATCCATTTCTTTCCAAAGCTCCTCAAGGCTGGGGGGGCTCAGCGGGCGGTGCGGCGTTCTCCTCGTAGCGGGGAGCCGACGCGTCCTCCGACGCACGTGCTGGCGAGATTGGGAACACCGACGCGTCCACCTTGACGCGTCGCGGCGAGGAGCGGAACACCGACGCGTCCTCGTTGACTAGTGGCGGCGAGGAACAGAACAGCGACGCGTCGCGTCGCGGCGAGGAGCGGAAAGCCGATGCATCCTCCTCGACTAGTGGCGGCGAGGAACGGAACGGCAACGCGTCGTGTAGCGGCGAGGAGCGGAAGACCGACGTGTCCTCCTCGACTGGTGGCGGCGAGGAACGGAACGGCAATGCATGACCGTCCGCGCAGTGCAGCGAGGGGCTCCTAGGGCTTGGGAGAGGCGATGCCATGGTGGTCGACGTGAGAGGGAGGGGGAGGAGATAGCGATGAACGTGAACGTGAGGGGGAGGAGATAGCGATGTCGTGGGAAGCATAGTATTTATAGCGAGCAATGGCACACCTACGTAAGATATGGACTGAGCTGCACTGACTTAACTGTAGGTCCGGTTGTGTCACTGACATGTGGGTCAGTCCCCCGTTGGGCCCATATGTCAGTGACCCAATGCACCTGAAGTTAAGTAAAAGCTACGTGGGCATATTTGTTGGAGTAAATTACGAGGGAGCAAAGGGGTGGAAATATTGCTGGTCACAACGGATTGGACGAGCGTGGTGGGAGGAGAGCCATGCATGCAGACTTTTTTCACATGGGGTGGAGTGGTGGGACCGTCGGAGGGAGAAGGAGAGTTTGGCAGGCATATTGTTTCCGGATTGTTTCCACACATGGAGAGGAAAAGATTTGGAGGTTTCCTGCAGGTATGGGGAACACTGCATAATAAGTCATCTTTCATGTCGGGCTAGGTATAGTCTCAAGTCATTAAAAACATACATGCCCCACACATGTTCATATTTCAAGGTGCACTAAATTATTGCATGCGATGATCAAGGCTGGCCATAATGGTGGTATCTTAGCTGGTATCATGCACACGGGAATAGCAAACATGCTGATGTGGCAAAGAATTAAAGAAGAGAGGGAGGTTAGAGTAACTAGTGTTCATGCATGCATTGGTAAACACATTTTTTTGTGAAGAACGACAGCATTAGTTGTGTACTTTTGCAGACTTCAAAAACTACTCCACCGCCTCTACTATCTTGCTAAGAGTAGGTGAAATTTTTGAATCGAGCCCTTTAAACTAGAAGGGAGGTAGTGGTACTCTAATAGCTAACCTTGTTGTGATGACAAGAATGGACATGGCACGCACCTGGATGGAGGAACTAGTCTGCATTGTGCATTTAAGTTTTGTCTGATGTCAATGTACCTCTACTTTCACCAGACTTGTAGAAAAATGTAGTATCAACATTCACAATGTCAAATCAATATTTTTACACTCATTATGAAACATAGTTCTTATACTCATTATAATCAGTATTATAGATATTGATATTTTTAGTATAAATTTGGTCGTGGGATTTCATTGATGCCTATCAAAGCATGGAGGAAGCGGAGCTTAGGGCTTGCATTGTCGGTCTCTACATAGGTATTTCTCTTCATAATCTTGTAATTTTAGAGACTGATTGCGCTTTTATGGTAGCGTCTCTTGCATCGGGGGACTATGACAGGTCTGCTATGCGTGACCTGAAGATGAAAGCGTTGAGCATCTCGAAGTTGATCAACAATCTTCAATTGTCAAAGATTAGTCGTTCGGCCAATAAGGTGGCACACTTAATCGCTAAGTATAGCTTTGAAAATAGATTAGATGGTATTCTTGTAAATAACATACCGCCCTGTGTGGTGAATATTGTATTGAATGAGTGTACTGGTGTGGCTGGTTAATTAATATAAGGTGGTGTTCAAAAAAAGTATAAATTTGGTCAAACACTTTGCAAACGGTTGACGGGAGTAAAAAGGACCAGAGGGAGTATCATGCATGCGGAGTAGGCAAAAAAAATTGCTAATTTATAGCCGGTCGAAGTCTCAAAGGGGGCGACCGCGCGAGGGAGGCGAAGGTCGTGGGAGGCGCGACGATTAACGGAATTAAGTGAAGTTACATCCACGCATCGGCATGGCGTGCAAACAGGCAGAAGCTATACCGTCAGGCCTACGATATGGGTCTAGTAGACATGACATCTAGTGGGTCCCTCATAGTTCTCAAGAAATCTTTGGGGGCTTGCAGCCATTTATCCACCGGGAAAGCCAGCAACCTCACGCTGTTTGCACGCCCTACTCGTCCCTGTCTTCTACCTCACAATAGTTCGCTCCCAGTCGTCCCGTCCTTTCACATTAGTTCGCTCCCAGTTTTTGTGGGGTACAACAGTTCAACTTCTCCTAACCCTCCTCCAAAATCCATGGCCTCCCAAATCTCCATGGTCGCCGCTAAGTACCAGGTTAGAGCCATCACCGGCAATCAGTTCATCGTCATCTACACACATGGATCCGCGACGGTGAAAGCATGGCTTGCTCGCTTCCTATGCATGTTCAATAGTTCAACGGATGAGTGAGTCGCTGGGCTAGATGTTGAGTACACCACAGTCCTGTGACGAGAGAAGGATCTAAAGGACGAAGAGAGGAAGAAGCTTGCCGTGATCCAGGTTTGCGTACATAATGTTTGCTTGGTCTACCACATATGCCATGCCGACATTGAGTGCCAGGATTTTAAGAACTTCCTCAAGGACAAAAGAGTGCAATTTGTTACTGTAGGCTTTAAGAACGACAGGGATGTCCTGCGTCGGATAGGTCTCCTTGTAGGATAGCCCTTCGATCTCCAGAAGGCAAGCCTAGTGTCCTCCTATCAACCTTCAATGCTGACCCTGGCAGCAGCCATGATTGATCCTTTGTACGCTAAACTGAAGAAACCTCATCACGAGTTTCATCATGCATGGGAGTCGAAGACATTAGATGAAGATCACATCCTGTACGCAGCAATGGATGCCTACCTTTGTTTAAATATATACAAGGGTTGGATGAAGAAGCAGAGCCTAGTGTCCGGTTCAAGCAAAGAAGCGTCGGCAAAGAGGAAGACGAAGAGGGACGAGGATGAAGTCGAGGATGTGGACTCGGACTCCGAGTAGGTGGCAGTGCCGTCGCTCATGTTGGTTCTACTACAGTGTCAAGCGGACTAGTTGCTTAGTTTATTTTCAAGGGTGTGTTGTGTTGAGGCCCCAGCAGAACTAGGTTTATGTTCTTTCTCGTTATTTGAACTCTTTAGTACGTATAGTATTACTAGTACTATGTCTTACTATTGTTCTTCTTGCAGTTGGTACTACTGCTCGTATCTTCGTGTTCCTACTGTACTTAATACGTTCGTACTAGTAGTATAACTTGGGTCAATCAATTTGTGAAAGAAGTTCGACGGAGCGAAGGAAGAAGACAGCAGAAGAGGTGGAAGAAGCCCTTCTAGCCATCCATGTTGCATCAAACGGCTCACATGAGTCGACTGACCCAAATTGCTCCTTCAGATTGTAGGATCCATGTGGCATTCAAGGTCTCGAAGGTAGATTTTGCGTCTGCACCCGGTTTGCGGGCTCGACGCGCGAGCGACCGGCTTCCGCCGCGACAGCCACCATGCGTGCCTCCTCCGCGCGGGCGGAGACGACAAGGACACGCTAGTTCCTCTTCACCGGCGTGCTGGAGCACGCGCTTGTCCTCCTCTTTGTACGCTGCATGCATAGACGCGGCTCCACCAGCTGCTCGTGTGCTTGGCAGTGCGGCGGCATGGCAAGGAGGGACTGCAGACGACATGAGTGGGCGAGCCTTCGGCTTCATGGCACAGGGATGGTGGCGACACGGCGGTAATGGGCGAGAAATTGTTGGCCGAAGCAGGCGGGCGCTAGCATGCACAACGGCAGCGGCGGCATATTGATGAGTGCGCGTGTGGGAGCTTACTTTAGTTTTATATAAGGTTGGTCAAACTTAAAAGAAAACTGTACTAGTAGATGTAAACATTAGACTTAGGCCGCGCTTTTATTAGTTTTTTTTAAGTTAGTACCACAGCCACGATATGGAATCCTGTGCAAGCGCGTGAACCGCGGCCGTGCGGTCGATCAAACGGTGCATCACCGTGTCGCGCTCGAAGGACATCCGCCGAACCTTTTTGTGTGTGTGAAAACAATCCTCGAATATTACTCAACTTTTTTCCTGAGAAAGTTCTTGACGCTACAATATTTCCATATATTTGAATTTAGCTCCAGTTCGTGTTTATTTGGATTTGGACGATTTAGGTGCGCCCTAGTTTATTTTAATACTTATTTTGTGTGTGTGACTGAGAGAGAATGTGTGTATGTGTCCATATGTGTGTTGTGGTGGAAGGGCAATATGGAGACGGTGTGCGTGTGATACAGACATAGAGAGGTGTGAATGTGCAAATGATCATGCATGAGTGAGACATAGACAAATGTCAATACATTGTGTATACATGAGAGAACGGTCTTCTAGTTTACTTGTGTGTGTGTGTATGAGAGAGAGAGACAGAGAGAGGAGCATCCGTAACACAACAACCATCTCTCTCGATTCGTCCGTCCCTTGCACGATCGCATGCAACACATGCATCAACGCGCACATTTTGACACCCTCACCCGGCCCCTGCCCAGCTCAAGGCCCGCACAATCTCTTTGTTAATACCCATTTCTCTCCTTAGGTTTGTTTTCTCTCAATATCTCTCTCTCTCTCTCTCTCACACACACACATGCAGCACAACACACACACTCATACTCCCCCGAGCACACAATTCATCCCCATCGAAGGTTATATGGCGAGCACTCTCACTTGTGCTTCTTTGCAGCCCAACATGCACAACACCTCAATCTTCAAAGAGGGCATCGAGCAGATCGAAGACGGCGACCACACCGTGCTAGGGAATGCGGTGTCATTTGGAAGCAGGGTGATGTGACGATGGCTGACTGACTCCTCCCCCCACCCTCTCTCTCTCTCTTGCACAAAATTACCAATCCCTCTCTCCCCTGCACAAAATTGTCAATCCCTCAACCCACGAGATCCTTCCTCTCTCGTCCATGTTTTTCCGGCTCTCTCATCAAACATGTTGTCTCTTCTCCTTCCACGTATACAGAATCCGGATGCACACGCATCTCACATATATTACATGTCTCCATCTTTCTCACGGACCTAACTTCTTCCTCTCTCTCTCTCTCTCTCTCTTTCTCTCTCTATCTCTCTCTTTGTCTTGCTAGGTTTGTCTCCTACTCTCTCGTCCACATACATACAATCTTTCCCGCCCTATCTGCTCCATCTTCAAAAGCTCTCTCTGCACGTTTCATTCACACATTGGGATATGTCAAAATGTTGCTTCTATAATGGTTGATGTAGAGTTATGGTTGTTTTTATTGCATCCTACAAAGTAATAACTATGAAATGCATTTAGATTCTCATTTGACTGGGATTATGTGAGTTTGAGCATGTTGTGAAGTACTATAGACCTTGTATACATCTTGGGATTCGACAATGCTTGTAACTATTGAATTGTATAGACCATTACATTCGAAGTCAATAGCCTAATATATTTATTTCACAATTTCAACAAATGATTAGTTCACTACAAACTAAGAAAACAAATGTGTACTCCCTCCGTTTTTATTTAAGTCCGCGTATTAGCATTGGTCAAAGTCAAGTTTTGTAAACTCTCAGAAAGCTTATAACAAAAAAATATTAACATATACAATAACAAATAAATACCATTAGATTCATTATTGAATGTACTTTCACATCATACATATTTGTTATGGTAAATGTTTATATTTTTCTATAAACTTGGTCAAACTTTAGGAAGTTTGACTTCGGTCAAACCTAATATGCAGAGTTTACTACTACTACTCGCTAATTGCTTAGCCGAATCACTCAACATGCCACACGGGGAGTCCAGTGTCACAAAATTTTGAGTTCGGCGGGAAAATCTCCCGCGACCCCGATTCGAGCAGTGGGAAGTTACCATCATAGCCTTCGGAACAGGCCTACGGATAATGCTTGGTAGGGGGCTATTTTCGTAACTTTAGGTTCACCCTACCCAGCCAACCCCACCCCTGCACCCAGAGTAGTACACCTGAATACTCCCCATTTTCTATCCCCACCGCAAAATAGACTTCTCCATGGCACCGCAGCCTTCGTGCTCCTCCCCTTTACATCGGCGCACTCGTCCACCGCAGCGCATCTGCCTCATCGATGACCTCGTACGTCGCACTGGAGCCGGTCCACCGTCATCGTCGTACACGGAGCCTCTTCCCCGGCATTGTCTTCCACGGTCTCGGATCTGCTTCCCGAAAGCCGACGCCAAGCGCAGAAGTACCACCGTCGTCGACAATGAACTGACTCTCATTGCCGACCATGACTCACAGAGGCCGCCGCGACCATCGTTCTCCTCCTCGATTGGTAATGTGTGTATTGAATCACTTAATAGTACATGTGCGGTTCCAATTTTGTTCATACCTACCCTTCAAATTTCCTGGGTGCTATTGTTCCCGTAAAAGTAATTGGTTATAGCCTCCATTGTCCAACAGAATATCAGCTTGTAATTGTGCGTCGCTCATGTATCGCGCTGTGCTTGGGTAGGTTTTTCATCTGCAACCAGTAGTGTGGCAAATGATGGAAAGGTTTTTAGAACTAGCAAGATGCTTATGCGTTGCATGCATCAAGATGCATTTGTATGGTAGTTTATCTTGTGGGAGAAAAGGATGAACGAGAGAAAGCCTTATTTGCAAATCTGGAGAGGGGTATGGGTATCTTTTTGCAAATTTCCCATTTTTTTCCTTCATATCTATCAGATATAAATCAGACGGCCTATATTGCAAGAAAAAAAAGTATAGAGAAAAAAAGTAGACAGTAAAGGAAGTAGAGATAAATATTATATATTAAATATAAAATAAATATAACAGTAGAGAAGAGAGTAGAGATAGCAGAGACGTCGAGAAAGGATCGCGCGCGCATGGGAAAAAGCGGTCGGGCGTGCGCTAGTTTTGGCGCGCGGCATCCGGCGCGCTTTATAAAATCCAACGCCCTCCCACCGCTCTGTGCCTTGCCACCACTCTCTCCCCGCTCTGTGCCTCGCTACCACTCTTTCCCCGCTCTTTTTCGCCTCGCCACCGCTGCACCACCAAGCCGCTGCGTCACCGGGAAACTTGGGGATACCGCGGCGTCCGCGTGCGCCCCTCCGGCGGCTTCTCCGCCGAGATCCGGTTCCGTGGGATGCGCCTTGGCCTCAGCAATTTCGACACCGCGAACGAGGCCGCCCGCACGTACGACGCGGCGGCGTGGCGCCTCTGGTGGCCTCATAGAACATTGAACTTCCCCAACATGCCGACGCGGGAGCGGGCGCAGGAGCTCGTGCCTCTACCGCGGCTTAGCACCGACGAGGATCGTCGCGACAACTGGAGGCGGGAGCACCTTCTCAGCATCACCGAGATGGATGAGGAAGCCATGGCGTTGTGGCGCCAACACTTCCCGCAGGACATCATCAACGAGCGCGAGTTCTACACGCAAAGGAGGGCAGAGAGGGATAAGAGGAGGGCGGAGCGAGCCGCCTATCGCGAGGACAAGCATAGGCGAAAAGCGGACGCTCAATTCAACATGAGGCTAGGAGCAGCGTCGCCCTGGGAATCCGACGACGATCGATATCTTCACGCCTATAGTCAGACGTCTGAGGAGGACATCACCGAGGAGGAGTCGGACGACGAGGAGTAGTTGAATTATCTTTTTTTATCTATCTATGCTGAGAACTATCCTCTACTCTCTAGTATCTACTTCTCGATCTCAACACTGTCAACACTTTTTTAAAGCGTCGCGCATTGCGTTTCTATTGGAGATGCTCTAACATGGCAGACGAGTGCTTTAATGTTGCCCACAAGATGCGCGAGTATTACTAGTAGTATATTTTTCTTGCCATGTTGAGATTTTAAAACCATGAGTGCGAACATGCAGAGGAGCAATGAAGACCAAACACTGGATATTCGGGACATCTTCAAGGAGCATGGCAAGTTAAAGAGGAGCTACACCGAACCTGTAAAACGAGCTTTGTTAAGTAACACCCTTTCAATTACTTTCATTTAGCCTTGTGTTCTTCGATGTGTATATGTTGTAGGTTCTGTTTCTCTTAAGCATGGTGTTCTTCGATGTGTAATAAGAAGAGTCTTAATTGTCCTAATGCTTTCGTTTTTAGCTTGATGTAGGAAGTGGGTGTTCTCACCTTGTAGTCTGTTTTTATATTTCTTTTCCTTTTGAATTCACTTCTCTGAGTTCTGTTTATCTGGCTTCTACTAAATGGATCTAGGTTGCTCTGAGAATTGATCTAAAAAAGAAGTAACTTCATGTCAGGATGTAGTTGTTGCAAGGAGGGAAGTATGGTCAACCTCGAGATCATGTTTCCAAAATGAGGCTGGATTACACATAAGGTGCCAGTTCCCTAATGATGCTGGATTAGACACAAGGTGCAAATTCCCAGATGATGTTGGATTACACACAAGCCAGGAGGAGTCGTCAGCTGTTCGTGTCCTCGTGGCATTAGTAAAGGCTGAAAGAAAGCATGCAGCAGCCCTTGAGAATGTAGATGAGTTCCTGAAGAAGCGAAAAGAGCAATCAGATGCTCTCTTCACCCAAGCCAAAGAAGAGATGGAAGAAGCCAGAAATAAGCTAGCAGAGGCAGAGCAGGCTAGGCGTTTCCTGCTATCAAAAACTGTTGTCAATACAAAATTTCCTTCATAATAGCTAGGTTCAAATGTTTATCCAGTCAGCATGCCTGTTGTGATGTCTGTGCATCTACTCATGTGGCACAAAATGTTTTTTTGGGTCATGTAATAACAGCAATTACTTTCCAAACAATAACAGACGAAGCGTTGGACATGGTATAGTTCACACGCAAGCCCGACATTCCAAGTTCAACTTCCACATCAAACTCATGTTCACAGATATCTGCACATTCATACATAATGTCCACAACCATGATTCACTTCAAAGCCAAAAAAAATGTGAGGAGAGTTATAAATAAAGAAAAACCTCTACTAGTTCCTCCTACCAGTGCGAGCACAACAAGTCAAGACCATGCATAAATTAATTATATTTTAGTCATTTTTTGTGTTCTAAAATGCCTGCCGGCTCGCGGAAGGACGTGTTACCGACACATGCGCGGATTCAATGAAGGCAGGAAGGGCAGTCTTAAGCTGGTTGCACACGGCGAGGAGGCGTGCTCAGCCGGGCCTGCAGCGAGTGCGGCCCTCTTGGCTGGCGCGCCGGTTCAATGCCTGCGCTATGAGAGGTCGCGTCCGTGTCAGAGCAATCACTCCATGCAGTCCTTTTTTGTTTGGGTATAACAAAATCTCGTTTTCCATTCACATTTTACAAGTAAAATTCGTGGACAAACTTTGACCGAAAGTACGATGGCGACTAGTAAACCAGAATGGAGGTAGTAGTTTTTTTAAATCAAAGAAGGGTTTCCCCTTCCGATTTTCATTACTGAAAACCAGCATCTAAATCTAAACCATAGTATTTGCCCTAGAACTACCAGGTTCAACATCTCGCAACATAAACCCATACAACCATACGCCAAGGAGGTACGTAGTACTATGAATTCCATTTTCGCTCCATACCAATCGTTCTAAAAACTACTTACTACTTATAACGTGCCATTGAAAATCGGAACTCTTAACCCCGCTAAAAAATGATATTTTAAACGTGGCTACTCGATCTGTGGCAACTGGCGAGACACCGCGCTCCAAGTCGTTCACCTGTGGTCCCGACCATCAACTCCTACGGATCAAATTATCACACGAGCTGACTATTCCTACAAAGGTGCTCCACCACATACTCGGTACCCGCGAATGCAGCAATCGTGCACCTAGGGTTTTAGGGTTTATTTGTTAACGTCACCTTTACATAACACTCATGTGTGCGAGACAGCGAGAGGCCGACTGCGTGCTTACGCCTCTTCTCTTCGTATATGTACTCCACCGTTTGTCTGGTGTCCAAAAAATTATAATAACTACTAGCAATGTGCCAATGCATTGCCACACGATCAAAGTAGATTAATACATATTCAATGATTTGATAGAAAAAAAAAGTCTAGTTTTGAAATACGTATATCACTAAAAATATGTTATGTTTCACTCAAAATATATTACTTTGACGGTTTTGATGAGATAAGGGAGGAATGTTGTTGGTTTCAAGATTCGAGAAGTGGTATATGTATAATTTCTACTCTTGCTAGCAAGATGCCCATGCGTTGCACGGAACATCAAGATCTTGTGGGAGAAAAGGATGAACGAGGGAAGGCCTTATCTGCAAATGTGGTGAAGAGTGCGTGTAAATTGCCATATTTTCCTTCCTATCCATCAGATATAAATCGGACGACCTACATTGCAGGATGGCAGGCCACCATCATCACCAACTCTATTTTTTATCCCTACTCTTATAAAAAGCATTGTCGGTGATGATCGTGTGCCTGCCATCCTGCAATATAGGCCGTCCGATCTGTATCTGACGAATAGGAAGAAAACCATGGCAATTTTGCAAAAAGATACCCACACCCCTCTCCACATTTGCAAATAAGGCCTTCCCTCATTCATCATTTTCCCCCACAAGATAAACTACTCATACAAATGCATCTTGATGTTCCGTGCAATGCATGGGCATCTTGCTAGTTGTTGCAAAAAGCCCATGTGTGTGTGAGAGAGAGGGAGAGTGGAGGAGGACGGAGTGCATGTGTGACAAAGACACAAGGAGTGTGTGTGCGATAGGTATCAGCTTAAAATGAGGCGATAGTGTGTGTGTGCACGATCGAGGGGGTGTGTCTCAAGAAGGGAAGAAAAAGCGACATAGATACAAGGAGCGGGAGAGAGACATGTATGCGATGGTGGAAGCACGAGTGTGCGGGTGTATAAATCTATCTAGAGGCTAGCTAGTCAATAAATGTTTGTGAGAGAAATACAAGTAGGGGTGCGAAAGCGAGAGTTTTGTGTGTGAGAGAGAGAGAGACGTAGTCGGGAAGGGGAGTGGAAGCAGGAGTTGTGTGTGTGTCTGTCAGAGAGAGAGAGGAGACGGTAGTCGGGGTTTTCTGATCGGTAAACAAATGAATAATGTTAGTCTGGGATGGAGACGAAATGGAGACCGCAACAAATGTTGTGTCTACAGGAGAGAGAGAGAGAGAGAGAGAGAGAGTAATTTTAGTGGTATGAGTCATATGTAGAGACATATAGGGTGTGAGAGAGAATCCCATAGAGAGAAAGACAAAGTGAAAGACGAGTGGAGACTGTGTGTGTGGCGGTGAAAAAGAAAGCTTAGGTACCGAGTGATACCAGAGAACAGTAGAGACGTGAGAGACAATGAAAACCGTGTAATTTATAATGATAGGGAGAGTGTGACACTTCTCAAGGGAGATGTCGAGAGACCATGTTTGCGAGGATAGGAGAAACATGAAGTGAGCATGCGGGTGAGCTGGACAAAAGAGAGTGATAGCTACCTGAAGGAGCATGCATGCGAGAGAGATGGGAATGAAAGGAGTAAACAAAAAAGGGATTCAAATATTTGAATTCGAGATGATGATACATGTAATCCATACTCGAACCAAAATTGATCTATCAAACATGCATAGTCATATGATTCACGCACATCTATGTTATTTAATATGTAGATATTACTGATCCATACATTTTACTAGAACATAATTTGGTTAAATTTTTTCGAATTCAACCTTAAGATTTTGAGATCGTTGTATTTGTAAATCATATTATACATATAAAGGAGCAGAATTCTTTGTTGTGCTTTTGAAAGTATATATAAAAAATGATGTATATAGAATGTAATACCAATTGAAAATGGATCCCACCCAAAAAAAATAGAATACAAATGGGATTCGAATTGAGTTGGCACGGTAAACGTGCACTCTGCAAAATTTGAACAAAGCGGGGAAAGTCGCAGTAACCGCCCGGAACCAAAATTTTTGAGATGGAAATTACTACTGCCTATCCCTACCACGCAAAGCCTATCTGCTGGATTTCTATAGGTTTCGATAGGGGTAGGTTTGTAATTTCACCCAAACGTGACGTAACCGCCTCTCACCCGGATTCATACACGGTGGGCGCCAAAACACAGTGTGTCCTCGGCCGAAATCGACTCCCTCCCGGATTCATATTCATACACAATGGGCACCAAAAACAAACTCTCGTCGGCAAATAATAGGTGTATGCAAGATTACCGTCCTATCCCCAACCGACTAATGTTGTTGTGATGTAGTAGAAATTTGAAATGGGGGCTAAGTTTGTAAATTTCCTCGCATTTGAGACAAGCGCGCCCTGAATACATGGTTCCCCCCTTCCTCTCTACCTCCCTTTTCCCCATTCGTACTTCGTGGGCGCCAAAACACCCTCTCCACCCTACCCTCCTCCGTCCGCCGCTGTCCGCCACCCCATCCACCGCCGTCCTCCTCCACCATGCCGGAGCTGATACCCCGACGCCGCTGTCCATTACAAGAGATCGACCTCTCTCATCCACGCCTTTGGACCAGGATCCTTGCATTCCGTCCTCTCGCTTCATCCCTGCCTCGTCCACCTTGCCGGCGCCGCTCCTACGACCGTCTCGTCCACCCGCCCCGCCGCCACCGTCTACCCTCCTAGATCTGCTTCCACGCCGCTGACAGCCATTGCTACCACAACATTGTCAAATTCTCAGCAGATGCGTACACGGCGCCGCCCCAGAGGCGGTACCCTTTCGTATCTTCTCAACTTATTTATCACAGCAAGAAAATAGATCGCCACTGCTTTACTCTGATTTCTTGTCTTGGTTGCGAAGTTGCCTTTGTCCGGTTTGCACCTTCAGATCCGCCATGGCACGCTCAACACTATACTCCCAATGCTTATGGTTTTCCCCTTTTATATTCCACACTAGTTAAATCACAGTAGACTAAATTTCAAAATTGGGACTGTCGATTTTTCAAAGCTCGCCGGAGTTCGCCGGTGCAATCGAAGGGGCTCGGGTGGTTGTGGGGCCTCACCGAACGAGGAAAACTCGATGTGAGTGGGGTTGGGGCGGGGGTGGGGGTGGGGGTGGCGGAGGAACACAGGCGGTGGGGGCCGGTGGTCCGTGCGGTGTTCTGTATGGGAAGAATCAGAGACGAGGAAGAAGAAGGGTTAGGAGACGTAGGATCTTCATCCAACCGCCTGAAATGGTCGAGAGACAGCTGGGAGCTGCATTCTTAATGCGCTCTGGTTCATCATGTGTGGGCACTACGCAACCAACATTTTATTATCCAAAATCTGCTTGCTCTTCTTTACCGTGTTCCTCTTTCGTTCTTCTTTAATATGTACTCTCTCCGTTCCTAAATACAAGTCTTTGTATAGATTCCACCATGGACTACATGTGGAGCAAAATGAGTGAATCTACACTCTAAAATGTATCTGGATACATCTGTATGTGATCCATAGTGGAAATCTCTACCAAGACATATATTTTGGAACGGAGGGAGTATGATAGTAGTACAATATGTTCCTTGTACTGAAGATGAGCAGGGACATTTGTACTGTAGAGGTCTATACGGTCAGTTCTGATGGACACTTTGAGCCTCTTTGATTCGTAGGATCTTGTAAACATAGGAATAGGATTTGTAGTGGCCTGCCCACTTGAATCCTATAAGAATAGCAAGGAAATGCGGGGAGTTGTGTATCCTTTGATAGTTACACTGATATTAACAGTACCGCACATTCACTTGAAGAGAGATGGTATCCGAGGCCTTTCTAGCCGTACCGGCAATACTAGCACATATATTCCAGCAAGTTCCACTTTGCTGATTTTACTCTGATGCTTACGGTTTTCCCCGTTATTTCTACACTATGATCTGTGTAGCTGCTTTGTGTCGCACTAGCAGCAGTCCACTCTTGAAGCTAAACACTGCATTGACTTACAAAATTGGCACCAAGGCATTGAGTGCCATTCTAGATGCAATGAAACTCATACGCTCCCCACCTGTTGATTCTTCTTCAGAATATGATCCTAATGACTATTCTAACCTCGAGGAGTCAAAAGCAGATGGCATGTCCTGTTCACCCATCAAGGTGCCTGTTCTAATTTGGCAATGTTTTATTGATTGCGGGTATCTTGCATATGTTGTCTTGCATTTCTTCTACTGTGTTGCACCGCCATCTGCTTAGTTTACTCATCATATATGTCAAGATGCCATGCCCTTATCAATACATATTCCATCTGTCATCATACCATGTTTTTCCACTCAAATGATGTTCTTGTGCATCAGACATCAAAAAGGAAGAGGGTGATTGCCGAACCCAAAGGAGCACCAACAAAGTCCTTGAAAAACGTGGTGGTGCCGGAGAAATCAGACAACACCCCACTTATATTGGCTATACAACTAGTGACACAAAAAGTAGGACCGACTCCAGTAGACTATACTCATACCTCACTGGCCACACCACCAGCCCCACCACACAGGACCTGCACTCCAGCAAAAGGTATACCGATTTCATTTGCCATAGCACCAGCTGTACCACAGAAAAATCCCACTCCAGCAAAAAGTACAGCAAGTCCACCGGCCGAAGACCTATCCCAACTGTAGAGACGGTCAATTCCTGCAGATTGGAACCCCATTCCATTTATTCCCAGTTTAAAAGACAATGCTTTCAATGTTGTTAGGGACTACGTGCATATAGTCCCATCATGGGAAGATTATTGTGAAGACAAACACCATTTTCACATCTTCATATCCAACTTACGTGTAAGTGCTATTATTCATGGTTATTATTTTCCTGTTTTCTGCTGATTGAACACATCAGTTATTTACATTACATTGTTGTAACTAGGCGAGGGTCAATCTGGATAGTCATGACGAGCAAAGCTTGCTTGTGCTTTTCAAGGAAGCATGGCAGCAGTATTGGTGTTACCAGAGGAAATCACACTTTGATGGCAAGTCTATAAATGAATTTCCGGTGAAGTCTCTTGTGCTAAATTTAGAAGACATTGAATGGAAAAACCTTGTTATGCACTGGTCTCGTTCCCAGGATGAGGTACTGTCTATGAAAGCACATGACAATTTGAACTTCTACTTTTCCGCATGTGCCTTACGGATCTTTTTTGCAGGAAATCTGCTCGAAGAAGAATTCCGGTTTGAAAAGAACGACAGGATATCGCAAATATGTTGCCCGCTGCTTTGCTCTTGTTAGTACCTATTGTCCTGTATCACTGTACTTGCATACATACCTGGTTCATTATGTGACAGCAGTATGCATGATATCTTGCTTATCAATTGTTCGCTCCAAATTATCTGATCTGTATGAATGCTTACATTAGTGTAGAATATATCCAATTACAATGTTTTTTAGCTCTGCATTGTTCTTGTAAGTACATGTTGTCCTTTATCAGTGTACTTATAATGACAGGTAGTTGTTCATGTACCATCACTCTGCAGCTTATTTTCCTTTGCCCTCCATTTTCTACACATCATATCTATATTTACTCTTACCATAAGGTTGGTACTGAAGAAGTTTAGCTGTGCATTGCTCTTGGCTGTACCTTTTGCCTGTATCGCTGCACTTACATTTATAGCTACTTGGTTATGTAGCATCACTCTTCATCTTATCTTAAATATTCTCCATTTTTCGTATATTATCACATCTATATTTACACTTAACAAAATGTAGAATAAAGGCAATGCTTATGAAGAAGATTATGTGGTAAACTTCTTGAATTGCCCCCCCCCCCCATCAGCATGGACAAGGCCTTTATAGAGCTTGTCTTCACCAATGATGTAAGTTTGTCCATCTCAAGCCTTCAAACTTTGTTGTATATATTTGGTTAGGCATGACTGCAACAGCTATTTATTTTTGGTGTTTGCATTAAATTGCATGTTTCAAGTTTATTATGTAGTTCATAAACAAAAGTTTGTCCTTTCTCAATTTAAGTTTTCAGTTGTACAACCAAGTTCCTTCTTCATACCATGTAAAGTAAACTATACAAAGCAAGTGAACTTCTTTTGCACTACATGTATGCTTCTGTTCTTCATCTGTAATCCAGTGGTGTGGTGAACCTACCCACTACAGGACAATGTCATATTCTGCAATGTCTTAACAATGAACAGTGTCATATCATTCTACTATTATTTAAACCGTCTCTTTATTTGCCAATCTGAAATGGGATAAATTGACAGCACACTAACCATTGATACTTATGAGTTCTTGATATGTAATCCAGTGGTGTCATGAAGCTGCCAACTCCTCCACAATGTCATTTCCTGCCATGTCTTGACCTGAACAATACCATATTGTGTTAATGCAATTTTAAACTGTGTCACTTTATTCGTTAGTAAGAAATGTGATGAATTGTCAGCACTAATACTTTTATGTGCAAAACATGTCATTTGTCTGCTTGTTTATCTTTCAGAGTGAGGAAGATATAAGTGTTGAACAAACGCAATCTCATCATCTTGCTTAGCTGCTTGCGCTGCAGCTCCCCAGTAGGGCTAACCTTTCTTGAACTCTATTGAAGTGCTGTCGGTTTTGTATATTATTTTGTCGGCGTGTTTATTTGCATTGGTGGCGGTCTTTGATGCCCAGTGTATGTAATCTGCTGTATGCTTGTGCTTTATTATCATAGTAGCGAACTTTGATGCCCAGTGGATGTAATATGCTGTAATTTCTTTATTGTATGGTCTAGGTTTTTTCTTATTCACGATGCTGCAGTTATTTTACTGTATATATATCCTGTCTTCGCAGTAAACCGGCCAAACCGTAAAATTACGGTACATAATCAGGCCGTCATGCAATCACGATGTAGGTTGGGCCTGAAACATGCTGAACAGCTAACGGGCCGGCAGCAGCCCAAAATGAACCCCGGCCCAAGATTGTGCGAATCAAATGACGGGCTTTTAACAGGCCAAAATTGTCTCATCCTTGTTTGGCCCAATCAGATATCGGCTGCGAGCAGGCCGGATGCAAACCGGGCCGTAGTTAGGCCCAACTATATGACGGGCTTTTAACAAACCAAAATTAATATAGGGCTGAAATGTTAAACGGGCCCTTAACAGGGCAAAACTAATATGAGGCCGAATTACTAAGTGGGCCTTTAGCAAGTGGGCCCAAAAGCATAGTGTCCAGTTGACGGGTCGAATCTGATATGGGCCATAATTGAGCCCAAAGCCTCTTAAAGGGCCGGACCTGATCTGGGTCGTAATTTGGCCCAGAACATGGTAGGCTTTTAATGGGTCGGATCTCATACAGGACACTATTAGGCCCGGAACGTCGCATGCCATTAATGGACCGGATCAAATATGGGCCGGCATTTGGCCCAAAACATGGCAGCCAATTAATGGGCCGGCCTACTAGGGTCCTCAAAATCTTGTGGGCCTATAGCTAGGCTGGCCCATTAATGTCGGCAAAATCTCGTGGGCCTTTAGCTGGGTCGGCCCATTATGATCCGCAAGAATCTTGTGGGCCTTTACTTGGACCGGCCCATTATGGCACACAAAAATCTTGTGGGCCTTTACCTGGGCCGTCCCATTATGGCCCGCAAAATCTTGTGGCCCTTTAGCTGGGCCAGCCCATTATGGTCCGCAAAATCTCATGGGCCTTTATCTGGGCCGGCCCATTATGGTCCGCAAAATCTTGTGGGCCTTTAGTTGGGCCTGCCCATTTAAACTTGATGGGCCGGTCCACGTGTCAACATATCATAGGCGCGTCTCGCCCATTGGATGAGTGACACCTGTGCCAGCGCGGACCTGACACGTGTCTCCTCCAGCCAATGATGATTTTACACGGGGAAAATCCCCATTGGTCGGGGCTGTTAACGGGTTATCGGATCCAAAACCCGACCCGATAGTTTAACAGCGTTCCGTTACGGTGGATGCCACGTGTCGGTCACCCTTGACGAAAGCACTTCTGTGATGCACGATTTATCGTCATGGAAGTGGACACTTCCGTGATGATAATTTTGGTAATGTCATGGAACACTTCTACGACAGCACAGGTATGACTATCTTGATTCTGTCATAAATTTGTCATGGATGTACATGCATGACAAAAAACACGACCTACTGTGACAAACACGTATCATCACGAAATTGTATTTTTTTGTAGTGTATGTGAGAGTGTATACAAAAAATTTCAAATTTTTTCACGAAGTGGAAATTTGTATTTTGAAAATGAGCTCCGTGGAGCTCGGCCTCCAAAAGCCCTCACTCGTCATCAAGCACATTTTCAGGCCTAGACAAGTTATCTGCTACGGGGTTCTCAGCTCCTTTTATATCAATAATATGTAAATCAAATTCTTGTAACAAGAGGACCTAACGAATAAGTCTAGGTTTAGCATCTTCCTTTTCCATAAGATATTTAATAGCAGCATGGTCTGTGTGAACAGTTACTTTGGAATCAACAATATAAGGTCTAAATTTATCACAAGCAAACACCACCGCTAAAAATTCTTTTTCAGTAGTAGCATAATATCTTTGAGCATTGTACAGAGTTTTACTAGCATAATGAATAACATTCAATTTCTTATCAACTCTTTGTCCTAGAACAGCACCAACAACATAATCACTAGCATCACACATAATTTCAAAAGGCAAGTTCCAATCAGGTGGTTGAACAATAGGTGCAGAAATTAAGGTTTTCTTGAGTGTTTCAAATGCTTCTAAACAATCATCATCAAAAACAAAAGGAACATCCTTTTGCAAAAGACTAGTGAGAGGCCTAGAAATTTTAGAGAAGTCTTTAATAAATCTCCTATAAAAACCAGCATGACCTAGGAAACTACAAATGCGTTTGATGTCCTTAGGACATGGCATTTTCTCAATTGCCTCAACCTTAGCTTGGTCCACTTCAATACCTCTTTTAGAAATTTTATGACCCAAGACAATGCCCTTGTTAACCATAAAGTGGCACTTCTCCCAATACAAGACAAGATTTGTTTGTTCACAACTCTACAAAACTCTCTCAAGATTGCTTAAACAATCATTAAAGGACTTCCCATAAACAGAAAAGTCATCCATGAAAACCTCAACAATATTTTCACAAAAGTCAGAGAATATAGCATTCATACATCTTTGAAAGGTAGCAGGTGCATTACATAAACCGAAAGGCATACGTCTATAAGCAAATGTTCCAAAAGGACAAGTATAAGTGATCTTTTCTTGATCAGATTGTAAAACAGGTATTTGTGAAAAGCCAGAGTATCCATCAAGGAAGCAAAAATGTGTGTGCTTGGATAGTCTTTCCAACATTTGATAAATAAAAGGCAGAGGGTAATGATCTTTTCTAGTAGCTTTATTTAATTTTCTATAATCAATTACCATTCTATAGCCCGTGACAATTCTTTGTGGAATAAGCTCATCTTATCATTATGAACAACAGTAATACCTCCCTTCTTAGGGACACAATGAACATGACTTACCCATTTACTATCAGCTATAGGATAGATTATACCTGCTTCCAGTAGTTTTAATATTTCCGTTCTTACCACTTCTTTCATCTTCGGATTTAACCGACATCGATGATCAACAACTGGTTTAGCATCAGGTTCCATATTAATTTTGTGCTAACATAGGGTGGGACTAATTCCCTTTAAGTCATCAAGAGTGTACCCAATAGCAGCTCAGTGCTTCCTTAGAACTTTCAATAATCTTTCTTCTTCATGTTCTGAAAGGTTAGCACTGATAATAACAGGATATATCTTCGTTTCATCAAGATAAGCATATTTCAAAGTGTCTGGCAAAGGTTTTAATTCAAACACAGGGTCACCCTTAGGTGGAGGAGGACCTCCAAGAGTTTCAATAGGCAAATTGTGTTTAAGCAGAGGACATTGTTCGAGGAAGATCTTATCTATTTCATTTCTTTCATGCATATGTAAATCATTCTCATGGTCTAGCAAGTATTGCTCTAAAGTTCATCCTTACTAGGCAATTCTTTTTCATGATGATTTCTACTGAACTTGGAAAAATTAAACTCGTGAGATTCATCACCAAAGCTAACACCGATAGTTTGTTTCTTACAATCTATTTTAGCATTGATAGTGTTCAAGAAAGGTCAACCAAATATAATGGGACAAAATTTATCTTGTGGGGTTGTAAGAAAAAGAAAATCTGTAGGGTATTTTATCTTCCACACAAGACTTCAAGATCTCTAAGAATCCCAATAGGTTATATAGTATCCCTATTAGCAAGTTTAATAGTAACATCTATGTCTTCTATTTCAGCAGGTGCTATTTCATCTCTAATTTCTTCATATAAAGAGTGGGGAATGGCACTCACACTAGCACCCATGTCACATAAACCATGATAATGGTGATCTCCTATTTTAACTGAAACAATAGACATGCCAACAACTGGTCTATGTTTATCCTGCCCCTCGGGTTTAACAATTCTAGCAGCTTCTTCACAGAAGTAAATAACATGACAATCCATGTCTTCTTCCAAGAGATCTTTAACCATAGCAATGCTAGGTTCTACTTTCATTTGTTCATCAGGTTTAGGTGTTCTAACATAGCTTTTGTTAACCATGGTTGAAACTTTAGCATGTTCTTTTATCCTAACAGGGAAAGGTGGTTTCTCAATATAAGCAGAAGGAACAACTGGATCAACATTATAAAGTATAGTTTCTTCTTTAACTAGTACTGGTTCTTTAATTTCATCTTTAATAGGTGGGTGATATTTAACCCACTTTTCTTTAGGAAGTTCAACATGAGTAGCAAATGATTCACAAAACGAGACTACTATGTCAGAGTCAAGTCCATATTTAGTGCTAAACTTTTGAAAAGCATCGGTATCCATAAAAGATTTAACACAATCATACTTAAGCTTTATACCCGACTCTTTACCTTCGTCAAGTTCCCAATCTTCAGAGTTGCGTTTAGTTCTTTCCAAAAGATCCCACTGGAATTCAATAGTCTTATTCATAAAAGAACCAGTACATGAAGTGTCGAGCATGGTTTGATCATTACAAGAAAGCCGAGCATAAAAATTCTGAATAATAATTTCTCTTGAGAGCTCATGATTGGGGCATGAATATAACATCGACTTAAGCCTCCCCCAAGCTAGAGTGATACTTTCTCCTTCACGAGGCCAAAAATTATATATATAATTCTGATCACGATGAACTAGATGCATAGGATAAATTTTTTGATGGAACTCCAATTTCAAACGATTCCAATTCCGTGATCCAATATCATCGCATAGCCTATACCATGCCAATGATTTTCCCTTCAAAGATAAAGGGAAAACCTTTTTCATCACTTCATACCTGGGTAAACCTGCAAGCTTAAACAATCCACAAATTTATTCCACATGTATCAAGTGCATATCAGGATGTTAAGTTCCATCTCCTGCATAAGGATTAGCTAGCAGTTGTTCTATCATACCCGAAGGGATTTCATATTCAATATTTTCAGTAGGTGCAGAAGGTTGAGGGGTAACTAATTGTGGTTCCGGAATTCCCTTTATCTTTGAAGGGAAAAGCATTGACATGGTATAGGCTATGCGATGATATTGGATCTTGGAACTGGAACCATTTGAAATTGGAATTTCATCAGAAATTTTATCCTATGCATCTAGTTCATCGTGATCGGAATTATATATATAATTTTTGGCCTCGTGAATGAGAAAGTATCGCTCTATCTTGGGGGAGGCTTAAGTCAATGTTATATTCATGCCCCAATCATGAGCTCCCGAGAGAAATTATTATTCAGAATTTTTATGCTCGGCTTTCTCGTAATGATCAATCCATGCTCGATACTTCTTGTACTGGTTCTTTTATGAAGAAGACTATTGAATTCCGGTGGGATCTTTTAGAAAGAATTAAATGCAACTCTGAAGATTGGGAACTCGACGAAGGTGAAGAGTCAGGTATTGAACCTAAGTTTGATTGTGTTAAATCTTTTATGAATACTGATGCTTTTCGAAAGTTTAGCACTAAATATGGACTTGACTCTGAGATAGTAGCTTCCTTTTATGAATCTTTTACTACTCATGTTGATTTCCCTAAGGAGAAGTGGTTTAAATATCACCCACCAATTAAAGAAGAAGTTAAAGAACCGGTAAAAGCTAAAGAAGAAACTATCTTTTACAATGTTGATCCAGTTGTTCCCATTGCTTATATTGAAAAACCACCTTTTCCTGTTAGGATGAAGGAACACGCTAAAGCTTCAACTGTGGTTAACAAAAGTTATGTTAGAACACCCAAACCATCTGAACAAATCAAAGTTGAACCTAGTGTTGCTATGGTTAAAGATCTCTTAGTTGATAATATTGATGGGCATGTTATTTACTTCTGTGATGAAGCTTCTAGAATTGCCAAACCTGAAGGAAAAGATAAACATAGACCAGTTGCTGGCATGTCTGTTGTCTCAGATAAGATAGGAGATGTAACACCCCGAATCCAACGCGCCAGGTGTCTTCTAGCTATTCGCCGTAGTTGCCATGTGATTTTCTTGCGTGTTGCATTTTGCCATGTCATCATATGCATTGCATCATCATGTTTTTCAAAACTTGCATCCGTTCGGGTTCCACCGGTTCTCTCTGTTGTCCGTTCTTAGCACAGACACACTCGCACGCGCCCGTCGCCCCTCTCGGTCCTTGTTTTGTGAGCCGCCAAAAAACGTTCTCGGAATGGGCCGAGATTTGCCGAGTGGCCTTGGCATATCACCGGTAGACCCCCCGTCAAATTTCGTTCCATTTGGAGGTCACTTGATGCCTGAAACCCCCCTTTTCTCTTGCAGCCCAGCACCTCTTCACACAGCCCACCTAGCCCATCTAATTCCCTCCATGCTCTCCGCCGTTCGATCATGTTCATGTGGGAGAAAACCGCTCCCCATTTGGACTCTCCTTGCTCCCTCTACCTATATAAACACACCCTCCCCCGAAATTCACGGATGAATCCACCCTAACCCTAGCCATCTCCCTCCTTCCGCAGCCGGACACGTCCGCCGGACGTCCGGACACGTCCGCCGCCGCCGCCCGATGAATCGGGGCATGCCACATCGCCTCCCCACGCCCACATCGCCGCTGCCGCCCAGGGCCCAGATCCGGCCCGCCCTGGGTCGAACCGGGCCATGCCGGGCCCGCGCTGCCCATGCGCTCCTCCGCCGCCCCGTGCCAAGCCTCACCGCCTCCCGCACCGGTCTGACCGCGCCTCCACGTCGCCCCTGCCGACGACCATCACCGGCGTCGGTCGCCGCCGCTGACCCCCAAGGCCAGTCCGCGCCACCCCCTGCCTTCTCCTCCTCCTTCTTTCGGCCTCTCTCTCTCAGATCCCGTGCCTGCAGGACCTCACCGCCGCCTGGATCTCCACGACCCCGCCGCCATGGAGCCCCGTCGACTGCTGCTGCGCCCGGATCCGGCAAGCTGCCGCCCAGATCCGTCGATCCCCGTCGTCTGCATCCGGATCCCCGCCTCTCTGGCCTCCCCTCGTCGGCCCCGCCTCGTCGGAGGACCACGCCACCGCGCCATGGCCTCTTGCTCGTGCAGGAGCACAGGAGGCCAACCCCTCGCAACCCCGCACTGCTCCTGGTGGGCCCGGGCCTTCCCGCGGCCCAGTCTGCTTCGCCCGACCTACCTCGACCCATCGAGTCGCCATGGGCCACGGCCCTCTCAGTGAGCCTAGTGCCAGCCCAGCTCCTTTTTTTCTCGCATGGGTAATTCCTCGCCCGTGCGTGTTATAGCTATCCCGCGCTTGCAGTAGAATATTTGACTGTCCCTGATTTAATCACATTATATTAGCATGTTCATCATGTCATAACTCTGTGCTTGTGGCCCTGTTTTTCATGCATAATACATCAAAATGTTCATTGTGGGATGCTTTACATTTCATTCCATTGTGACATGCTTGTTTGAGTCCATCTTGATGCCCTAATCATCGTTGCAAGAGTGCTATATGATGTTAACTGTTGTCTGTTAACAGAACTTGTTGTTTTTTCTTTTTCATTGCATTTTGTGTGTACATCCTATGAGCTTGATGTCTACATGAGTTTTGAGCTACATCATGCCATATTTACAGTGGTGCAATCCATGTATTTTTGTGAGTCTTTTAGTGAGTGCATCAAGCTCGTGAAGTAGGGTACTTGTTGTTACTGTTTTGCTAGGCTGAAACTGCTATATCATGTTGTTGTGTTTGATTGATGCTACCATTCATTATATGCCTAATCTGGAGATGTTCACTAAGAATGTTTTCTTCTACATGTTATGCTCTATGCACCCACGTCCTTTTTTGCAATTATGACCTGTTGTAGATTGTTTTAATCATGCTCCAAACTTGCTAAATAATGTTGTTGTCAGCCTGTTAACATTAAGTTATGTTTTGCCATGAGTTTTGCTAGTGATCCATGCACCCTCTGACTGTTCTATTGCCATGCTTAGCTCCATAAATGTGTCTTCTTATTGTTGGTAACCTTGTCCTGCCATGTATTGCTCTTTCGTGAGTTGTACAAGCTCACCAACATGCCTACTTATCGTTGTGCCTGTCATGTACTGTTATTCTGAATCTGTCATGTCACTTGCCATGTTTGCATAAATCCTACCATCTTTTCTGTTGATCCTTGGAATTAGCTCATTAAGGGAGTTATGTTCTTTGTCTTCAGTATTAGTATGCCATGCCTTTGTTTGCCAGGATAAGTTCATGTAGCATGTTGTATGATAGCTCTAAACATTGCAACCTGATGTTATTTTTGTCATGCTCAGTGATTTTCTGCTAAGTCTGTGAACTGTTATTATTTGCAATATTGCCATGTCCTTTTGAGCATGTTCTAGTGATTTCTGGAAATAACTCAGTGTTCATGTTTTGTCATGCCTTACCAGTAAATCATGTCAATGCCTTTTTTCATGTTGAGGTGTTGTAGCATATTGTTTTGATGCTTGCTGGATGCCTAGTTGCTGTTTTGGACAGCTTGTCATTTAAACTTGTTTCATGTGTATGTGTTGAACCGTTGCTCCGTTTTGAGTGTGCTCTATATGAAACTTGCTTAGGTTTGCATGTAGTTTCATCTTATCATGTTGAATCCTTGTTTTGAGAGTGTTTGCTTGATGTTTGAATGAATTTTGCATCAATGCCATGTTTAACTTGTTTTGCTCATATCTTCTAGGCCGTAGCTCCGAACTAAATGAACTTTATATGTAACTTGACTAGAATTTCGTGTAGGTCATCTTGGTGCATTTTAACTTGCTGTTTAACAACTTGAACATAAGGTATTCAGATCTGGACCTATTTCAAAATTTGCTTATGAGGACTTATCGGATTTGTTATATGTTGTTTCCGGCCTCATTTAAACTTGCTTCGATGTGTTGTTCTTGTATGCATCATCTCTTGCCAGGAGTAGCTTCATGTAGCCTTTGTCATGCATCATACTTGGTTGAGCATCACGTCATGTTTATGTGTTGTGTGTTTACCGTGTGTTTGCTTCTTTCCGGTTGTGCTCCTTCTCGTTAGTTCCTGTTTCGTTGCGATCGCGAGGATTCGTTCGTCTACGCTTGGTTCGTCTTCGTGGCTTCATCTTGTTCATGGACTCGTTCTTCTCCCTAGCGGAATTTCAGGCAAGATGACCGTCACCCTTGATCTCATTACTATCATTGCTATGCTAGTTGCTTAGTTCTATCGCTATGTTGCGCTACCTATCACTTGTTCATCAAGCCACCCAATTTACCATGTCATCCTCTAACCTTTTTCACCCTTCCTAGCAAACCGTTGCTTGGCTATGTTACCGCTTTGCTTAGCCCCTCTTATAGCATTATTAGTTGCAGGTGAAGATGAAGATTGCTCCATGTTGGTACATGTCTATGTTGGGATATCACAGTATATCTTATTTTAATTAATGCATCTATATACTTGGTAAAGGGTGGAAGGCTCGGCCTTATGCCTAGTGTTTTGTTCCACTCTTGTCGCCCTAGTTTCCATCATACCGGTGTTATGTTCCTTGATTTTGCGTTTCCTTATGCGGTTGGGTGATTTATGGGACCCCCTTGGCAGTTCGCTTTGAACAAAACTCCTCCAGCAAGGCCCAACCTTGGTTTTACCATTTGCCTCACCTAAGCCTTTTTCCCTTGGTTTTCCGGAGCCCACGGGTCATCTTTATTTTAACCCCCCGGGCCAGTGCTTCTCTAAGTGTTGGTCCGAACTAGAGCCACTTGCAGCGACACCTCGGGGAAACTTGAGGGTTGGTTTTAGTTGTACCTAGTGTTCATCCGGTGTGCCCTGAGAACGAGATATGTGCAACTCCTATCGGGATTTGTTGGCACATTCGTGAGGCTTTGTTGGTCTTGTTTTACCATTGTCGAAATGTCTTGTAACCGAGATTTCGAGTCTGACCGGGTCTTCCTAGGAGAAGGAATATCCTTCGTTGACCGTGAGAGCTTGTGATGGGCTAAGTTGGGACATCCCTGTAGGGTATAAACTTTCGAGAGTTGTGCCTGCAGTTATGTGGAAGATGGGAATTTGTTAATATCTGGTTGTAGAGAACTTGACACCAGATTTGAACTAAAACGCATCAACCGCGTGTGTAATCGTGATGGTCTCTTTTCAGCGGAGTCCGAGAAGTGAACACGGTTTTTGGGTTATGTATGAACGTAAGTAGTTTCAGGATCACTTCTTGATCACTTCTAGCTTCTCGACTGCTCCGTTGCTTCTCTTCTCGCTCTTATTTGCGTAAGTTTGCCACCATACTTGCTTAGTCGCTGCTGTAACCCCACCACTTATACATTTCTTACCCATTAAGCTTTGCTAGTCTTGATACCCATGGTAATGGGATTGCTGAGTCCTCATGGCTCACAGATTACTACAACAACAGTTGCAGGTACAGCTAATGCAATGGTCATGACGCGAGAGCGATGTTACTTGTTTTGGAGTTCTTCTTCTGCTTCTTAGATCAGGGGATAGGTTCCAGGTCAGCAGCCTGGGCTAGCAGGCTGGATGTCGTTTGAGTTTCTGTTTGTGTTTCATCCGTAGTCGGATGATGCTCTTATGTATGATGTTGTTGTATTCGTGTGGCATTGTATGCCTCTTGTATGTATCCCTAACTATTATGTAATGGTACAATGTAATGATATCCACCTTGCAAAAGCGTCTCCAATATGCGCTTCTATCCTTGGTGGGACCTTCGAGTTCCTTTAGGATAGGGTCGCATATTGGGCGTGACAAGTTGGTATCACAGCCTCGACCGACCATAGGAGCCCCCTTGATTGTTTGTAGTTGGCCGTTGTTGAGTCTAGAAGAGAACTGTTTTCGGAGTCTAGTTATATCGGAGAGTAGGAATTCTTTTTACTCCTCAGCCCCTTTGTCGCTCTGGTGAGGAATCTTGACGTAGGTGTTTTGAATTACTCCTCTTCCCTTTCAAACTTTCTTTAGGATCACGCAGTTGTTGTTTTTTCGATCATTGGTTCTCAGCTCTTTTCATCCGGTGCATTTCTCGTCATGGCGATTCGACCCTCTTTATTTTTGCAAGCTCAATCATCAGTTCTTTCTCAATGAAGTTGTCTCCCCATCCTCAATTGTTTTTCTTTTCCCACCCGCCCACTTTTTTTTATCTCGGAGCTGGAGTCCGTAATCGAGTATCCATCCTACTTGTGCGAAGTCTTTGCTTTCTTTCCTCAATTATTTCAACTGGTGTTTCCTCGTGAAGTTATTCATCGGTTTTCCCCTTCCAAATTGCCTTGTTTTCCCGCCCTCCCACCCTCTTCTTCCCGGAGCCTGAGTCTGTTTCGAGCATCAATTTCATTCATGTGGAGCCTCTTCAGTCTTTTGTCAATTGTTTCAACCAGTGAATTCTCTTTTGTTTGACATTCTTCATCTCTTTTCCGGTGGACTCAATTCAAGTTTTTTGGGTTGATCGCATTCTTTTCCTTGGATAAAGTGTTCTCCTTTCTCGTTTGCCTCTCGCCATTCAATCATTCCGGAGTCCGGAAGACATCTCAGGAGATTCGTCTGTGTTCCAATCAATTCGAGGTTGTCACCTCATTCAAATACTTCAATTGTTCCGGTGCATCATCTCTCTGTTCAACATCCCTTTCCAACGGTGTTTTTCTCTTTAGTGGGCCCTAACCCACAGGTCTTTTCCCAGGATCTTACCTGACTCTTCTAATTATTCCAGAGCTATTCCAGATTCTTTTCAGAGTTTGACGTAAGAATGAATTTCATCAGTCAGATGCCTTTTCAAGATCGATTTTAAATCAGTTCATTGTTGGCTCAACTTCTTTGCTTGTCATTCTTCCGGAGTACCTCAGCAATTTTGGTGGTGTTTCTCGTCGTCATTTGAAGACCGAAGAAGAGTTTTTCCTCTAATTCTTGTCCGTTCTCTCGAGGAATCGCGGTTCTAGCTTCATGCTACCCTCTCGAATTATTCCATTTGTCAAATATTGTTTTCTTACCCATCCGGAGTATTTCAGGAGTTGTTTTTCCATTTCTTTTCACCGGAGGCCATCATTCTAGCTATCATTATCCAATTAAACTCGCGCATCTGTCAAGTATTCTTTATCAGCTCGTTATCTCTTTGTTCTTTTGCATCTAAATCCCCTCTAGCATATTGGTTCTTCTAATTCTTCCTGGTGATTCATTCTCTTCCAGCAGTCATTTTTGTATTCTTACGGTGGTTCGTTCAAGATTCGTTTTCTTTGATTATCATATTAATTCATTCGTTCTTTCCAATCCTACCGGTGGTTCATGAAGACTTTCTCAAGTTTTGTGTTATACCCCCCTTAATCCTTTTCAACAAGAATAAGTAGTATGCAAAATTCGGTTATCATCAATTAAATTGGATGAGGACAAGCATAACGTAATTCTTACTCTTATTTCATCATCGTCAAGTAATCCCTTCCTTCAGAGTTTGTTCTTGAGGAATAAATTCTAGTTCCAACTGTTTTCATCTTTTCTTTTCCGGAGTTCAAATTTCCTCGGTCATTTCGTCGGAACATCCATCTAAATCACCGCAAGGCTCATATTATTCTTTCTTCCTTCATTCTATCTCATCATCCTTTTGTCACCGGAGTTCTTCATGGTGGTACTTCATGTTTTATTTCATTTTTCAAGAGTTCATCAAGATTTTGTTGGGGGACTTCAAGTATCTTTTCTTCTCGCGTCTAAAAGTGCAATTAATTCTCCGTATTCTTTTGAAGTAGAGTTTTGCATTTCTTTGTTCTTCCCAGCTATTCAAGCATTTGGTTGTGGTATAATTTCACCTCAAGTTTTGAGATGTTTTTGATAAGTCCATAACAAGCTTATTCTATCGTTGTTGATTTTCTCAACAACTCCATTCAATCCTTCCTTCTAAGTTCTTTTCATTCAATTCTTTTAATTCTTCCATAGGCATTGCATTGGTCATCTCATCAAGTGTCATCTCATTGGGTGAAGTTCATGTTCTAATCCTTCCATTTTCAGTCGGAGTGTTGCCAAAATTCTTTTATTCATTCCTTTTCTATCTTGTTCTAACCGGAGTGGTTTCAGTCTATCTTGTTTCCATGAGCATTTGATTCTCGTCATATTCGCCGTTCATCTTTTCTAACCGAGTGCTCTCGACTTTGTTATTCTTCTTTCTTCTGGTCTTATTTCACCTCTTTCTCTTTCTCTTTCGTCTCGTTCCTAAGATCTCGGGACGAGACCTCTTGTTAGTGGAGGAGAGTTGTAACGCCCCGAATCCGACGCACCAGGTGTCTTCCAGCTATTCGCCGTAGTTGCCATGTCATTTGCTTGCGTGTTACATTTTGCCATGTCATCATATGCATTGCATCATCATGTTTTTCAAAACTTGCATCCGTTCAGGTTCCGCCGGTTCTCTCTGTTGTCCATTCTGGGCACAGACACACTCGCACGCGCCTGTCGCCCCTCTCAGTCCTTGTTTTGTGAGTGAAAAATGTTCTCGGAATGGTCCCAGATTTCCCGAGTGGCCTTGGCATATCACCGGTAGACCGCCCGTCAAATTCTGTTCCATTTAGAGGTCGTTTGATGCCCCAATGGTTAACCGAGTTAACCGAAACCCCTCTTTTCTCTTGCAGCCCAGCAGCTCTTCACACAGCCCACCTAGCCCATCTAACTCCCCTCCATGCTCTCCGCCGTTCGATCACGATCGTGTGGGCAAAAACCGCTCCCCATTTGGACTCTCCTAGCTCCCTCTACCTATATAAACACACCCTCCCCCGAAATTCATGGATGAATCCACCCTAACCCTAGCCATCTCCCTCCTCCCACAGCCGGACACGTCCGTTGGACGTCCGGACACATCCGCCGCCACCGCCCGACGAATCGGGGCGCGCCATGTCGCCTCCCCGTGCCCACATCGCCGCCGCTGCCCGGGGCCCAGATCCGGCCCGCCCTGGGTCGAACCGGGCCACGCCGGGCCCACGCCACCCATGCGCTCCTCCGCCGCCCCGCGCCAAGCATCGCCGCCTCCCGCGCCCGTCCGACCGCGCCTCCACGTCGCCCCTGCCGGCGACCATCACCAGCGTCGGTCGCCGCCGCCGACCCCCAAGGCCAGTCTGCGCCACCCACTGCCTTCTCCTCCTCCTTCTTTCCCCCTCTCTCTCTCTCAGATCCCATGCCTGCAGGACATCGCCGCTGCCTAGAACTCCCCGACCCCGCCGCCATGGAGCCCCGTCGACTTCAGCCGCGCCCGGATCCGGCAAGCTGCTGCCCGGATCCGTCGATCCCCGTCGTCCCCATCCGGATCCACGCCTCTCCGGCCTCCCCTCGCCGGCCCCGCCTCGCCGGAGGACCACGCTGCCATGCCATGGCCTTCTGCTCGTGCAGGAGCACGGGAGGCCAACCCCTTGCAGCCCCGCTCCGCTCCTGGTGGGCCCACGCCTCCCCGCGGCCCAGTCCACTCCACCGACCTGCCTCGACCCACCTAGTCGCCATGGGCCACGGCCCGCTCGGTGAGCCTAGCGCCAGCCCAGCTCCTTTTTTTTCTCGCATGGGTTATTCCTCGCCAATGCGTGTTATACCTATCCCGCGCTCGCAGTAGAATATTTGACTGTCCCTGATTTAATCACATTATGTTAGCATGTTCATCATGTCATAACTCTGTGCTTGTGGCCCCGTGTTTCATGAATAATATATCAAAATGTTCATTGTGAGATGCTTTACATTTCTTTCCATTGTGACATGCTTGTTTGAGTCAATCTTGATGCCCTAATCATCGTTGCAAGAGTGCTATATGATGTTAACTGCTGTCTGTTAACAGAACTTGTTGTTTTGTCTTTTCGATTGCATTTTGTGTGTGCATCCTATGAGCTTGATGTCTACATGAATTTTGAGCTACATCATGCCATCTTTAGATTGGTGCAATCCATGTATTTTTGTGAGTCTTGTAGTGAGTGCATCAAGCTCGTGAAGTTGGGTACTTGTTGTTACTGTTTTGCTAGGCTAAAACTGCTATATCATGTTGTTGTGTTTGATTGATGCTACCATTCATTATATGCATAATCTGGAGATGTTCACTAAGAGTGTTTTATTCTACATGTTATGCTCTATGCAGCCATGCCCTTTTTTGCAATTATTACCTGTTGTAGATTGTTTTAATCATGCTCCAAACTTGCTAAATAATGTTGTTGTCAGCCTGTTAACATTAAGTTCAGTTTTGCCATGAATTTTGCTAGCGATCCATGCACCCTATGGCTATTCTATTGCCATGCTTAGCTCCATAAATGTCTCTTATTACTGTTGGTAATCTTGTCATGCCATGTATTGCTCTTTGGTGAGTTTTACAAGCTCACCAACATGCCTACTTATCGTTGTACCTGCCATGTACTGTTATTCTGAATCTGTCATATCACTTGCCATGTTTGCATGGATCCTACCATCTTTCCTGTTGATCCTTGGAATTAGCTTAGTAAGGGAGTTTTGTTCTTTGTCTTCAGTATTAGTATGTCATTCCTTTGTTTGCCAGGATAAGTTCATGTATCATGTTGTTTGATAGCTCTAAACATTGCAACCTAATGTTATTTCTGTCATGCTCAGTGATTTTCTGCCAAGTCTGTGAACTGTTATTATTTGCAATTTTGCCATGTCCTTTTGAGCATCCTCTAGTGATTTCTGGAAATAGCTCAGTGTTCATGTTTTGTCATGCCTTACCTGTACATCATGTCAATGCCTTTTGTTTTCATGTTGAGGTGTTGTATCATATTGTTTTGGACAGTTTGTCATTTAAACTTGTTTCATGTGTATGTGTTGAACCGTTGCTCCGTTTTGAGTGTGCTCTATATGAAATTTGCTTAGATTTGCATGTAGTTTCATCTCATCATGTTGAATCCTTATTTTGAGAGTGTTTGCTTGATGTTTGAATGCATTTTGCATCAATGCCATGGTTAACTTGTTTTGCTCATATCTTCTAGGCCGTAGCTCCGAACTAAATGAACTTTATATGTAACTTGACTAGAATTTCATGTAGGTCATCTTGGTGCATTTTAACTTGCTGTTTAACAACTTGAACATAAGGTATTCAGATCTGGACCTATTTCGAAATTTGCTTATGAGGACTTACCGGATTTGTTATATGTTGTTTCCGGCCTCATTTAAACTTGCTTCGATGTGTTGTTCTTGTATGCATCATCTCTTGCCAGGAGTAGCTTCATGTAGCCTTTGTCATGCATCATACTTGGTTGAGCATCATGTCATGTTTATGTGTTGTGTGTTTACCCTGTGTTTGCTTCTTTCCGGTTGTGCTCCTTCTCGTTAGTTCCTGTTTCGTTGCGATCGTGAGGATTCGTTCGTCTACGCTTGGTTCGTCTTCGTGGCTTCATCTTCTTCATGGACTCGTTCTTCTCCCTAGCGGGATTTCAGGCAAGATGACCGTCACCCTGGATCTCATTACTATCATTGTTATGCTAGTTGCTTCGTTCTATCTCTATGTTGTGCTACCTATCACTTGTTCATCAAGCCTCCCAATTTGCCATGTCATCCTCTAACCTTTTTCACCCTTCCTAGCAAACCGTTGCTTGGCTATGTTACCGCTTTACTCAGCCCCTCTTATAGCGTTGTTAGTTGTAGGTGAAGATGAAGATTGCTCCATGTTGGAACATGTCTATGTTGGGATATCACAATATGTCTTATTTTAATTAATGCGTCTATATACTTGGTAAAGGGTGGAAGGCTCGGCATTATGCCTGGTGTCTTGTTCCACTCTTGCCGCCCTAGTTTCCATCATACCGGTGTTATGTTCCTTGATTTTGCGTTCCTTATGCGGTTGGGTGATTTATGGGACCCCTTGATAGTTTGCTTTGAATAAAACTCCTCCAGCAAGGCCCAACCTTGGTTTTACCATTTGCGTCACCTAAGCCTTTTTCCCTTGGTTTTCCGGAGCCCGAGGGTCATCTTTATTTTAACCCCCCGGGCCAGTGCTTCTCTAAGTGTTGGTACAAACTAGAGCCACTTGCAGCGCCACCTTAGGGAAACTTGAGGGTTGGTTTTAGATGTACGTAGTGTTCATCCGGTGTGCCCTGAGAACGAGATATGTGCAGCTCCTATCGGGATTTGTCGGCACATTCGGGCGGCTTTGCTGGTCTTGTTTTACCATTGTCGAAATGTCTTGTAACCGAGATTCCGAGTCTAATCGGGTCTTCCTAGGAGAAGGAATATCCTTCGTTGACCGTGAGAGCTTGTGATGGGCTAAGTTGGGACACCCCTACAGGGTATAAACTTTCGAGAGCCATGCCCGCGGTTATGTGGAAGATGGGAATTTGTTGATATCCGGTTGTAGATAACTTGACACCAGATTCGAACTAAAATGCATCAACCGTGTGTGTAGCCGTGATGGTCTCTTTTCGGCAGAGTCGGGGAAGTGAACACGGTTTTTGGGTTATGTATGAACGTAAGTAGTTTCAGGATCACTTCTTGATTAATTCTAGCTTCTCGACCATTCTGTTGCTTCTCTTCTCGCTCTTATTTGCGTAAGTTGGCCACCATACTTGCTTAGTCGCTGCTGCAACCCCACCACTTATCCATTTCTTACCCATTAAGCTTTGCTAGTCTTGATACCCATGGTAATGGGATTGCTGAGTCCTCGTGGCTCACAGATTACTACAACAACAGTTGCAGGTACAGGTAATGTGCTGGTCATGACGCAAGAGCGATGTTACTTGTTTTGGAGTTCTTCTTCTGCTTCTTCGATCAGGGGATAGGGTCCAGGTTGGCAGCCTGGGCTAGTAGGGTGGATGTCGTTTGAGTTTCTGTTTGTGTTTCATTCGTAGTCGGATGATGCTCTTATGTATGATGTTGTTGTATTCGTGTGGCATTGTATGCCTCTTGTATGTATCCCTAACTATTATGTAATGGTACGATGTAATGATATCCACCTTGCAAAAGCGTCTCCAATATGCGCTTCTATCCTTGGTGGGACCTTCGAGTTCCTTTAGGATAGGGTCGCATATTGGGCGTGACAGGAGATCACTGTTATCATGGGTTATGTGACCTAGGTACTAGTGTAAGTGCTATTCCTTTCTCCTTATATAAAGAAATTAAACATGAAATAGCACCTGCTAAAATAGAAGACATAGATGTTACTATTAAACTTGCTAATAGAGATACTATATCACCAATTGGGATCCTTAGAGATGTTGAAGTCTTGTGTGGGAAAATAAAATACCCTACTGATTTTCTTGTTCTTAGCACCCCACAAGATGACTTTTGTCCCATCATATTTGGTAGTCCTTTCTTGAACATCGTAAATGCTAAAGTAGATTGTGAGAAACAAACCGTCGGTGTTAGCTTTGGTGATGAATCTCATGAGTTTAATTTTTCCAAGTTTAGTAAACAACCTCATAAGAAAGATTTGCCTAGTAAGGATGAAATTATTGGTCTTGCTTTTATTGTTGTGCCTCCTGTTGATCCTTTGGAACAATATTTGCTAGACCGTGAAAATGATTTGCATATGCGCAAAATAAATGAAATAGATAGAATCTTTTTCCAACAACCACCTCTGCTTAAACACAATTTGCCTATTAAAACTCTAGGAGGTCCTCCTCCACCTAAAGGTGATCCTGTGTTTGAATTAAAACAATTGCTGGACACTCTGAAATATGCTTATCTAGATGAAAAGAAGATATATCCTGTTATTATTAGTGCTAACCTTTCAGAACATGAAGAAGAAAGATCATTGAAAGTTCTAAGGAAGCACAGGGCTGCTATTGGATATACTCTTGATGATCTTAAGGGCATTAGTCCCACTCTATGTCAGCACAAGATTAATATGGAACCTGATGCTAAACCCGTTGTTGATCACCAAGGTCGGTTAAATCCGAAAATGAAAGAAGTGGTAAGAACGGAAATATTGAAACTTCTAGAAGTAGGTATAATCTATCCTATAGCTGATAGTAGATGGGTAAGTCCTGTTCATTGTGTCCCTAAGAAAGGAGGTATTACTGCTGTTCCTAATGATAAGAATGAGCTTATTCCACAAAGAATTGTCACAGGCTATAGAATGGTAATTGATTAGAGAAAATTAAATAAAGCTACTAGAAAAGATCATTACCCTCTGCCTTTTATCGATCAAATATTATTAAGATTATCCAAGCACACACATTTTTGCTTCCTTGATGGATACTCTGGCTTTTCACAAATACATGTTTTACAACCTGATCAACAAAAGACCACTTTTACTTGTCCTTTTGGAACATTTGCTTATAGACGTATGCTTTTCGGTTTATGTAATGCACCTGCTACCTTTCAAAGATGTATGACTGTTATATTCTCTGCTTTTTGTGAAAATATTGTTGAGGTTTTCATGGATGACTTTTCTGTTTATGGGAAGTCTTTTGATGATTGTTTAAGCAATCTTGATCGAGTTTTGCAGAGATGTGAACAAACAAATCTTATCTTGAATTGGGAGAAGTGCCACTTTATGGTTATGAAGGTATTGTCTTGGGCCATAAAATTTCTAAAAGAGGCATTGAGGTGGACAAAGCCAAGGTTGATGCAATTGAGAAAATGCCATGTCCTAAAGATATCAAAGGTATTCGTAGTTTCCTTAGTCATGCTGGTTTCTATAGGAGGTTTATCAAAGACTTTTCTAAAATTTCTAGGCCTCTTACTAATCTTTTGCAAAAGGATATTCCCTTTGTGTTTGATGATGATGGCATGGAAGCCTTTGAAACACTAAATAAAGCCTTAATTACTGCACCAGTTGTTCAAGCACCTGATTGGAACTTGCCTTTTGATATTATGTGTGATGCTAGTGATTATGATGTTGGTGCTGTTCTAGGACAAAGAGTTGATAAGAAACTAAATGTTATTCATTATGCTAGTAAAACTCTAGACAGTGCTCAATGGAACTATGCCACTACTGAAAAAGAATTCTTAGCAGTGGTGTTTGCTTGTGATAAATTCAGATCTTACACTGTTGATTCTAAAGTAATTGTTCACACCGATCATGTTGCTATAAAATATCTTATGGAAAAGAAAGATGCTAAACCTAGACTCATTAGGTGGGTTCTTCTGCTACAAGAATTTGATTTGCATATCACTAATAGGAAAGGAGTAGAGAACCCCGTAGCTGATAAGTTGTCTAGACTTGAAAATATTCTTGATGACCCACAACCAAGTAATGATAGTTTCCCTGATGAACAACTAGCTGCAATAAATGTTTCTCATAGTACACCTTGGTATGCTGACTATGTTAATTATATTGTTGTTAAATACATACCACCTAGCTTCACATACCAACAAAAGAAAAAATTCTTTTATGATTTAAGACATTACTTTTGGGATGACCCACATCTTTATAAAGAAGGAGTAGATGGTATTATTAGACGTTGTGTACCTAAGCATGAACAGGAACAAATACTACGGAAATGTCACTTTGAAGCTTATGAAGGACATCACGCGGGAGACAGAACCGCTCATAAGGTATTGCGGTCTGGTCTTTATTGGCCTACTCTCTTCAAGGATGCCCGTAAGTTTGTCTCGTCTTGTGATGAATGCCAAAGAATAGGTAATATCGGTAAGCATCAAGAAATGCCTATGAATTATTCACTTGTTGTTGAACCATTTGATGTTTGGGGATTTGACTTCATGGGGCCTTTTCCTTCTTCTAATGGGTATACACATAGTTTGGTTGTTGTTGATTATGTTACTAAGTGGGTAGAAGCTATTCCAACCAGTAGTGTTGATCACAACACCTCTACTAAAATGCTTAAGGAAGTTATTTTCCCAAGGTTTGGAGTCCCTAGATATTTAATGACTGATGGTGGTTCACACTTTATTCATGGTGCTTTCCGTAAGATGCTCGCTCAGTATAATGTCGACCATAGAATTGCGTCACCTTATCATCCTCAGTCTAGTGGTCAAGTTGAACTTAGCAATAGAGAAATAAAACTAATCTTACAAAAGACTGTCAATAGGTCCCGGAAGAATTGGTCTAAGAAATTAGATGCTGCACTTTGGGTCTATAGAACAACTTACAAAAATCCTATGGGTATGTCTCCATATAAAATGGTTTATGGAAACGCTTGTCATTTACCTCTTGAGATAGAACACAAAGCATTTTGGGCAATAAAAGAACTCAATCGTGATTTCAAACTGCTAGAGAGAAGAGGTTATTTGATATTAGCTCATTAGATGAATGGAGAACCCAGGCTTATGAAAATTCTAAGTTATTCAAAGAAAAAGTTAAAAGATGGCATGATAAAAGAATCCAAAAGTGTGATTTCAAAGTAGGAGAATATGTTCTTTTGTACAACTCTCATTTCAGATTCTTTGCAGGAAAACTCCTCTCCAAATGGGAAGGACCCTATGTCATCGAGGATTTCTATTGATCCGGAGCTATCAAAATAAATAATGTCGAAGGGACTAACCCAAAGGTTGTCAATGGGCAACGAATAAAACATTATATCTCTGGTACACCCATTAATGTTGAAAGCAATGTTATCCAAACTTTGACACCGGAAGAACACATAAAAGAGTCCTTCCGGAACACTCCAGAATCATGAAAATAAGGAGGTACATGATATGGTATGTAAACGGACTCTGAAAAATCCGCAAAAATATTTTTTTGCCTGTTTTGGAATATTTAGAAAATTAGGAAAATAAGAAACTTCCAGGAAAGTGACCCTGGTGGGCACGATACACCAGGGTGCGCCAGGCATGCCTGGTGCGCCCAGGTGGGTTGTGCCCACCTCGGGTACTTTCCGGTCTCCGTTTTTCTTCCGTTCTGCTTGTTCCCCAAGATAAAATATCTATATATACCTCCCGAACCTGTTAACCTCCGTATCACGGAGAAATCTCCTATTTTCTTTTCTTGCTGTTTTCTGTCAGATCCAATCCACCATGGCCTCTTCAAGATCCTCCAAGGACAAGTTCTTCGACAATGTCATCAACCCATATCTGTGGGAGGTGATGCAGCACCCTCAAGCTATCCAGATGCGAGATGGGGTTCTGCACATCCGCATGTGCAAGGACCTAGGGGGACTGGATCCGTGGAGGCCAGGCTTGGAGCCATGGAGCAGGACATCTTCAAGTGCAAGGGGATGGTGGAGCGTGGACTCAATGCCAATCACCTCATGATCGTGGACTCTACCCGTGATCTCAAGGTGGATGGCAAGCCCATAAAGGACATCATCTTCTCCTTCAACGAGCAAATCAACTTCCTCCATAGCCAGATCCACGACCTTCAGAGCCAAGTCTTTGAATATGAGGCAAGGTTTAAAGGTATGAGTTTGGCTGCTAGTTCCAGGATCCGGGAGACTACTTCCTCCTCCTATGATGGTGAGCCTCTGCCTGGAAACTCGAGGACGAAAAACCATCTACTTCATCACCACCATCTTATTCATCACCACCAAAAGAAAACTGGGTATTGGGTATGGGCACTCCCCTTGGCTTTCGCCAAGCTTGGGGGAGGTGCCCCGGTATCATATCAATCTCCACTATATTTTTCCTTTATTTTCTTAGTTCAATCAATGGCTATCTTTTGCTATTAGATGAATAAAAGTTTAGTTCGATCCTTTCATTTTATGAGTTTGCTTAGTGATCAATCCTTGTAATCGTGTATGAGATATAATAAAGTTTAGTTTGAGTTTTGCCTTCTTTACCTTCTTGTTGCAATAAAAAGAAAGGAAATAAAAAGAAAAGATCATATGCTAACCTTATGGTAAGTGATGACATTACACAAGGAAAGGTATAAGTAGAAAATTTTATTGTAGATTGACAAACATAGCATTGGTCAATGATGCAACGCATGAAAGAATTAATAAGGGAAGAGAAGATTCACATATAAATATATTATCATGGAAATCTTTTGTGAATGTGAGCACCCATCAAAATATGATATGCCAAAATTGTTGACGTTGGACAAGGAAGACAACTTAATGATTTATGTTTGTTCATATTCACATAGAAGTCATATTGTCATAGATCCTTCAACATGTGGTGCTTGCCCCTATCTTTGCTAGCCAAAAATTCCGCACTAAGTAGAGATACTACTTGTCCATCCAAAACCCTTAATCCCTATCTTGTTTGAGAGTCCACAATACCTACCTATGGATTGAGTAAGATCCTTCAAGTAAGTTGTCATCGGTGCAAAAAGGGCAATAAAAATTGCTTATAAAAATGTGAGATCATTTAGTGTAAGGGAAAATTGAGCGTTGTACGAACTTGTGATGGTGAAGAATAAAAGCGACAGACTGCATAATAAAGGTTGCCATCACAAGGGGTAATATAACGTGACGTTCTCTTGCACTAAGGGGTTGAGCATACAAACAAAAAGTGCATGGAGTCCCTCTACGAAGGGCCCATCTTTTACTTTCATGTATTTACTTCTATGCAAGAGTCAAAGTTTTTCTCTCTGTTCCTTTTATTTTTCTCCTTTGGCAAGCATCATGTGGTGAGGAAAGATCTAGGCACATATGTCGAGTTGAATATGGGTAGCACGAGTTATTATTGTTGACATCACCCTTAAGGTGAGTGTGTTAGGAGGCGAAACTATAAGCCCCTATCTTTCTTTGTGTCCGGTTGAAATGTTTTGCTCATGTGTACGAGGTGAGTGTTAGCAATCATAGAAGACTAAATGATGGTTGAGTATGTGGACTTGCCTAAAGGCTCCGATACGTGGCCCTTCCTGAAAAGATGATGAATTGTAGTTGCAAAGTTGACTATTCTCCTATAGAAGCAAATTCAATTCTCTGTTGGAAGCAATGTCGATAGAAACAAATATTTGCTTTATTGGAAGCAAACTCTATTTTGTTTAGAAGCTAGTCCTGTTGATGGAAATAGATATTTGTCATTCAGAAGCAATTTAATGCTCCTCCAAAACAAGTTCGAAGCAGATATTGTCAACTTTGGAAATAAAATAGTAGATGGAAGAAATTTTCCTTTGTCTTTGAAGCAGCCCCTGTACAAGCAAACTGTTCTTGGTAGGAAGCATAAATAAGATACACTTGATTAAAGTTTGCCACAATTAGCAACAACATTTCTTTAGGAAGCATGATTTTGTATTTTGTGAAACAATTTAATGTTTAATATAAGGAAGCATACTACATGGCGTGGATTTAATTTTTCAAGGGTTATGTGGTTCCGTAAACGCGAATTAAGTTTCCTAAAGATTTAGAAAAGTGAAAAACTGAATGAGAAAACAATTAATAACAAATCCCACATAATTAGCCTTTAACCAGTACTTCCAAAATTACGTTGCGAAGAAGGAAGCACTCAATTAGTGGACGGGAATAACTAATCTCATGTGAGGCTTAGCAACATATCGGACGTCCATTTTCATTTCTATCCAACAGCAAATGACTAGTGTGATGGATGCATATTACCAATAGTCTGATGCCTAGTGGTTCCTGATAAGAATTGAAGCACAAACAGAGCATCATATAGCATGTAATTAACACATTTAAGTCTAACATAATTCCTATACATAGGCATTTCATAATTAAACAAATTATCAAAGCTAGTCATATTTAGCATATGCAAGGAAGAAGGATGAAACATTAATAATTTGAACATCAAGAGGGGTAATTGAGTAACATCAAAATTTCTATAACCATATTTACCTCTTTCATAATAATTGCATGTAGGATCATGATCAAATTCAACAATATAGCTATCACATAAAATATTCTGGGATAGTGGGATTAATATTAACTCACTTTTATCAAAAAAATGCATAAGATTGATAATTCTCCAAAGTAGTGGGATCATTATTACCTAAAGTTGACGCTCTTCCAAACCTACTTTTAGTAGTATTGCAAATATAATTATCAACCATAGATTCATTATGAAGCTCAAACGAATTTTCAAGATCACAAGAAGCATCATAATTATCACCCCAATCATGATCATTAGCACAACTGATATTCATAGAATTTATACTATTGCAATTGCAATCATGCTTTTCGTTTAGTAGATGTATCCCAATAGCATTTTCTTTTATCACTTCTTCATTTTTAGCTATTGGTTTATAACATGCAGGATGTTTGAAAAGATTAGCAAGTGGATGAGGATCCACATGTCTTTACTTTTCCTTTCTATTTTGGTGTGATGATAACAAGGATAACATAACTAGAAAAATAAAAAGTAGAGAAAGTAGATGATAGTTTGTATGTAGGAACCTGGCAAGAATATGATGATGTCTCCCAGCAATGGCGCCAGAAATTCTCCCTGCTACTTGTAAACTATGTTGGGATTTTCCCCGAAGAGGAGGGGAGATGCAGTACAGTAGAGATAAGTATTTCTCTCAGTGATAACCAACGTTATCGAACCAATAGAAGAACCATGCAAATTCCCGTCTTCGGTACCTACACACACAAAAGCAAATACTTGCACCCGACGCGGGCAAGAGGGTTGTCCATCCCCTTGATCTCGTTACTTGCCAGGATTAAATTTGATAGTGGTAGAAAGATAAATAAATTACAAAAAAATTCAACAAGATATTTTTTGTTTTTATAGTATGTAAAAGTAGACCCCGGGGGCCATAGTTTTCACTAGGGGCTTCTCTCTCGAACACATAGCATACGGTGGGTGAACAAATTATTGTTGGGCAATTGATAGAAAAGCACATAGTTATGACGTATTCACGACAATTATCATGTATATAGGCATCACATCCGGAACAAGTAGACGGACTCTTGCCTGCATCTAATACTATTACTCCATCAATCGACCGCTATCCAGCATGCATCTATGGTATTAAGTTCATGACAAACAAAGTAACGCCTTAAGAAGATGAAATGATGTAGACAAAGTAAACCCAATTAATATGAATTAACCTCCTCGTTTTAATCTTAATGAAAACAATACAAATGTGTGTCTTGTCCCCTTCTGTCACTGAGATATAAGCACCACAAGATTGAACCTATTACAAAGCACCTCTCCCACTGAAGATAAATCAATCTAGTTGGCCAAACCAAATGGATAGGTGATATGTCCATTTTGCATCATGTTTTCCTACTGTTATTTATGTTGTTTTATTGTATAGTAATTCTTTTTGGAGTAATTCTAATGCCTTTTCTCTCATAATATGCAAGGTATGCACCAAGGGGAAGAATTCTGGCAGCTGGAAATCTGGACCTGAAAAAGCTACGTCAAGCTACCTATTCTGCACAACTCCAAATGAGCTTAAACTCCCCGAGGATTTTTTATGGAATATTTAATAAATATTGGAGCAAATAAGTACCAGAGGAGGGCCGCCAGGTGGGCACAACCCACCTGGGCGCGCCCTACTGGGTGCAACCCTCCTCGGCCCACCTCCGGTGCCCATCTTCTGGTATATAAGTCATTTTGACCTAGAAAAAATAAGGAGAGGACATTCGGGAAGAAGCGCCGCCGCCTCGAGGCGGAACTTGGGCAGGAGCACTTTTGCCCTCTAGCGGAGCTATTCCGCTGAGGGAACTTCCCTCCCGGAGGGGGAAATCATCGTCATCATCACCACCAACAACTCTACCATCTTGGGGAGGGCTATCTTCATCAACATATTCACAGCACCAACTCCTCTCAAACCCTAGTTCATCTCTTGTGTTCAATCTTTGTACCAAAACTATAGATTGGTGATTGTGGGTGACTAGTAGTGTTGATTACATCTTGTAGTTGATTACTATATGGTTTATTTGGTGGAAGATTATATGTTCAGATCCATTATGCTATTTAATACCCCTCTGATCTTGAGCATGTTTATCATTTGTGAGTAGTCACTTTCGTTCTTGAGGTCACGGGAGAAATCATGTTGCAAGTAATCATGTAAACTTGATATGTATTCGATATTTTGCTGGTATGTATGTTGACATTCTCTTAGTGGTGTCATGTGAACGTCGACTACATGACACTTCACCATATTTGGGCCTAAGGGAATGCATTGTGGAGTAGTTATTAGATGGTGGGTTGCGAGAGTAATAGAAGCTTAAACCCCAGTTTATGCGCTATTCTGTAAGGGGCCGATTGGATCCAAAAGTTTAACGCTATGGTTAGAATTTATTCTTAATACTTTTCTCGTAGTTGCGGATGCTTGCGAGAGGGTTAATTATAAGTAGGAGGTTTGTTCAAGTAAGAACAACACCTAAGCACCCGTCCACCCACATATCAAATTATCAAAGTATCGAACACGGATTAAGCCAACATGATGAAAGTGATTAGGTGAAATTCCCGTGTACCCTCAAGAACACTTTGCTTATCATAAGAAACCGTTTTGGCCAGTCCTTTGCCTCAAAAGGATTGAGCTACCTTGTTGCACTTTTGTTACTACTATTGTTACTTGCTCGTTACAAATTATCCTGCTATCAAACTACTCCGCTACTCACAATTTTAGCACTTGCAGACATTACCTTGCTGAAAACCACTTGTCATTTCCTTCTGCTCCTCGTTGGATTTGACACTCTTACTTATCGAAAAGGGCTACAATTGACCCTATATACTTGTGGGTCATCAATAGGTCAAAGAGAAATACAAAGCTATAACAATCATGCATAATAAAGTTCAGAAAAGACTCAGTTAGTTTCATCGAATAATCTGATCATAGACCCACAATTCATCGGATCCCAACAAACACACCGCAAAATAAAATTACATTGGTTAGAACTCCAAGAAGATCGAGGAGAACATTGTATTAAAGATCAAAGAGAGAGAAAAGGCCATCTAGAGACTAGCTATGGACCCGTATGTCTGTGGTGAACTACTCACGCATCATCGGAAGGCAATAAAAATGATGTAGAAGCCCTCCGTGATCGATTTCCCATCCGACAGAGTACCGAAAAAAGCCTCCGGATGGGATCGCGGAAGAACATAAAGACGGCGGGAAAAGGGTTTCAGGTGGCTCTCTGGGGTTACCCGATATTTGAGAATTTATAGAAGTGGAATTATGTCAGATGGAGCCTCATGGGGCCCACAAGGTAATAGGGCACCCCCCTAGGCGTTTGGACTCGGTTTGGTACTGATTAACCAAAAACAAGCAGAAAACAACAACCGACACTAGGCACTGGGTTAATAGGTTAGTTCTAAAAAATGATACAAAATAGCACAAATGACATATAAAGTATCCAAGATTGATAATATAATAGCATGAAACAATCAAAAAATATAGATACGTTGGAGACATATCAATAACTTTCAGGAGTAGCAACGGCAAGTGGGGCGGCATCATTAGAGGATTTCATTTTTGGTGGTGCTCCTTGAGCACCGAGTCATGACTTTTAGGATGAAAACCTAAGGTCTGACCTTCATTGGTTGTGCCTGGCAATTGCCTTACTTAAGGTATTATTCCGGGAGCTCAGACTTTCTCCAGGGTGAAAACCTAAGATCTTGGATTGGACCACGACGGCGCTTATGCACTACTCCCTTCTTGGAGGCGTCGTTTTTTAGACCTGTTTGTTCTTCGGGTGTTGTCTTTGGCGGTGGTTTGTGTGCTGTTTTTGAGAGGAGTTGATCACTGTGGCGGGGCCTTTTTTTCCTTTTCAGGCAGTGTGCATCCTGAATGTCTTTGCAACATTTTGTTGGTGTACAGGCTGGATGTAATTGGTATCTTCGTGATATTAATATATTTCCTTTGTCGAGAAAAAACATTTGTGATTTGAAAAGCAAAAAAAGAAAGAAATTCCTGGCACGTTCTGATTTTATTTCCTATATATGTAAAGATAATCAGTGTCGTGACTAGGAAATACTCCTCCGGTTCAAAATAATTGAATTTTTTTGTTTTTTAAGTTAAACTTTGCTTAAATTTGACTAATGTATAGAAAAATGTGCTAAAATTTAGAACACCAAATACACATAGTACGAATATATATGTCATAAAGAATTTTAAGAGATTAATTTGGTGTTGTAGATATTAATATTTTTTATAGAATTGGCCAAACTTAATCAAATTTCACTTGAGACAAATTCAGAACTTCAATGATTTTGAAACGGAGGCACTAACTATTGTTAAGCAACACTAAGAGGCACTTGATGTAGACATAAGGTTTGTGCAAATACAAAAAGGAAGGATGGCTATGAATGTCAGCTCAACAATAACTACTAGTAGATCAACTAACTCGGACACCCTCAACAGATAGAGTAACGAGCGAAAGCACCTACGCAAGAAGAAAAAAGCTCAGCAGGGCAACGGCGGGAGAGTATCCTGTGATACGGGAGCATAGGTGCTCCCATGATACGGACTTCTGGATCCTCGGATCTCAGATCCAACGGCATATGAGGAGCTGCTGTAGCTGCTGTACTTGCGCGCATTTTTTAGATTCTGCAAGGGCTTTTTTGCAAAAAAGTGCATCATTTCACAGGCGTTCTTGGATCTGAGATCCAACGGCCGAGCTCGCACGGGAGCACCTAAGCTTAGTGCTCCCGGAGCACCGGATATTTTCCCGGGCAACGGCACCTCTCGCGGAGTGCTCTAGCTTCGATGGCAGCCGCGCCGGCGCGCATCTTGGTCTGTCACTTTGCCCGTCCACGGAGGCGCCAGTGCCCGACGACGCTGACGCGTTGCTTTTCACGAGTAGTACAAGATACGGTGGCGCTTTCGACCGATCGATCAATCAACCGAACCATGAACTAGCTCGCCCAAGTTTCGTTTGCCCGCTCGGCCGGCCCCCGGCTAGCTGCTAGCCCAGGCCCAGCTCCAAGGAATCTGCATTGCATTCGATCGACATCACATCACCGGTCGCGCACGGCGCTTTTGAGGATTCGACGAACGTGAGCATATCCTGCTCCTTCCTACAAAAGCCGGCCCAGTGTCACCGTCGCCACATCAACAATGCATGGTGGATCTGATGCTCCTGCTCATGCCAAAGCCGCCAAAAGATGGCTTGTCCGCGATCGTGCTAGCTGCCTGCAGTGACAGATTGTCTCCCAAAAATACGAATCATGTTGTTTTCATTTGTGGCAACAGATGCCGTTAATTTATTTTTTTGAGCATCAGTACAGACACAAGCGCTCATATACACGTGCATACACTCACCCCTATGAACTCACACACACACCCTACCCTTATGAGCACCTTCGAGAGACTGAGCCGGCATATCATCTTGAGATTTACGAAGCCACCGTAGGCGCCTCGTCGTCGACGAGAACGTCTCCTTCCACTGAAAGCGCATCGCCGGAAATCCTGAAATAAATCCAGGAATAATGCGAGCACCAGGATTTGAACTCTGGTGGGTTGGGGATACCACTGTCTACCTAACCATCTCAACCACAGGTTGGTTCGCAACAGATGTGGTTAAATTGGAGGTGCGCGCGAGCAATATATCGAGATCTCATTCTTTTTTTCATGAAAAATATATCGATATTGACATGCTCAAGCTCGGATGGAGCGATCATTTTTTTTTTCAACAAAAAAAGTACACCCGGCCTCTGAAACAACGCAATACCCTAATGGCACTACGAATGCACACAGCTAAAAAAAGAAAAGTCTCTCTACAGTGATCTAGTCCTTGAAGCGGCAGTACAAACACCACCAAAGACAACACCTAAAGTGCAAATTCTCCAAAAGCACCGCCTCTAAAAAAAGGAAACAATGGACAAACGCCGTCGTCGCCCGATCATAGATCATAGGTTTTCACCATGAAGAAAGTCCACGCTCTCAAAACAATGCCTTCAACAATGTCATTGCCAGGCACAACCAATTAAAGGCAGACCTTGAATTTTCACCCTGAAAGGTAAGACCTTGAACTTCTCATGTGTTTGTCGTCCCCACTTGCATGCCGCTGCTATGAGTCCAGAAACACCAAACAAATTCCTCATCACCGCAAAGACTTGAACCACTATTACTAGTCCTCAGATCATAGCTTTCATGACATTCTCTGCCTCTGACTTCACCCTGGAACAAAAAAGACATGTCCCATGATGGCAACAAATAGCAGAGCTTCATGCCGCTCCCTCTAGAAACCAAACAGTCAGAAATAAACATGGGTGCGCGCGACCGAATCCCATCCGATCCAGCAATCTCCAGGCATGAGGCGCCCAAGGGAGTTCGCCGGCGGAGCCTTTCTGAACTTGACACTCCGACCAGATCAAGAAGGACACGCATCAAGTAGATCTTCGTCTTGGCGCGCGCCCAAGGGAGTTCGCTGGCGTAGCCTTCCGAAACTTGACACTTCGACCAGATCAAGGAAGACAAGCATCAAGTAGATCTTCGCCTTGGCGCGAGAGGAACCCTAGGACTGCCGCCTTCATATATTAGGCAGAACGACGACCCTCGCCCCATCGTTCAACGGCTCTCAACAGCAGATCGAAAATCTGAGCGGACACCATCCTCACCACCCGCACCACGCGGAGATGAGGGGCTTAGTCGTGCCGAGTCCCCTGAACCAAGCGTCGTGCCGCCCTCGCAGCCAGAGGGTCACCAAGGTCGCCGAGCTAGGCCGTTGATCTGCAGCGGCCGAAGATCCCACCTTGTGGTGATGAAAAGCCCGCGCCGCCACCCACCGCGCGAGGAGATGAAGGCCCGTCGCCGCCATCGGCCGCGTAGGCTTAGCCCGGCGACTTCCTCCGACAGCGATGGAGGACGGAGGTGGAGGGGGTTGGGGCGATGGCAGCTGAGATCTGGATCGCCCGAGCGGCCACCTGGAGCGACGCGAGCGACTGCTTCTGGATGTTTTTTTCACCGATGGAGCGATCAATAGAGTAGATTTAGTTGGACATTAGCATAAGAGCAAAATTAAGTATGATTGTGCATCACTCGATGCAGAGAGGCCGAGGGTCATTCCCTCTATTTTTCTTAAAAAAACAAAAAATATGTAGGTGGTATTTTACCAGAAATTCACAAGAAAAAAAATCGCAATAATATATTCTAGGGTGCGGCTAACTCTCATCTTGATGAGAATTAACTAATCAGAACCAGCTAACATCAGCATATGATGATGAGAATTGACAGTTTTGTTTGGGGTACTGTAGCAGTTTGGTTCCGTGTAGGATTGATCAATTTTTTAGTTTTCACTTCATTCATTTTTCTGAAAAATACAAAATAATAATTCTAAGACGTGATTATTTTTCAAAAATATTGGGAACATTTGTTCGAAATGTGAACATTTATTAGAAACCTCAAATATTTTTTTGAAACGTGAATATTTCTCAAAAATGCGATTTTTTAAATCTGAATATTGTTTAAAAACATGAACTTTATTTAAAAAACATAAATATCTAAAATTATGAAAAACATTTGAACTTTAAAGAACCTTCTAAAAATTCTGAACATTTTTTATTTCCAATTTTTTATTAATAATTAGAAAAAAATGAACTTGTGAATAGTTTTCAAATGAAAAATGCCTTTTCAAAAATACAGTCTTTTTTGAAATTTACGAACTTTAATGGAAATATTGATTGTTTTTAATAAAAAGGAAGAATGAAGAAAACCAAAATAGGTGAAAGAAACAACAGGATGTCGGGGGCGATGCTGATTCCCGCCAACACCTATGGGGACAGGGCCCCTTTTCGGTTCGGTGGGGGGCGGAGAGCGCACAAAGAGCGGATCGAGGCAGTGCACGCGGGGAGATTTTTACCCAGCTTCGGGCCGCACGGATGCGTAAAACTCTACTGCTGCTTGTTTGTGTATATTGGATTCTTGCTCAGGAGCGATGGACGCTGCCAGACTGAGCGTAAGAGTGTTTCTGGTGTTGAACGAGCCGAGCTGGCCGAGCCTCTGGACTCTCTGACCCTCGGAACCCTTTCTACGTTGCGCTTGGGCCTCCTTTTATACTCAAGGGGTCACCGACAGGGGGCAACGTAGACAAGAAGGGTAAAAATGGAAAAGGATGCGGTAGGTGCAGCTACCGCTACTGTGGATACATCGCACCCTACCTAACTCTGACGGCAGGGGACAAGGGCATTAAATGCCTGTCTGAGTCTCCTAAACAGTGCAAAAGGTGACCGTTAGGAGTGCCACCGTTTGCCATGATGGGCTTCTCTTCATCTCCGCTTGCCACCACGTACCCCTAGCTGCACGGCCTCCCGCCACGTGCGCTCTGGGAGAGTCCTAGAGCGACACGTTAGCAGGTGAGCTGGAGCGCGGGCACGCAGTGGGGGTTTCCCGCGGCAAGCTTGTGACGCCCCCGATTCAATCGTACACTAATCATGCACGCAAATGTGTACGATCAAGATCAGGGACTCACGGGAAGATATCACAACACAACTCTACAAATAAAATAAGTCATACAAGCATCATAATACAAGCCAGGGGCCTCGAGGGCTCGAATACAAGTGCTCGCTCTTAGACGAGTCAGCGGAAGCAACGATATCTGAGTACAGACATAAGTTAAACAAGTTTGCCTTAAGAAGGCTAGCACAAACTGGGTTACAGATCGAAAGAGGTGCAGGCCTCCTGCCTGGGATCCTCCTAAACTACTCCAGGTCGTCGTCAGCGGGCTGCACGTAGTAGTAGGCACCTCCAGTGTAGTAGGGGTCGTCGTCGACGGTGGCGTCTGGCTCCTGGACTCCAGCATCTGGTTGCGACAACCAGAAAGGAAGGAAGGGGAAAAAAGGAGGGAGAAAGCAACCGTGAGTACTCATCCAAAGTACTCGCAAGCAAGGAACTACACTACATATGCATGGGTATATGTGTAAGGAGGCCATATCAGTGGACTGAACTGCAGAATGCCAGAATAAGAGGGGGATAACTAATCCTGTCGAAGACTACGCTTCTCGCAGCCACCGTCTTGCATCAAGTAGAAGAGAGTAGATTGAAGTCCTCCAAGTAGCATCTCCAAGTAGCATCTCCAAATAGCATAATCCTACCCGGCGATCCCCTCCTCATATCCCTGAG
>NC_041385.1:551143859-551145431 GCF_002162155.2 Triticum dicoccoides
CGCCGCTCCGTCGCTGACGTCTGAAGTGCTTCGGCTGATACCACGACGTCGGGATACCCATAACTACTCCCACGTAGATGGTTAGTGCGTATAGGCTCGTAGCCGACTCAGATCAAATACCAAGATCTCGTTAAGCGTGTTAAGTATCCGCGAACGCCGAACAGGGCCAGGCCCACCTGTCTCCTAGGTGGTCTCAACCTGCCCTGTCGCTCCGCCACAAAGTAACAGTCGAGGGCCGTCGGGAACCCAGGCCCACCTCTACCGGGATGGAGCCACCTGTCCTTTCAGCCCCCTCGTCAGAATCACTTGCGGGTACTCAATGAGCTGACCCGACTTTAGTCACCATCTGTATAGCATGTATATGTATAGTATATACCCGTGATCACCTCCCAAGTGATCATGGCCCGATAGTATAGCAAGGCAGACTGACAAGAATGTAGGGCCAATGATGATAAACTAGCATCCTATACTAAGCATTTAGGATTGCAGGTAAGGTATCAACAGTAGTAACAAGGGCAGGCTATGCATCAGGATAGGTATAACGGAAAGCAGTAACATGCTACACTACTCTAATGCAAGCAGTATAGAGTAGAATAGGCGATATCTTGTGATCAAGGGGGGGGCTTGCCTGGTTGCTCTGGCAAGAGAGAGGGGTCGTCAACTCCGTAGTCGAACTGGTCAGCAGCAGCGTCGGTCTCGTAGTCTACCGGAGAGAAGAGGGGGAAGAAATAATGAATACAGAGCAAACAAAGCATCACAAAATATAACAAGGCAATACGCGGTGTTCGGTGTGCCCTAACGCGGTAGTAGGTGATACCGGTGAAGGGGGGAAAACATCCGGGAAAGTATTCCCGGTGTTTCGTGTTTTCGGGCAGAGGAGCCGGAGGGGGAAAGTTGCGAGTTCGATAGGTTAGGGGTGTGTGGCGGACGAACGGGTTGGGTATCCGGATTCGTCTCGTCGTTCTGAGCAACTTTCATGTTGAAAATATTTTAATCCGAGTTACGGATTAAAAGATATGATTTTTAAAAGATTTTAACAATTTCTGAAATTTAATTAATTATTCAATTAATTCGGAAAATGGATTTGTGACATCAGCATGATGTCATGCTGACGTCAGCAGTCAGCGTTGACCGTTGACCTGGTTAACCTGACATGTGGGTCCCGTGGGTCCCACCTGTCATACACTGTTAGGTTTATTTAGGGTTTAGATTAATCCTAATTATAGTTTAATTAAAATTAACTAGTTAATTCAATTAATTAAACCGAATTAATTAACTTAATTAATTACTTAATTAATTAATTAATTAATAATTAATTTTATTAAATCATTTTTATTTCTATTAATTATATTTATTTTATTATATTATATATATATATTTATTCCTTCTTTTTTTTAAAAGAAAAACGTTTTGGGGCGGGGCCCTGTGGTCAGTGGCCCGGGGGGGCTTGCGGGTCGGGCGCGCCCAACTGGGCTTTCGCCCAAATCGGCGGGCGAGGAGGGAAAAGGGCCGGCCAGCTCCGGCGAGCGGCGGGAACGGCCAGCAGGGGGCTCGGCGGCAGCGGTCGGCGCC
>NC_041385.1:551145441-551146627 GCF_002162155.2 Triticum dicoccoides
TTGATGCCTTCATTTCACTGCTTCAAGTCACCATGATCAATTTGTCATCCTTTCTTCGGGATCTCCATCGTACTTACGAATAGGTAAGGGGCAGCTCTACAACGATAGGATGTTACAAGGGAAAATCTTCTGGGGGTTTCCCAAGTATGAACATATGAGTATCTCTCGAGTTGAACAAATCGAATACATCAAGAGTAAGGTACGAAGGTACAATAAGAGGTTCCAAGTGGATAGATAGTTGCTCGAAGTCTGAACCAGAGTGAGAAAGGGTTTCAGAGCAGCGAGAGTAAGTATTGCGTCTGATACCAGAATAGAGCATTAGGAAGGTGGCCCGTGAATTAAATACGAAGCCAAGCGCGAGGAATAACTTCGACAACAGGGTGTATAGGAGAGTCAGGTTTCGATCCTGTGGAACTGTGGGTTATGGGCCCACCATGTGGGTTAAAAGTTGGAAGGGTGGAGACGTCTTGCGTGATCATGCAAGCAAGGCAAGTCAGAGGCTATCAATTATGTCGGCAACAACGACGGTACCAAGGGCGAGGGATGAAGAGAACCATTTTCCTGCTCGTCGAACTAGGCGGACCAATAGGCAAGGTTCTCGTCCATCGGTGGCTACCAGAATGTCATCAACAATAGTAACAGGGTCTTATTGACAGAGTCGTACAACCGAGGTGTTTATATAAGCAGCGAATCTTTACTTCTTAGATCATATAAATCACAATAAAGGTTAACCCAACAATGGAAAGGAAAATATGATTATCAAATTAAACAGAACAAGGGAAAGGAAATGGTGTTTAAACACATATTTCAGGGGTATATCCTTCCCAAGGACAAGCAGAGCACGATATCCATGAAAGGATATTATGTCGAAAACTCTTGAGGTAAGGGGAGAGAATATCATGGCATTACCCATACAACGGTGTTTGGATAATTTAGTAAGAAACATTTAGCATTGGCTTCAAATGGTCTTGTTGAAATTCGGAGTACCACAGACATGCTTCGAGATAGCATTGACATGGTCTTCAATCAAAGGCTAGACTTTGGAAACACGAAGGATCCATCAAGAATAACTTGTAGAATAAGTCTTACAATTTCCTCATGGATGAATGGATAACCTTGCTGAAAAGGAATCTATAATGATAGGTCCTCCAGCCGGGGGGGGGGGGGTGCTAGGCATGACATCATG
>NC_041385.1:551146849-551157737 GCF_002162155.2 Triticum dicoccoides
CTTGTGACGCCCCCGATTCAATCGTACACTAATCATGCACGCAAATGTGTACGATCAAGATCAGGGACTCACGGGAAGATATCACAACACAACTCTACAAATAAAATAAGTCATACAAGCATCATAATACAAGCCAGGGGCCTCGAGGGCTCGAATACAAGTGCTCGCTCTTAGACGAGTCAGCGGAAGCAACGATATCTGAGTACAGACATAAGTTAAACAAGTTTGCCTTAAGAAGGCTAGCACAAACTGGGTTACAGATCGAAAGAGGTGCAGGCCTCCTGCCTGGGATCCTCCTAAACTACTCCAGGTCGTCGTCAGCGGGCTGCACGTAGTAGTAGGCACCTCCAGTGTAGTAGGGGTCGTCGTCGACGGTGGCGTCTGGCTCCTGGACTCCAGCATCTGGTTGCGACAACCAGAAAGGAAGGAAGGGGAAAAAAGGAGGGAGAAAGCAACCGTGAGTACTCATCCAAAGTACTCGCAAGCAAGGAACTACACTACATATGCATGGGTATATGTGTAAGGAGGCCATATCAGTGGACTGAACTGCAGAATGCCAGAATAAGAGGGGGATAACTAATCCTGTCGAAGACTACGCTTCTCGCAGCCACCGTCTTGCATCAAGTAGAAGAGAGTAGATTGAAGTCCTCCAAGTAGCATCTCCAAGTAGCATCTCCAAATAGCATAATCCTACCCGGCGATCCCCTCCTCATATCCCTGAGATAGAGCGACCACCGGTTGTATCTGGCACTTGGAAGGGTGTGTTTTATTAAGTATCCGGTTCTAGTTGTCATAAGGTCAGGGTACAACTCCAAGTCGTCCTGTTACCGAAGATCACGGCTATTCGAATAGATTAACTTCCCTGCAGGGGTGCACCACATAACCCAACACGCTTGATCCCATTTGGCCGGACACACTTTCCTGGGTCATGCCCGGCCTCGGAAGATCAACACGTCGCAGCCCCACCTAGGCAAAACAGAGAGGCCAGCACGCCGGTCTAAACCTAAGCGCGCAGGGGTCTGGGCCCATCGCCCTGAGCACACCTGCACGTTGCGTGGGCGGCCGAAAGCAGACCTAGCCTAGTGGCGTTCCAGTCCAATTCGGCGCGCGCCGCTCCGTCGCTGACGTCTGAAGTGCTTCGGCTGATACCACGACGTCGGGATACCCATAACTACTCCCACGTAGATGGTTAGTGCGTATAGGCTCGTAGCCGACTCAGATCAAATACCAAGATCTCGTTAAGTGTGTTAAGTATCCGCGAACGCCGAACAGGGCCAGGCCCACCTGTCTCCTAGGTGGTCTCAACCTGCCCTGTCGCTCCGCCACAAAGTAACAGTCGAGGGCCGTCGGGAACCCAGGCCCACCTCTACCGGGATGGAGCCACCTGTCCTTTCAGCCCCCTCGTCAGAATCACTTGCGGGTACTCAATGAGCTGACCCGACTTTAGTCACCATCTGTATAGTATGTATGTATATATAGTATATACCCGTGATCACCTCCCAAGTGATCACGGCCCGATAGTATAGCAAGGCAGACTGACAAGAATGTAGGGCCAATGATGATAAACTAGCATCCTATACTAAGCATTTAGGATTGCAGGTAAGGTATCAACAGATGTAGCGACAATGTCAGGCTATGCATCAGAATAGGATTAACGAAAGCAGTAACATGCTACACTACTCTAATGCAAGCAGTATAGAGGAGAATAGGCGATATCTGGTGATCAAGGGGGGGGGCTTGCCTGGTTGCTCTGGCAAGAAGGAGGGGTCGTCAACTCCGTAGTCGAACTGGTCAGCAGCAGCGTCGGTCTCGTAGTCTACCGGAAAGGAGTAACGGAGGGGGATCACAATAAATAACAGAGCAATCAAATGTAACACAAAGCAAGACGCGGCAATACGTTGTGCTAGGGGTGTCCTAACGTAGGGATAGGCGATACCGGTGAAGGGGGAAACATCCGGGAAAGTATCCCCAGTGTTTCGCGTTTTCGGGTAGAGGAGCCGGAGGGGGAAAGTTGCGAGTTCGATAGGTTAGGGGGGTGTGGCGGACGAACGGACCGCGTATCCGGATTCGTCTCGTCGTTCTGAGCAACTTTCATGTTGAAAATATTTTAATCCGAGTTACGGATTAAAAGATATGATTTTTTTAAAGATTTTATTAATTTCTGGAATTTAATTAATTATTTAATTAATTCGAAAAAAATGTATTTATGACGTCAGCATGATGTCATGCTGACGTCAGCAGTCAACAGGGGTTGACTGAGTCAACCCTGACATGTGGGTCCAGGAGGGACCCACCTGTCATCCTCTAATTAGGTTAATTAGGGTTTAGGTTAATCTAATTACAGTTTAATTAACTTAATTAATTTCTTAATTAATTAACTAATTAATTAATTATTATTATTTTATTTATTTATTATTATTTTTTTAATTCCTTTTTTTTTAACAAAACGTTCTGGGGCTGGGGCCCCCATGTCAGTGGGATAGGGGCGGCCCAGTCAGTAGTTGACCCAGTCAACAGGTCAACAGGGGGCCCTGGGCCCACCAGTCAGCGGCCCAGGTGGTGGGACCCGCAGTGCCAGGTCAGCAGGGCCGGCCCTCGCCGCCGGCGACCAAAAGCACGGCGCAGACCCGCCGGAGTTCGCCGGAAATTGCGCACAGGGCACGGATCCGCGCACGCCTGGGCTCGTTCGAACGAGCGCGCAGAGGCGCATCTAGTGGGGGCGGTGGCGTGGCCGGAGGAGGGCTGCAGCGTCACCGGTGACGAGCGGGGAGGCGCAGGTGAGGGGCGCAGCCGGCGCGAGCGGTGCCCGGGGCGAGGCCGTGGCCGGAGCGGTGCGCTGCCCGCGGTGAAGCGGCGATCAGGGGCCGTGGCAGGGGAGCCTAGTGGCGTGGAGCGTGCGACGGATGAGGCCACTGAGGGCGGGCGGCGCGAGCTACGGCGCGGGCGTGCGAGTGCGACGAGCGGCCGGAGTGGGCGGGCACGGCGTCGGCCGCGCGGACGAGGCCGTGGCGCACGGGGCAGAGGGAGGAGGAGGGCACGGCCCTCACCAGCGTTGGAGAGCAGAGGGGTCGGCGAGGCTCGTTGGAGCCGTCGAGGTGGAGGCGAGGCAGCGACGGTGGAGCGGCGCCGGGCGACGAGGTCCTCGGGCAGCAGCGCGTGGCGGCGCTGGGAGCGGCGCGCCGTCCAGATCGAGTCGAGCGAGGAGTCGAGGAAGGGGCTGCGGGGACGAGGCAGGGCGGCGGGGTCTGGCGACGGCGTGGAAGAAGACCAGTGAGGGAGGTCCGGTGAGGCGAGCTCCGGGCGCGGGGCGGCGTCGGGCGACCTCCTCCTCTCGATCCCGATCCAATCGGGGGAAGAGGGAGGGGGAGATATTTTCGGGGGGAGTGGTGTCGGTGGCGGAGTGGGTCTCACCGGGTGGGGGAATAAGGAGAGGGAGTGGGCCGGCCTGTAGGTTGGGCCGGGTGGGCCGGTCGGGCGGCCTGGTGGGTTGGCCCAGTTGGGGCCATGGCCCCAGGGGGGTTTGTTTTCTTTTTTTTTTCATTTGTTTGTTTTCTGTTTTCTTTTATTATTCCTTTTCTATTTTCTGTTTTATTTTAGTTCCTCTTTTATCTTAGTTTTATAACTATAAAAGTAGCCCCTAATTTAGTGTTAGTAATTAGCTACTACCACATAAGTTTGGGCAACAAAATAAATTAGTTTAATATTTTATCTATTGTAAAAGGCATTCAACTAATTGTCTTTGCTACTATTTAAAACATTTTAGATTATTTTACACTTTTATAAAAGTGTGGTTTCTCCACCATACTTACTTATGCATTATTTGGCTCACTCCGAACATTTTAGTTTCAATATTTGAAATCTTTTAGTGTTTGCTTGATTTTGAATTTGAACGCGAATCGGTTTCGAACTAACGCGAGATTAGCAACTATAATCGAGGTGACGTGGCATCACTAGCAGAGGATCACTGTAGCTTAATTACCCGGGCGTCACAATTCTCCTCCACTACAAGAAATCTCGTCCCGAGATTTAAGCGGTGGAGTAAGGGGGGGAAAGGTGTTGGTAGCGAAAAACTTAACGAGTCTTCTCGGTCTTGGCTTCCCTTTCGAAGAGGTTGATCCCTTTCGTTGATGTCTTCATTTCACTGCTTCAAGTCACCATGATCAATTTGTCATCCTTTCTTCGGGATCTCCATCGTACTTACGAATAGGTAAGGGGCAGCTCTACAACGATAGGATGTTACAAGGGAAAATCTTCTGGGGGTTTCCCAAGTATGAACATATGAGTATCTCTCGAGTTGAACAAATCGAATACATCAAGAGTAAGGTACGAAGGTACAATAAGAGGTTCCAAGTGGATAGATGGTTGCTCGAAGTCTGAACCAGAGTGAGAAAGGGTTTCAGAGCAGCGAGAGTAAGTATTGCGTCTGATACCAGAATAGAGCATTAGGAAGGTGGCCCGTGAATTAAATACGAAGCCAAGCGCGAGGAATAACTTCGACAACAGGGTGTATAGGAGAGTCAGGTTTCGATCCTGTGGAACTGTGGGTTATGGGCCCACCATGTGGGTTAAAAGTTGGAAGGGTGGAGACGTCTTGCGTGATCATGCAAGCAAGGCAAGGCAGAGGCTAGCCTGTCGATTATGTCGGCAACAACGACGGTACCAAGGGCGAGGGACGAAGAGAACCATTTTCCTGCTCGTCGAACGAGGCGGACCAATAGGCAAGGTTCTCGTCCATCGGTGGCTACCAGAATGTCATCAACAATAGTAACAGGGTCTTATTGACAGAGTCGTACAACCGAGGTGTTTATATAAGCAGCGAATCTTTACTTCTTAGATCATATAAATCACAATAAAGGTTAACCCAACAATGGAAAGGAAAATATGATTATCAAATTAAACAGAACAAGGGAAAGGAAAATGTGTTTAAACACATATTTCAGGGGTATATCCTTCCCAAGGACAAGCAGAGCACGATATCCATGAAAGGATATTATGTCGAAAACTCTTGAGGTAAAGGGAGAGAATATCATGGCATTACCCATACAACGGTGTTTGGATAATTTAGTAAGAAACATTTAGCATTGGCTTCAAATGGTCTTGTTGAAATTCGGAGTACCACAGACATGCTTCGAGATAGCATTGACATGGTCTTCAATCACAGGCTAGACTTTGGAAACACGAAGGATCCATCAAGAATAACTTGTAGAATAAGTCTTACAATTTCCTCATGGATGAATGGATAACCTTGCTGAAAAGGAATCTATAATGATAGGTCCTCCAGCCGGGGGGGGGGGGGTGCTAGGCATGACATCATGTTACCGGGTCATCAAAGGATCAACGTCATAACTCTTGGAAAGTTGTCCCAACCATCATATCTGACCGAGATTCAGATCCGATTGGTGTCAGGATACCTGAGACTCAGGATGTCCGAGAAGAAAAGGTGCAACACAAATTGACGAGGTGACATTGTAAGATTCTCGGGGAAATGAACTATGAAGTGATTTCCTGAAACAATAGTTCATCATTAAACCAAGGAGAGAAGGAGGTGGCTGATGGGCTCGGCGATAATCCATCGAGATTTCCGACAAGATGGATTTCCACAATTATGTGAACAAGGAGATAACATTTGTCAGATCAAATGGTATAATGATGTATGCTCGAGGAAACATACTCAATTAAACATTGGTTGAAAGGTGCACCCGAATATGGGTTGGGTTGCACGATCAATGTTAGAGTGGTGACTTGACGAACAAAAGAATTAGAATGAAACTCGACCATTACTTCAAAGCAATAGGGTTGCTAGAAGTTTGAATTCACACCTCATAGTTCAAATGTCGGTATTCCGGTTAGAAACAACACGGGTAACAAGAAAGAATGGTGAGGGTGAGAAGTATTTCTATGTCAAGAATTCTCAAGAGGGGGAACAAATCTTAGAACATTCTTGACATAAAGGACGGTAATACTCTAAGGTAAAGAAGAACAATTGCAGGATAGTAAGGAACTCAAGGTATAACACCAAACATGAACAAGCTTGTGTTGGTGGGAAGGCAATAAAGTGGTCAATGATAATACAATTCATTGAGGGCAAGGATGGTATTTCTCATCATGAATTCAATTGATATCCTGGATGAGCTCAGAATGTTGATGATCACGACACCTTTGTCGCGAGAGTTCATGAAGATGTAATCGATCGGCGACGACATCAAGTCAAAGTAATGATGAAGTGAAAGGTTATTGGAACCAAGGGTACGACACAACTCGAAACCAAGCTTGTTGTTCAAGGCGAAATGGTATGACGATGAGGATCGACGTAAGGTTAGTTCATCGTCGAAAATTGTGCTCCGAGAAGAAGGACCGGGTAGCACAGTTAAAATCATCAAGGCAATGATATAGCCAAACAGGCTAGGAATGGCGTGATCGGGTACAAACTCGTACTTAAAGAAGATTACTACGAGTTGTTGAACCGTAGTGCGGACTCGGCTCAGTTATCGGCGTCTTTGAGTGTTTAATAACTCAGAGCCCATAAAAAAAATTGTAATCAGTGAGAATGTAGTACTTGATGAAGAACTCATAAGAAGTTATGCAGTTCCAAGATAATCTCGAGATACCAGGGGGGTAATACTCGAAGACGGATCAAAGTAGAGGTTGGACCGGGGCATCGATCCACAGAAGACAAGTGCTTGCACTTGCATCAAAAATGGTATTTAAAGGAGAACATGGTCGGAACCACGATTGTAAAAGGGCAGACCCCAGATATAAGATGAACTTATATCAAGGGAATAATTAGTTTTAAAAGAAGCTTCGATGAGAAGATGTACAACGTGTCCATGGGCATGAACATAAAGTTCAAGGTCGACTCCCACTTCTCCAATGTATAACCTTTCATTCACTTCTCATTTTCGAGGAAGTTGTAGTGTTGAAATTTTATCTGGCATAATACCAGGAGTGTATGACTCGTGAAAACTTTCGGGTTCACACGTTTTAGAGAAGGCATATGTTCAACCCATCAGGTTATCGTGGAAATATATACCACAAGCTTCAATAGTAGATATCACCAGCTCGAAGCAGAGCATGGTTGAGAAAGCAGAGGATACAATTTACCAAAGGCATTATGTATCAGAGGAAAGGCTCACAAGGTTATTGAATATGAAGGGCGTTGTCAGGTAAAAGCCAACAATGGATCGGGCGATCCACAACGGAGCTGATGTGAGTATCGGTACTCAATCAGAGGAAGAAAGAATGCACGGGCATCATATTATAGGACAACTGAATAATTTGATGCTTAGATAACAAAAGAATTATGATTTCCAAAACAAGGGATCAGAAGCAGACGCTCTGACCAAGGATGGATAAGTTCAATAGACTTAGGGGCACAACCGACGGCAATTGATTGGTCGAGAACCAGCTCATGTTCAAAAATGACGTCTGAGCCGGAAGGAGGAATTCTAGGATCTGTTTGAGGATTGCGAGCATTCGCAACAAATCGAATCAACGGACTCAAATGATAATGACAATGGATGTCAACAAGATTACTAGACTTATGGGATTAACCATAATGCAAGTAATCAAGAATTTCAAGAGCAATAGGATGCTCAGGATTTTCGGAAGATCGAATGGTATTTCGAGGATTCGCGACATACATGCATCAACTGGGGATGAGTGGATACTCGGTAAGTGCGAGAAATTATCCGTAGGGGTATTCAGGCGACAAGGAACTGCAAGGCAGTAGGCACAAAAGGATTCTCGGAACATTAGAGAGAATTTCGAGGTATCTTGTAATAACAAGATCAACTGGGAATAAAAGTAAGAACGACAGGTGTAAGTATTTACCCATAGGGATGTTTCGGTGGTAGGGAATTGCAAAAGCGACAGACATAAGGTCTCGAGAGAATATCGGAGAGTATCTTCAAAATCTTCTGGCGCAGTAGGCGATCATTTGTGATAATGGGCTCTCCGGGAGAAAGTAGTTACGAGAACCTAGAGTTAGATTTAGTAAAATTATTTAACCCGAATAGAGGAGAGATTAGAGTCCCAGAGTAAAGGTCGAGGAGTAAAAGATCCTAATACCACCCAATTGGCGACGTGGGCCCATGGGCCGCACAGCCAAGTTAGTAAAACAGTTTTCATCGACTAGACTCAACTTCGGCCAAGGAGTTGGAAAGGGGATTCCTATAGGCAGTCGGCTCTGATACCAACTTGTGACGCCCCCGATTCAATCGTACACTAATCATGCACGCAAATGTGTACGATCAAGATCAGGGACTCACGGGAAGATATCACAACACAACTCTACAAATAAAATAAGTCATACAAGCATCATAATACAAGCCAGGGGCCTCGAGGGCTCGAATACAAGTGCTCGCTCTTAGACGAGTCAGCGGAAGCAACGATATCTGAGTACAGACATAAGTTAAACAAGTTTGCCTTAAGAAGGCTAGCACAAACTGGGTTACAGATCGAAAGAGGTGCAGGCCTCCTGCCTGGGATCCTCCTAAACTACTCCAGGTCGTCGTCAGCGGGCTGCACGTAGTAGTAGGCACCTCCAGTGTAGTAGGGGTCGTCGTCGACGGTGGCGTCTGGCTCCTGGACTCCAGCATCTGGTTGCGACAACCAGAAAGGAAGGAAGGGGAAAAAAGGAGGGAGAAAGCAACCGTGAGTACTCATCCAAAGTACTCGCAAGCAAGGAACTACACTACATATGCATGGGTATATGTGTAAGGAGGCCATATCAGTGGACTGAACTGCAGAATGCCAGAATAAGAGGGGGATAACTAATCCTGTCGAAGACTACGCTTCTCGCAGCCACCGTCTTGCATCAAGTAGAAGAGAGTAGATTGAAGTCCTCCAAGTAGCATCTCCAAGTAGCATCTCCAAATAGCATAATCCTACCCGGCGATCCCCTCCTCATATCCCTGAGGTAGAGCGACCACCGGTTGTATCTGGCACTTGGAAGGGTGTGTTTTATTAAGTATCCGGTTCTAGTTGTCATAAGGTCAGGGTACAACTCCAAGCCGTCCTGTTACCGAAGATCACGGCTATTCGAATAGATTAACTTCCCTGCAGGGGTGCACCACATAACCCAACACGCTTGATCCCATTTGGCCGGACACACTTTCCTGGGTCATGCCCGGCCTCGGAAGATCAACACGTCGTAGCCCCACCTAGGCAAAACAGAGAGGCCAGCACGCCGGTCTAAACCTAAGCGCGCAGGGGTCTGGGCCCATCGCCCTGAGCACACCTGCACGTTGCGTGGGCGGCCGAAAGCAGACCTAGCCTAGTGGCGTTCCAGTCCAATTCGGCGCGCGCCGCTCCGTCGCTGACGTCTGAAGTGCTTTGGCTGATACCACGACGTCGGGATACCCATAACTACTCCCACGTAGATGGTTAGTGTGTATAGGCTCGTAGCCGACTCAGATCAAATACCAAGATCTCGTTAAGCGTGTTAAGTATCCGCGAACGCCGAACAGGGCCAGGCCCACCTGTCTCCTAGGTGGTCTCAACCTGCCCTGTCGCTCCGCCACAAAGTAACAGTCGAGGGCCGTCGGGAACCCAGGCCCACCTCTACCGGGATGGAGCCACCTGTCCTTTCAGCCCCCTCGTCAGAATCACTTGCGGGTACTCAATGAGCTGACCCGACTTTAGTCACCATCTGTATAGCATGTATATGTATAGTATATACCCGTGATCACCTCCCAAGTGATCACGGCCCGATAGTATAGCAAGGCAGACTGACAAGAATGTAGGGCCAATGATGATAAACTAGCATCCTATACTAAGCATTTAGGATTGCAGGTAAGGTATCAACAGTAGTAACAAGGGCAGGCTATGCATCAGGATAGGTATAACGGAAAGCAGTAACATGCTACACTACTCTAATGCAAGCAGTATAGAGTAGAATAGGCGATATCTGGTGATCAAGGGGGGGCTTGCCTGGTTGCTCTGGCAAGAGAGAGGGGTCGTCAACTCCATAGTCGAACTGGTCAGCAGCAGCGTCGGTCTCGTAGTCTACCGGAGAGAAGAGGGGGAAGAAATAATGAATACAGAGCAAACAAAGCATCACAAAATATAACAAGGCAATACGCGGTGTTCGGTGTGCCCTAACGCGGTAGTAGGTGATACCGGTGAAGGGGGGAAAACATCCGGGAAAGTATTCCCGGTGTTTCGTGTTTTCGGGCAGAGGAGCCGGAGGGGGAAAGTTGCGAGTTCGATAGGTTAGGGGTGTGTGGCGGACGAACGGGTTGCGTATCCGGATTCGTCTCGTCGTTCTGAGCAACTTTCATGTTGAAAATATTTTAATCCGAGTTACGGATTAAAAGATATGATTTTTAAAAGATTTTAACAATTTCTGAAATTTAATTAATTATTCAATTAATTCGGAAAATGGATTTGTGACATCAGCATGATGCCATGCTGACGTCAGCAGTCAGAGTTGACCGTTGACCTGGTCAACCTGACATGTGGGTCCCGTGGGTCCCACCTGTCATACACTGTTAGGTTTATTTAGGGTTTAGATTAATCGTAATTATAGTTTAATTAAAATTAACTAGTTAATTCAATTAATTAAACCGAATTAATTAACTTAATTAATTAATTAATTAATTAATTAATTAATTAATTATTAATTAATTTTATTAAATCATTTTTATTTCTATTAATTATATTTATTTTATTATATTATATGTATATATATATATATATTTTTATTCCTTCTTTTTTTTAAAGAAAAACGTTTTGGGGCGGGGCCCTGTGGTCAGTGGCCCGGGGGGGCTTGCGGGTCGGGCGCGCCCGACTGGGCGTTCGCCCAAATTGGCGGGCGAGGAGGGAAAAGGGCCGGCCAGCTCCGGCGAGCGGCGGGAACGGCCAGCAGGGGGCTCGGCGGCAGCGGTCG
>NC_041385.1:551158599-551266723 GCF_002162155.2 Triticum dicoccoides
GGGGTTCGAGCGTCGGGGGGGTGGGGGTTCGTCCCGATCCCGATCTGGATCGGGGAAGGGACGAGGGGTCGTGGGAAGGGGGAGAGAGGAGTGGGGGTCGGCTAGGGTTCGGTCGGGGAGTGGGGGGGTTAAGGGAGTGAGGGGGGCCGGATGGGCCGGTGGGCTGGCCGGATGGGCCGTTTGGCCCAGTTGGCCAGGGGGTTTTCCCCCTCTCTTTTATTTTTTTTTGTTTTACCTTTTGTCTTTTCTTTTTATTTATTCTTTTCTGTTTTAGTTTAGTCATACTTTATTTTAGTTTTCATAAAATATGACCATAGCTCCTAAAATAAGGTTTCAGAACATCCCTCTACCATAAAAAGTTTGGTGGTCAATTAAACTAGTTTAACATTTGTTTATTATTTAAAATCATTTGAATAATTGTTTTGCTATGGTTTTATTCACTTTAGAGTATTTAATGATTCCATAAAAGTGTGGTTCCTCCACCATAATTATCTATGCAATATTTGGTTCACTCCGAACATTTTAGTTTTAATATTTGAAAACTTTTATTGTTTGCCTATTTTTTTGAATTTGAATTTGAATCGGTTTCGAACTAACTCGAGATTAGCAACTGTAAACGAGGTGACGTGACACCATTAGCAGAGGATCACTGTAGCTTAATTACCCGGGCGTCACAAAGCTCCTTGCCGCGGTCGTCGTCTTCTCGCGTCCGGAAGCTTGTCGCTCGCCGGATCTTGCCGGGACGCAGGGCGCGTCGCGGCAAGCTTTCTTGGTATGTCTTGAGTGGCCTTCCCGACAAGCTCCTCTTGCCGGGGTCTTGTCTCTTCCCGGCAAGCTCCTCTTGCCGGGGCCTTGGTTGGCCTTCCCGGCAAGCTCCTCTTACCAGGGCCTTGGTTGGCCTTCCCGGCAAGCTCCTCTTACCGGGGCCTTGGTTTGAGTACTTTGTTCTTGAATGGTCTTCAAGGGAACCACGAAGGGTCCTGGCGGTCACCTGGCAAGCCTCGCCGCGGGGCGCTGCAACTGCCCGTGCACGAGTTCGGGGTAATAGGGTACCCCTACTCTAGTACACCGACAGGAGCCCCGGGGCCTGGGCCATACACGGTGCCGAGCGCTGTTGGGTCAGGCCCAAAACAGTGCACGGGCACGCGCGGCCTAGGTCACGCCGAATCTAACTCTGCTCCCACCGCGCACGCCCAGAACGGCACGCATCAAACGCGGCGTTGTGGGAGAGATCGTGGGAGTTTGTTCACTTGGAAGGCCGAAACGTCCGCCCCGTCCCTCTTTATAAGCAGGGGAAACAGGGGCATTTCCTCCATCCTCGCCATTCGCTGTTGCAATCTCAGAAGCCTCCGCCGCCCTCCTCCGCTTCCAAAGTCGAAAGACGGCAGCGCTCCGCTCCCGTCGCCGCCGCCACCACCAGCGCTGTCGATCTCCCCCATCGCCTCCGCCATGCCTCCGAAGCCTGGAAAGGGGAAGGCCACGAAGGCCGTGACTGCGGAAGCTGTGAAGTCGACCGAAGCGCAACGGCTTGAGGCGCTGCGGAAGGAGCGGGCCACTTTCCCCCCGAGCTCTCCGCGGAGGAGCTGAGGGAGTGGTACTATCTCTTCTGGTCGACGGAGACGCAGGCGCATCCGCGCACAAAGGTACTCTCCGCCGTCGCCTCGCGAGCAGCTCCAGCTAACGGGTATCCTTTCTTCGCCGTGTTCTTCTACTGCGGGCTCTGCCCGCCATTCTCTGATTTCTTCTGTGATATCATGAACACCTACGGACTCCACCTCCTTGATTTCACCCCCAACGCTGTTCTGACCATGGCAGTTTTCGCCCATCTATGCGAAAACTTTGTCGGAGTCCACCCCAACGTAGCTCTCTTCCGCCATTTCTTTATGCCTCGTGTTGAGAGAGGGGAACCTCTTGCCGGCGGGATTGCCTGGATCTCGCAGGCCGGCAAGAAGGAGACCTATCTGGAGGGGGAACTCCGCAGCAAGTGGGACGAGTGGAGAGCAGATTGGTGCTGGATTGTAGAAGAGAGCCCGCAGCCGTTCACCGCCCTGCGCCAAGCCTCGGCAGTGTGTGGCAATGACTGGAGCGCTCTGTCCGCGGACGACGACAAGCTGACGATCGCCACCACTCGGATCTTGCGTCTCAGGCTTGCCGAGTTGACTGTAGGAGCTGTCGGCGCAGATTTCCTTCGCCGGCGCATCGCCCCTCTATAGGCGAGGGGGAGACCTGCTAGGGAATTTGGAGGCCCAGCAGATATAATGAGGTTGCGTCCAGGCCTCAACTTCAATTTCACCGTCCTAGAGTTGGACGGGATGCTTAAGGAGATATTCAAGCATGACCCACAGCATCCCGAGTGGTTCAGGTTGCCGGCAGGCGTCGTTCCTCTGTGCAACAACTCCTCGTGCGACCGCATCTGCGCAATGATGCCGTTGTGTGACTCACACGGGATCGCTCCAACTTGGCAAGAGCCCGCCGGCGACGTCGTGCAATAGTTCTTTGACAGCCTAGTGGAGGTGGCAGTCAATGCTGATGAGAAGAAGCTCCTCACCCGCGACACCACTGAGCAAGAGATGGAGCGCATCGCCACCAGGGCGGAAGAGGCGGTGGCAGCCGCGGCCGCGGGTGAATTCGGGTTCACCGTGGAGGAAGCGGACGCGGCGTTGGCGATGAGCATTGCCGAACGGGAGCAGCCCGAAGAGGAAGAAGAGCTCGCCGCGCCCGACGCCGAGTCGAACGAGCCCGCCGAGGGTACGAGCGGCCCGCCACCTCCGGGGAGCTTGCCGGGAGCAGGACCCGGAACGCAGCCCCCAGTGCAGCCAAGAAGGCGCCTCAGCAAGATCGGGGATGCAGCAGGGCGGCAAGCTGGTCAACAGCCGCAGCGCCGCACGACGCGCTCCACCGCGGCAAGTACGGTCGCCGCGGGGGCGCCTCCCGTCACAGTGGCAACTGGGGCGGGGTCGTCTCGGGCAGGCGCCGCAGTCCCCGCCAAGGGCCAAGGGATCCCACCCCTCCACCTCGCCGCGCCGGAAGTGGGCCGAACTTCGACCTCTCCGCGCTCAGCTCCGATGAGGAAGATGAAGAAGAGTAAGATTCCCTTGCTTGTTCTTGTAGTTCTTCAACTTGCTGATCTTGTCTTGCATCGGATCTGATCCACCCTGGGCTCCCCTTTTCAGGACTCTGGCCCAGAGGGCGGCGAAGAGGGCCAAGGCTCAGGTGGTGGTCATCGAGGACGAGCCCACTGCGACGACAGGAGGCGCGTCCGAGACTACTCTGCCGACCCGGCCATCACTTCGCAGAGCAGCCCCCAGCGCAGCCCCCAGCGTAAGCATATGGTTTACTTTCTGCTTCTGGATGCGCGTGGTTGCTCTTTTCCTTTGTTGATATCCGATCTCTGTTTTGTTTGTGCAGGAGCAGAACAGCTTGATCAGGAGGGTGTGGTGATTTCCTCCGACTCGTCGTCTGCTTCGACTACGCCGCCAAGGGCGGACTCCCCGGCAAGGGAGCGCCCTCCGGTAAGGGAGGAGCCTCCGGCAAGGGAGGAGTCTCCGGCAAGGGACATCGCTAACGATCCGCCGGTGGTGGAGGCCACGACGGCAGATCCTAGCACAGGTAGCCCTTCTTGCCCGAAACTTTCCTTGTAGTCTTCTGCTGATTTCTCTTCTCGAACACTTGTTTGATTTTTCCTTCTTCTTTGGTCGTCAGACCCACCCTCCACGGATCCGATGGAGACCGAGGCGGGCGGCGAAGAAGACGCGCGCGGCAATACTGATGATGCCGCAGCCACTGAAGAAGGAGTCGGCGCTAACGTGCCCGCCGGCGAAGAGGCCGTCAAGGCTGCCGCCGAGGAAGCTGGCGGGGGATCTGGCGATCGCACTGACGGCCCTGAGGCCGCAGGAGCGTCAGGCGCTGCACCGACCGCCGATCCCTCCGTCGCTGCTGCAGCGCCGGGCTCCGAGGAGCCCCAGCCCGGCGTCTATCTGAAGGCTGGCGAGGGTATCTTCATCAAGCTCCCCTGGGAGTCGAGCTCCAGGGCGCCGGTGGAAGGAGAAGCTCTGGATGGGGAGGTGCTTGCCTCTGCCGGGTTGTCGATCGTCGACGCGCCGGGAAGCAGCAGTGAAGAGCCCGAGGAGGAGTGGCTGCTGCGGAGGCTGCTGGCGCTCTACCGCGCCCGCCAAGTCAAGTTGGAGTCCCGGGAAGCGCTTGCCGCGAGGGCGAGCGTGGACATAGAGAAGCGTGCGGAGGAGCTCCGGGGTCTTCATCAAGAAACTCTCCGGGCCTTGGCGGAGGAGCGGGAGCAGCTTGCCGAGGAACGAAAGGCCTTCCTCCTCGAGAAGGCCGAAGCTGAAGAGCAGTAGCGGCTCACCGGCGAGAAGCTGTACGCGCGAGAAGGCGAGCTGACTCAGCGGAAAGTGAACCTCGACAACCACGAGGAGGAGCTTGCCGCGCGCGAATGGGCACTCGGCGGGACGCTCCAAGAGGCAAAGGATACGGCTGCGGCTGCCGAGGCCGCCAAGAAAGAATTGGAGGCAAAGGTGGCGCAGCTAGAAACTGATCTGAAGGGTGGTGGCGAAGAGCTTGCCGCCCTCAAGCTAGAGCGCGAGAAGGACGCCCTTGCCCACGGTGAGCTGCAGGGCCGACTCGCCGAGAGGGGCAAGGAATTGAGTGCCGCCAAGGATTCCAACGCCGATCTGACGCTGAAGCTGGCCACCTTGACGGAGACGTTGGACAGCGCCAGGAAACGGGAGGCAGACTTGAAGAAGGACATCGAGGCCAACGAGGCGCTGCTAGCGAGGGCCGCCGAAACCCAGAATCTTCTCAGAGATACTGTGGAGCTCTGGACAGAGGGCCTCGTGGACATTGCTGCAATTATCGAAGAGGAGCTGGTGCAATTGGGGGTGGAAGGCTTCGGATACTCCTCCGACGAGAACCTCCAACCCAGCGCCAAGCTCACTCTGTTCTTCAAAGGCGTGGCGGCGGTGCTCCAGCAGCTCCGGGAACGGATCCCAAAACAGTTGGCCGATGAGTCACGCTCGATTTGTGCTGGAGTTCTGGAGAAGGTGCTGGTGAAGGTGGCCTTCCGCAATCCGGGCCTCAACCTCACCAACGTCCTCAGGAAGCTGCCGGTGGACGCTGATCTTGACGCACTTAAGGCCCTCGTAGCACCCATCGTCGACAGGGTGAACGAGGTCAAAAGGGTTGACGGCGGTCGCATAGATTAGGCCGTCCGTTTTCTTCTTTTCTTGTCGCTGCCAGTCATGTCACAGGAACACTTTATTAGAGGTGCGACAAGTTATTCTTGTAATATAACTCTATCTTAGGCAACAAATAGCTGTGTTACTCCCTTTACTCGACTCTTGGCTTTGTATGGTCCTGCCCTACGCTTTCTAGGGAAACTTGCCGGTGCAGGTACCCTTGCCGCGAGCGCCGAGTGCGGAACTTCAGCAGCCTGCTAGCGGGGTCGCTACCGACAAGCAACCTTGTCGCAACTAGTTGCAGCTCACTTAAGTTGTTGAGCGGACTCGAAACAAAGTAAGGGCGCTAGCGGCTCACTTAAGTTGCTGAGCGGACTCGAAGCAAAGTAAGGGCGCTAGCAGCTCACTTAAGTTGTTGAGCGGACTCGAAACGGAGTAAGGGCGCAGCTAGCTGTGAATTGGTTCCTTCGCGCATAGGTTTTCCATACAAAGCACGGTCGTTCAAGGAAAATAACTCAAAAACTGATTGCTCAAGCTTTAGCAACTTAGCTTTTCTGTCGTCTGCTTCCCGGCAAGGAGAAACTCTTTTTTTTGAACGGCCTGGTCCACACCATTATCCTCTCCTTCCCCCCTCCCGGTAAACCTTGTGGGCGAGGGAACCTTCCTTCTTTTGAGAAAGAGACAGAGAAATAAAACAATGATATGGAGCCTTGGGCTCGTTATCGCTTACCGGGGTCTGGTGCTGCACAAAATGTCAGATAATATATGCGAAAAAGGATCATAGCATAAGGAAACTGACAAGATGTGCGGGGCACATGAACTTTACTAGTGCACGGGGTCTGCGCCCGGCTCTGTACAAAGGATTACATGCAACAGCGGCAAGACTTGTACAGAAAGGTGGTTGCCGGACAGGGTCCGACAACCGCGCCTTATGGGTAAAACTTACGAAGATGCTCAATGTTCCAGGAGTTTCTCACCGGAATGCCATCTTCGGTCTCAAGGCGGACAGCGCCGGGCCTAGTGACTCGTTTCACCCGATAAGGGCCTTCCCACCTCGGCGTCAACTTGTTGGAATTCTTGGCCGACTGAACACGCCAAAGAACAAGGTCGCCTTCCTCGAGACTCCTGGCATTGACTCTGCGGCTATGGTAGCGGCGCAGAGCTTGCTGGTAGCGAGCGGCTCACGCAGCAGCCTGGAGACGGTCTTCCTCAAGGAGCAGTGCGTCATCTTGCCGCAGCTGCTCTTGCTCGAGCTCATCATAAGCGAGCACTCGAGGTGACCCGTATACGAGTTCCATGGGGAGAACTGCCTCCGCTCCATAGACTAGAGCGAAGGGTGTCTGGCCAGTGGCTCGATTTGGCGTCATCCTGATCGACCAAAGAACCACCGGCAGCTCCTCGATCCAGTTTCTTCCGCACTTGTGTAGCCTGTCGAAAGTTCTGGTCTTGAGGCCTCGCAGCACTTCAGCGTTTGCCCTCTCCGCTTGACCGTTGCTTCTCGGATGAGCAACAGAAGCGAAGCAGACCATGGCGCCAAGATCTCGGACGTACTGCATGAAGGTGCGGCTCGTAAATTGCGTGCCGTTGTCGGTGATGATCCTGTTCGGGATCCCGAAACGGCAAACAATTGACCTGAAGAACTTGACTGCTGACTGTGCTGTCACCTTCCTCACTGGTTCCACTTCCGGCCACTTTGTGAACTTGTCGATTGCAACGTACAAGAACTCAAAGCCCCCGACAGCTCGGGGGAAAGGGCCGAGGATGTCGAGCCCCCAGACCGAAAATGGCCAGGATAAAGGGATCATCTGGAGAGCTTGAGCTGGCTGGTGTATCTGTTTGGAATGGAACTGGCACGCTTCACACTTGGTTACTTGTGCAGTTGCATCCTGGAGGGCTGTCGGCCAGAAGAAGCCTTGTCGGAACGCTTTGCCGACAAGTGCTCTTGCGCCAATGTGATGACCACATATGCCTCCATGTATTTCTGCCAACAGTTGTTGCCCATCTTCCCGGCGAATGCACTTCAATTTCACACCGTTGAGTCTTATTCTGTACAGTGTGCTGTCGACAAACTTGTACATACTTGACTGCCGGGCTACTTTTTCAGCTTCTTCTTGCTCTTCGGGAAGCTCTCCTGTCTGGAGGAAACGGACAATCTGCTGCGCCCATGCTGGAGCTTGCGGCTCGACAACAAGGACTAAAGGCATATCTGTTGCTGCGGGAACATCCGCTCCTACGGCAAGAACCTGTGGTTCTACCGGAGCGTGATATTCCCCGGCAAGCTTGCCGGAGCAAAACTTGTCGGGAGCGTTTGCTTCGACGGAACAAACCATAAGGTTTGCCGGAGCAGACTGCCCCTCAGCATCGTTGGCGTTGTTCTTGGGGACTTTCTTGGCGGCGGCTTCGGGGTGCTCTGCCGGAAAGTAGTCACCAGAAACCAACTTCCTCTTCTTATTCTGTCCAGTTGATGGTGTCACGGAAGGTTGAGTCAGCTTGAGCACAAAGATCCCTGGTTCCACAGGCAACTTTAGTGCAGCGCATTTTGACAGGCCATCAGCAATGTCATTCTGAGCTCTTGGGATATGCTCCATTTGCAGGCCGTCAAAGCGCTCTTCTAGCTTCCTCACTTCATCAACATATGCTTCCATCAACGGGCTCTAGTAGTCCTTGTTCACTTGGCGGACGACAAGCTGCGAGTCACCCCTGATAATGAGCTTCTTGATCCCAAGGTCGGCTGCTATTCTGAGACCGGCAAGTAATCCTTCATACTCTGCAGTATTGTTGGTTGCTTGCTCTTTGGGAAAGTGCATCTGGACTATGTACTTGAGGTGCTCTCCGGTGGGTGCGATAAGCAGCACGCCAGCACCGGCACCTTGCAGCGAGAAGGCACCATCAAAGTACATCAGCCTCTCTTTGCTTGTCTCCTTGACGGGAATGCTCGTCTCTGGAACTTCTTCGTCTGGAGTTGGCGTCCATTCTGCTATGAACTCTGCCAATGCCCTGCTTTGGATAGTTGCAGTGCTCTCAAACTTGAGGCCAAAGCTTGATAGTTCCAAGGCCCACTCGACAATCCTGCCCGTTGCTTCTGGATTCTGCAGTATCCTTTTTAGCGGAAAGCGAGTGACGATTGTGATCTCGTGTGCCTGGAAGTAATGGCGCAGCTTTCTCGAGGCCATGAGAAGGCCGAAAAGCAGTTTTTGCACACCAGAGTACCTCGACCTAGCCCCCTGGAGAAGGGAGCTGACAAACTAAACTGGGCGCTGCACCATCTTCTTCTGCACGTCCTTGCACATCTGCGCAGATTCATCTTCGTCGGGACCAGAGTTTGCCGGACCAGAGCTCGCCGGACCAGAGCTTGTTGGAGAAGCCCCCTGCTTGTCGCTGGATTCACTTGCTGCGGTTGCTGGATCATCGTCCGCCTCTCTCTCCGCTACTAACGCAGCACTAACCACTTGATTGGTTGCCGCTAGGTACAGCAGCAACTTTTCTTGTGGCTTAGGTGCGACAAGTATTGGAGTGGAGGACAGGTACCTCTTGAAATCCTGCAGCGCAGCCTCCGCTTCCGGAGTCCATTTCATTGGACCTGCCTTTTTCAATATTTTGAAAAATGGCAAGGCGCGCTCAGCAGGCTTAGAGATAAACCTGCTGAGAGCAGCCACGCAACCGGCAAGCCTTTACACATCCTTGACGCGCTTCGGTGCTTCAATCTGCTCGATGGCCTTAATCTTGTCGGGGTTGGCTTCAATTCCCCGCTGAGACACAAAGAACCCGAGAAGCTTGCCGGAAGGGACTCCAAACACGCACTTCTCGGGGTTGAGCTTGAGGTTGATCTTGCGCAGATTTGTAAAAGTTTCTTCTAAATCTTGGATTAGGGTAGCCTTGTCCTTGCTCTTGACCACTATATCATCCATGTAGGCTTCCACATTCCTGTGTATCTGTGGCTCAAAGGCGACGTGGACTACTCTTGCAAATGTTGAACCAGCATTCTTCAACCCAAAGGGCATTCGTACAAAACAGTATGTGCCACAAGGGGTGATAAATGCGGTTTTCTCCTCATCCTCTTCTGCCATGAAGATTTGATGGTATCCTGAATACGCATCAAGAAATGAAAGCAAATCACATCCAGCTGTGGAGTCAACAATCTGGTCAATGCGCGGCAAGGGAAATGGATCTTTGGGACAAGCTTTATTGACATCAGTGAAGTCTATACAAAGCCTCCATTTCCCGTTCGCCTTGCGCACGACTACAGGATTGGCCAGCCACGTGGGATGGAGCACTCCTCTAACAAGGCCTGCTGCTTCCAATTTCCTGATTTCTTCTGCAATGAACTCTTGGCGCTCCACCGCTTGCTTCCTGACTCTCTGCTTGACGGGCCGCGCATGAGGACAGACGGCAAGGTGGTGCTCGATTACTCTCCTGGGAACACCGGGGATATCAGACGGTTGCCATGCAAACACGTCGACATTCGCCCGCAGGAAAGCAACGAGCACGCTTTCCTATTTGGGGTCAAGCGTGGTACTGATGGTGAAGGTACCACCAGTGCCGTCCTCCTTGGCGGACACCTTCTTGGTCTCGGGTGGAGCTGCCATCGTCTTCTTGCACTTGCCGGTGGAGCTCGATGGTGCGTCCTCGACGGTAGCGCAGCACTCTGAAGAGGTGCGCTTGCCGGAGTGGGCATCAGAGCTCTTGCCGGACTTGGCCTTCTTCTTCTCCCCGGGAGCTTCAGTGGCAAGTGTGTGGTGATCCGCTGCGGCTGCTGCTTCCCGGTAGATCTTGTCGGCGCAGATAAGGGCATCCTTCTTGTCGCCGGGGACAGAGATGACACTTATCGGGCCTGGCATTTTGAGCACGTTGTATGCATAGTGAGAGGCTGCCATAAACTTGGCGAGCGCAGGACGGCCAAGGATCCCATTGTAGGGCAATGGAAAATCGGCAACGTCAAATGTGACCCTTTCAGTTCTGAAATTCAGCTCGCTGCCAAAAGTGACTGGCAGCGTGATCTTCCCTTTCGGCTTGCTCCTTCCCGGGTTGATTCCTTGGAATGTGCCGGTCTCTTCGAGCTCGCTGTCAGGGATCTGAAGTTTGTGAAGGACCGCGGAGGAGATGAGATTCAAGCCGGCCCCGCCGTCAACTAGCATCTTTGTGACCTTGAGGTTGCGGATAGTTGGTGAGACCAACATCGGCAAGCACCCGACCGCAGTTACGCGATCAGGGTGATCCCCAATGTCGAAGATGATAGGCGTGCTGGACCATTTCAGGGGCTTGCGTGACTCTATGGATGGCTCTGCTGCATTCACTTCCCGCATCCACTGTTTGAGCTAGCGGTGCGAAGTATGCAGAGAGGCGCCACCGTCAACGCACAGGACCTCTGTGGCTTTCTGAAATTCCTGCTCATCAGCCTCATCATCATCCACGTCTTCGTCATCATCGTCATCTTCACCTTGTCGCGGCCGCGGGGAGGTCTGTCTCCTTGCCGCTGCTTGGCCTTGCCGCGGCGTCCCCCCCGGCCGGGGCGTTTCTTGCCGGATTCACCAGTTCTTTCCTGGGCCTTCTCTTTGTCGCGTCGCTCGTATTCAGCCTTCTGCTGCTCAGCAAGCTGTTCGACCTTTTTGTAGTTCTGGAGATCGTGACCCTTGGTGCGGTGAATCTTGCAATACTGCCTGCCGGAGCTGTCCTGCTTGTCGGCGGCCGCCACAGGATGGGCCTCCTTGTCGGAGCCACCAGCCTTAGCTTCCTTGGCGCCACCTCCGTTGCCGGTCTGCTCGACAGCTAGCACTTCCTTACCCTTATTGCTTCTGTAGTTCCGCCGCCGGCCTTTCCTCGCCGGGGAGGCATCCTCACCGTCAGATCCTCCTGCTCCTGTACTCTCTTCGGGGAGCCTCCTCCCCTCTTCAGCGCGTGCACACTTGTCAGCCAGGGCATAAAGCTCGCTGACGTCTCTGATCTTACACATCGCCATCTCCTCCCTCATCCTTCGATTTCGCACGTTCTGATGGAACGCGCTAATGATCGCGGCGGGGTGGACGTCTGGGATGTTGTGCTGTACACGGCTGAATCTTTGAATGTACTTGCGCAGTGGCTCTCCTTCCTTCTGGGCGAGCAGATGAAGATCGCTCTCTTGGCCATGTGGCTTGTGGCCGCCTGTAAAGGCACCGACAAACTGATGGCACAGATCAGCCCAGGAAGATATGGAGTTGTCCGGCAAGTGCATGAGCCAGGATCTGACATTGGGCTTGAGCACCAGCGGGAAGTAGTTGGCAAGGATCTTGTCATCTCGTCCCCCGGCAGCTTGCACTGCAATGGTGTAGATGCTAAGGAACTCCGACGGATGCGTCTTGCCGTCGTACTTCTCCGGCACGTCTGGCTTGAAATTTTTTGTGCTGGGCCACTGGACTTGCCGCAGCTCACGGGTGAACGCAGGACAACCTACCGCGTACGGTAGATCGCCTAGTTCCCCTGGCGCATGCATGTCAACAGAGAGCCCAGCGCGCTTGTCGGATTGACGTCGCGCTTCTCTTCGGCGCTCGATGCGGGTTCGAGCATCTTCTTTTTGCCATTCATGGAGAACTTGACGCTGGTCGCGATGAGCTCGTGGGTCCGACGACGCGGTGGAGCCGCTGTTGGGGTGGACCCGGCGAGTCGGCGATTTTGGCCTTTGTAGTGGAGAGTGCATGGAAGTCGCACCTTCCTCAGTCTTGTTGCCATCGGCTCGCGTCTGGTTGTCCTGCCGCGGCAGCGAGGTGCTTGGTTGCCGCGCAGTGTCGCCGTTAGCGAAGCCGATGAGGCTCTGGATAGTGGCCCTCCATTCGTCGGTCTTGTCCGCCGTCGGAGGATAGTCCAGGAGCAGCTGGGCCCGCGCCAAGGCTTCTGCTGGGGTGGTGGGCGGCAGAGGTGAACGGTGCGAGGAGAGGGGCGTGCTCGGACTCCTAACCAAGTTAGAAGGAGCAGCGTCCCGTCCCGGCGACCGTACCTCGCTGGGGCCAGCATGCTGGCGTGCATGCTGGTCTTGAGCACCGCGCGAACCACCAGCTTGATCTTGGGCCAGCGGACGTATGGCGCTGCGAACGCTATGACGCTGCTGGTCCCGCGCCTCTTGAGAGAGACGCGGAGCGCGCATGGACGCCGAGGTCTGCCGCCTTGTCCTTGGACTTGGCAGCGCTGTGGGCACCCTCGTCGACGCCCATTCCTCCGCCGGCGTCCACTCCACCATCCGTTTGCTCCGGAGGCGATGGAAGCGACGCGGACGGAACAGCTGCCTCCGAATTCTTCTTCTTCGGTGGCATGTCAATGAAGACGATGAAGATCTAGCTTGCGTGCACGCCGGATCGGGTTCGCACGATCTCGACGCCCCCTACCTGGCGCGACAGAGATGTCGGGGGCGATGCTGATTCCCGCCAACACCTATGGGGATAGGGCCCCTTTTCGGTTCGATGGGGGACGGAGAGCGCACAAAGAGCGGATCGAGGCAGTGCACGCGGGGAGATTTTTACCCAGCTTCGGGCCGCACGGATGCGTAAAACCCTACTGCTGCTTGTTTGTGTATATTGGATCCTTGCTCAGGAGCGATGGACGCTGCCAGACTGAGCGTAAGAGTGTTTCTGGTGTTGAACGAGCCGAGCTGGCCGAGCCTCTGGACTCTCTGACCCTCGGAACCCTTTCTACGTTGCGCTTGGGCCTCCTTTTATACTCAAGGGGTCACCGACAGGGGGCAACGTAGACAAGAAGGGTAAAAATGGAAAAGGATGCGGTAGGTGCAGCTACCGCTACTGTGGATACAGCGCATCCTACCTAACTCTGACGGCAAGGGACAAGGGCATTAAATGCCTGTCTGAGTCTCCTAAACAGTGCAAAAGGTGACCGTTAGGAGTGCCACCGTTTGCCACGATGGGCTTCTCTTCATCTCCGCTTGCCACCACGTACCCCTAGCTGCACGGCCTCCCGCCACGTGCGCTCTGGGAGAGTCCCAGAGCGACAAGTTAGCAGGTGAGCTGGAGCGTGGGCACGCAGTGGGGGTTTCCCGCGGCAAGCTCCTTGCCGCGGCCGTCGTCTTGTCGCGTCCGGAAGCTTGTCGCTCGCCGGATCTTGCCGGGACGCAGGGCGCGTCGCGGCAAGCTTTCTTGGTATGTCTTGAGTGGCCTTCCCGACAAGCTCCTCTTGCCGGGGTCTTGTCTCTTCCCGGCAAGCTCCTCTTGCCGGGGCCTTGGTTGGCCTTCCCGGCAAGCTCCTCTTACCGGGGCCTTGGTTGGCCTTCCCGGCAAGCTCCTCTTACCGGGGCCTTGATTTGAGTACTTTGTTCTTGAATGGTCTTCAAGGGAACCACGGAGGGTCCTGGCGATCACCCGGCAAGCCTTACCGTGGGGCGCTGCAACTGCCCGTGCACGAGTTCGGGGTAATAGGGTACCCCTACTCTAGTACACCGACATAGGAAAAAACCAAAACCTTCTAGAAGGTTCCTGAAACCAGAAAAACTCAAATGTGTATGACTAGTTGGCCCCGGTGCATCAGTGGGCGCGCCTATGTCTGGCCTATTATTTGACGCAGTGATCGGCAAATAGGATTTGCCGATATGTAATCTAATGGTTTGTAGTTAAAAAATAAAGCAAGATTGTAGATCCATTTGTTTTGGTCGTCAACTCAGGCAACGGAACTATCTGACAAGGGTGCATATCATGGCCGCCTAGTTCGATCGACCCAAGAAGGTTATGATAGTCCAATCATTAAAAAAAAGCATCGCTAGTGCTATAACTCGCATGACCCAAGAAGGTTGTGGTAATCCAATACTAATTACAAGTGTTGCCAGTGCCATAAGGCGAATCCTATTTCACGCATTCTGCATAGAAAAATAGAGGGTCTTTAGGACTAACAACGAGAGGGAGCAATGTAAATGGTCTAGCCCACTTGTACAGAGCCAACGCACTACACCACCAGGTAACGAACCTTCTAGAAAGTTTCTAGCCATTTTAGAAACCTTTTCCTCACATGTTTTCTCATTCCTTTTTGGTTAGTTCACTACAATTTATTTTTGGTATATCTTTATTTTTTATCGTTTTCAAAATACTTAAATTGTGTTCAGTATTTTTCTAAAGAATATCAGAATTATGAAAGACATTTGCAAATTCGAAAAAACATTTGACATTAATTTGAAAAAACGTTCAAATTTGCAAAAAAAAAGTGTTTCCTAAAAATGTTCAACAACTCCAAAACCAATCATAATTTCAAAAAGATAAATAATTTTTAATGATGATCTCGTTTTCAATAATTGTGCTCAAATTTGTAAGCCATATTTGCAGCTTTTGGAAATCCCATTTTCCCAAAAACTAATGTTCGAGATTTCACAAAATCTTTCAAAATTGGAAAAAAAACCTTTTTTGTTCATTTTAAAAAATGGAAAGATGTTCAAAATTTGGAAAAACTCATTTGGAGAAAATAAATATTTTAAAAATATTTTTTCAGTGATTTGTAAACTGAAATAAAATAAAAACACTAGAAAAATATCGGCGGGTACAGTTGTCAACTCCGAACAAGCCCATGACCGAGGGCGTACTTATTGAGGAAAGTCCTATGTGCCGTTTGCTATGATACATAGTCAGGATTTCGCACAAGCATCCCGCTGACATGGCAGACCTATTTTTCGTTTTCCTATTTTTTCTCCTTTTTATTATCTTTTCTTCACTATTTCTTATTTAATATTTTTGGGTAAAAACAAAAATGCAAAAAAAGCTTGTATATTTTTTACAACATAATAAAAAAATTAAGAATTGTTCATGTTTATAACTTCTTTTAAGAAATTCAGAAAACGTTCAAATACTCAAAAATAAATAGATTTTCAAAAAATGTTTGCCCCTTTCAAAAATTATCCATTTTCTAAAATGTTGATGGTTTTACAAAATGTTCAGATTTTCAAAATTGGCGGTGTTTTTCCAAGAATTGTTTGCACTTTTCAAAAGAATGTTTTGGAATATTAGAGGGTGATTGGTTTGTGACCAACATTTGGCAACCTTTTGTGAGATTGGCAAGCAACCAATCTCTAGCCAAAATTTGGCATGCCAACTTTTGGCATCAAACCAACTATGCCATTAAAAACTAGCTCACATTTACAAAGAAATTGTTTCGAATTTTGAAAAAAAATGGGTCTGTCGCTGTAGTTATTCTTAAAGTTTCACGTTGCATGTTAGTCACCAACTGTCATCAGCTCGGCTTACTATGATTATATGTTCAGCTATGGGAGGTTTTGAGTTCAATGCCCATAAAACAACTATTTTAGTTGTTTTTACTGTTGCCCTAAAGTCTCACATCTTTCTCCTTATCCCCCTCTCATTCTCCTCCTCCTGAGACTAGCAGCTCGCATGGGCCTGCTCGAGCCCCTCTCCTATCCGACGCTGCCGGCCGGGGATGTAAAGGGAGAAGAGCTCGGGTTACTCCTGATAGAACAGATGTATGATTGTCTTTAGGACGGGCGTTATGCCGATGGGAGTCAAGCGGCTGGTGCAGGCGAGCTGTGTCCAGTGGCCTGCGACGGTGATGCTCCTGTTTGCGGTGCTTCAGTGGCCGGAGCCAGAAGCGAAAGGAGTTCTTGCCGGCATTCCACCCCTAAATAAGCTCGCAGGAGTCTCAGATCTGGTACTTGATTTCATTCTTTCCTACTTCTCTTTGAGCTACCATGGAGGTGGACAGAAAAACACAGGGATGGAGGGGATCAAGCTACCGAACTATCCATGTTTGTGCTTGGAGCCTAATTTCTGCAGCAACTCGAAGAGGGTTTCAGTGCAGATGTGAGCCCTTTACGGTTCTCATCATTGTGCTGCTGAATCTCATGGTCGAAGGGCGACCTCTTAGAGTTTCGGCGATGGAGACCGGCTCCTTTATTTCTTCCCGCCCGTCGAGCCTAAAGGGAGGCAGCTTAATTGGTGCTTCGACCTAGTATTTCCATTTTCTGCCTCCGGTCCTTCACGTGTGGTGTTGTAGCCCTTCCTCCGCCCCAAGTGGTCTCGTCCCCGGTGGCGGTGGGATCTGGCCAAGAATGAAGCCGGTGACAATGAATCGATTGCGTTTCAGTTTTGTCTTCTGGGGTCCTCCTATCTGGAAAGTGTTTGGACCGGGTTGTAATTTTCTCTTTGTTGCATCCTTATGTAAAACGTTGCATGGTTATCTAATATAAGTCCGTGCCCTTTGGGACTCTTTCTCCGTTCAAAAAAAAGTTCTCATCTCTACTGGGCCGGCCTAGCCAGACCCCATGTGTGTTTACTTGGCAGTTCCCTGCAGCGAGCGGCATATAGGAAGTCCCGCTTATTTGGAGCCCAGCAAGGGTCATTTTGGGGGGCTGAAAGCGCGTCAAGCGGGTCGTCCAGCTGCCGCCATGTGTGATATGTCACACATTGGGCGCTTCCTCGGGTTTTTGTGTTTTTTCTGTATGCATTATCAGGTTTTAGATTATTATTTTTCAAGTTTTTTGCCTTCTCGGTTTTTCCTATGTTTTAGAGAAAATAATAATCAATAAGAAAGAAATCATGAATCTTTTTGCTTCCGCGAGAAGCACAACTATGCCTCTCAGAAAGGAAAAAAGCGTGTTTTTTATTGCACGGGAAGCCAAATTTGTTTCTCACGGAAGCACAGATTTTGCTTGCGCGAGAAGCATATCGGTGCCTATCGAAAAGGGGGGAAATGCATTACTTTTTCGCGTGGAGGCACAAATTTGCTTCCGTAAGAAGCATAGCAGTGCTTCTCGAAAAAGGAATAAAACACTTTTTTTTATTGCCATGAGAATCACAAATTTGCTTATCGTGTAGGCACAGATTTGCTTCCGCGAGAAGCATAGTTGTGCCTCTCGGAAAGGAAAATATGTGTTTTTTTGTTCCACAAAAAGAACAAATTTGCTTCTCTTGGAGGCATAGATTTGCTTCCGCGTGAAGGACAGTTGTGCATCTCAAAAAGGGAAAAATGTATTTTTTTTTTATTCCATGAGAGGAACAGATTTGCTTTTCGTGGAGGCACAAATTTGCTTCCACGAGAATAACAGTTATAACTCCCAGAAAGGGGAAATAGTAAAGAAAAAACCGTGTCTCCAGCTCTGATTTTTTTACTTACGAGTTTTTTGAGAAAAATATATTTAAAACTTATTATTTATTGAATCTAATTCAAAGATATCGACGAAAGAAATCCAACCATGAGAACGGTTGGATGAATCGTTCAAGAAATAAAATGCTTTGAATAAATAAATTTATGAAAAAGAGAAAACTATCAGGTTGCCTCAAATGGGGCACATGCAGTGCCCCACTTGTTCGCGCTTTAGAAGGTGCGAGTGAACTTTGCAAATGATGCCGCTTGTGGTTTCATTTTTTTAGCACAAAACAAGAAGTAGCACTGGCCTACCTGCCGCGGGTGGAGTCAGTCAGCCCATTTACGTCTAGTGTTTCATTTTGTTTTTGCTTGGGTTCCCTGTTCGGGTTCAGTATGGTTTCTTGGGATGTGTGTAGCATGTTTCTGTTTTTCCTTTTCTTTTTTCCTGTTTCTATTCTATTTTATCCTTATGTTGTTCTTTCCTCTTTTTTCATCTTCATTTTTCTGTTTTTAAATCGTAATATTTTTATTATATACTTTAAAAAGGCTATTGTTTCAAACATTCATCATGGAATTTGAAAAAATTCACCGTTTAATCGTTGTTTTTTTAATGTTCTCATGTAATTTAAATGTGCTCGTCTGGTATTTTAAAAATGTTTAGTGTGTGTTTTCAAAATGTTCATCATGTATAAAAAATGTACATTGTTTATTTGAATAAAATTCAGTATATTTGTAAAAACATTGTTCATAGTATGTTTTAAAAACCTCCATTGTTTTTTTTGTAAAAGAACGTGTAGAAAAAATGTACACTTTATATTTTACAAATTTTGATTGTGTTTTATAAAAATGTTCATGTATACAAAAATGTACATTCCGCATTTTTTTCCATCGTGTTTTCAAAGTTAGTGTTAGCTAATATCGTGCGTGCAAAGAAATAAGATAGCATATGATTGGCGTCAACTAATACTGCAACTGCAACCCGAGCGTGTACATGGAAATCAAAAAATATATGTATTGGTGGCTGTGTCCTGGCTAAGGGCCTCTCATCATGACGGTTCCTGTCCTGGTAAATGTCGAGGACCCCTTGTCGGTTCCATGTGGGCCCATGACGTATAACATGAAGGTTTCAAAAGACTTGACATGCATAATAAGAGTTGGGATCGTAGAGGACTCTACCTCTTTGTACGTAGTCCACTAGGATCCATGTACCATGGGACCCTTCACTATGTTATATAAACGGAGGGGCATGAATTGTAGATGGAAAACTTACTACCTCAGTAGTTTGTACTCTCGATACACTCCAACATAATAAAACATGAGCACGACATAGAGTATTATCTTCCCTGTAGAGCCCGAACCTGGGTAAAAACTCTTGTCTCTGTTACCATCTCGTCAAGTAGCTTAGACACCAATTCATAAAAAGTCTAAAAAAGTTAAAGTGCATGAGTGGGATCGAACAGAAGACCTCGCGGGACTGAACAACTTCGCTAGCCACTGTATTACGTAAGATTATTTGCCTATGATGGCAGCGCAGTTTATATGATCTTTTTTGGAAAGTTGAATGAAATTTTCTTTTTGATTGACACGCGATTTTTTGAAAAAAAATCAAACAAATTTGTAAAAACTCAGAATTTTTGTTAAACCACAAACAAATTTGGAAACTCAAACATTTTGTGAAAAAATGGGATCAAAATAGAAAAGTATAATAATTTTTGAAACTACGAACAGTTTTTCAAAACAGAAACAGTTTCTAGAAAACAGGAATTTTTTTGAAAACTCGGACAATTTTGAAATTATGAACAATTTCTTCAAAGCACCAACATTTTATGAAATTCCAAGATTTTTTTTTTCAATTTGTGAACAGATTTCAAACATAAATAATTTTCATGCACAAATTTTTTAAACAGGATTTAAAAAAACACATTTTCGAAATTATGGACAATTTTTAAGAACATAAACATTTTATGAAATTCCCTGAACATTTTCTGAATTTGCGAACAAATATTGAAAACACGAGGATTTCACGAATCTCTATACAAATTTTAAAAACACAAATAATTTTGGAAATTCAAGATGTTTTATTTGAATTTGCAAACATAATTAATTTACTTTTACTTTTAGTTTTATTTTTGAAATTTATAATTTTAGATTTCTTAATATGAAATTCTGATATAAATTTGTGCTTTTAAAATAAATGAATATTTTAAAATTCTAATTTTTTTTGTATTTTTGAACATTTTGTGAAACATTTGGGAATCTCAAACATTTTGTGAAAAAATGGGATCAAAATAGAAAACTATAATAATTTTTGAAACTACGAGCAGTTTTTCAAAACAAGAACAGTTTCTGGAAAACAGGATTTTTTCTGAAAACTCGGACAATTTTGAAATTATGAACAATTTCTTCAAAGTACCAACATTTTATGAATTTCCTAGAACATTTTTTGAATTTGCGAACAAATTTCAAACATTAATAGTTTTCCATTCATGCACAAATTTTATAAACAGGATTTTATTTTAAAAAACACACACACATTTTCGAAATTATGGACAATTTGCGAACAAATATTGAAAACACGAGGATTTTGTGAATCTATATACAAATTTTGAAAACACAAATAATTTTGGAAATTCAAGATGTATTTTCTTGAATTTGCAAACATAATTAATTTACTTTTACTTTTACTTTTATTTTTGAAATTTATAATTTTAGATTTCTTAATATGAAATTCTGATAGAAATTTGTGTTTTTAAAATAAATGAATATTTTAAAATTATATTTTTTTGTATTTTTGAACATTTTGTGAAACATTTGGGATTTTTTTTCACTTTTAATAAAGGGGCAAACAAAACTTGAAATTCTATTCTTTTTTGGAAGTTCGGAGCAAAATTTGTAAAAGGAACATTTTCTGAAATTATGAATCAATTTCAAAAAATGGGAACGTTTTTTATTTTTTGAATATGGACTAGCAAAAGATAAATAAACTTGAAAATTGAAAATGTAAATTAAATAAATAAGAATGGAAAGAAAAGAAAAAAGCAACAAAAAAAAGAACGAAGTAGTAACAGAAAAAGAGAAAACTTAAAAATGGTTCAGGAATCTTCTAGAAAAACTGGTTGGACAGCTCTAGAAGGTTCCCAAAAGGGGGAAACTGGAACACCTTAGCGGGCCGGCCCAGCTCACAGCTCGATCGCTAGCTCCTGTGCGAAAGTTCGACAGTTTCATGCAGAATGCGTCATTTGTCTCAAAAAAAATGCAGAATGCGTCATGGGAGCTCCTATTTGGCGCGTTCGGCGCCGTGGAACCGAACAGGCGCCTACAGGCAACACTAGTGGGCCGGCCCAGCTAACCACTGGACCACGGGAAGACTACTGATTTATTGCAAACGCGAATGCTTTAAGTACCATAATAGTCGCGCTAGTTATTACGCATTTTTTAAAAATTCGTTTTTAAGTCGATTTAATGAAAATAAGTTTATATATTTTGAAAAAAATTCATCAAATTTGAAATAAAAGTTTATCGATTAGAAGAAAAAGTTCATCAAATTTGAAAGTAGTTCATTGTTTTCGAAAAAGTTCATTGATTTCTAAAGAAGTTCATAGATTTTAGAAAAAGTTTATCAATTTTCCGAAATAGTTCATCAAATTTGGAAAAAGAGTTCATCGAAACTGAAAAAAAGTTCATCGATTTTTTTTCTTCTGTGAGAGGCACAGGTTTGCTTCCACGAGAGAAACAGTTGTGCCTCTCGAAAAGAAAAAAGCATGTGTTTTTTTCTTTCCTGGAAGGAACAGATTTACTTCTGTGGAGGCAAAAGTTTGCTTCTATGAGAGGTTTGCCTCTCCGAACGAAAAAAAGAGTTTTTTCTTCCACGGGAGGCACAACATCGCCACTTGGAAAGGGAAAAAAGTGGTGGAATACTGTGCTTCCAGCTCGTATTTTTTTCTTCCAGTCTTTTTCGGCTTTTTTCATGAAAAAAAGTTCTCAAAACCTATTAACATGGGATCTAGTTTTAAAAATCTCAACATGAGAAATCCAACGGTGAACATGGTTCGGGATTTGAACACATGATTTAAGAGATAAAACAATTTGAATAAACGAATCTACGAAAAAAAGGAGAAACTCACAAACTGCAAAAGTGAAGCACATAAAGTGCATCAATTGGCGCAACTTGAGAAGGTGGAAGTGACTTTTGCAAAAGACACCCTTAATTAGTGATTTTGGGTTCTCCCTTCTTCCGGGTGCTTGAGGCGTCAGGTCGTCCGCCAGTAAGGAGGGTTATATGGCCAGCCCAATTGGGAAAGCACGTGAGCATATGAAAGAACGAACTAATGAGTGTGTAAGCACCGAATAAAAAATGCAGATAGCATCACCCAATAAGTTTTTCTTTGATCTCACAATTTTGGAACGGGCCGAATCTTTTTCAAATAAGTAGCGCTGGCAGGCCTGACCTATGAAAGTCCCCATGTTCGAAGACAACTCAAAGTAAGGCTTCATTTTCATACCGCTCTATAGTGCACGAATTTTTGAACTTGCATTCATTACTTTAAAGTGATCCAAGCCATTGATCTGGAAGCTGGGATGCCATGAACCACTCATCACACTAAGGCCTTGTTTGGTTCATAAGTCCTAGGAGTCTCAAAAAGTCCCAAAAAAGACTTTCCTTGAGAGTCTTTTTATTTAGTCCCAAAAAGCAACTTTTAGTCCATAGTAGTTTCTCCTGTTTTGTTAAAAAGTCTGTAAGAGGGATTTTTTCTAGTCCCTACACTAAAAAGTCCCTGGAAACAAACACCCCCTAAGACTCACTGGATCGAACAACTAAAGTTGCCCAGATTCGCCACCTGCCTTCCTGTGCATGCAATCACTATTGATAGAAGCCACTAGACACTTTTTGGTGGGTTTCGAGGTTTTGGTATTAGGCAGTGTGAGCATGCAGGGACAATGTAGTACAGTCCCATCAAAGATTTTATGCATTTTCTCCATTCGGCACCCTGATTTAAAAATGTACTGTGTGTTTGGAATGTGGACTAGAGGGGACATGCTCTGCATGTACCAACGTACTAATGGTTCATAGGATTTTTTTTCGAAATGGTTCATAGGATTAAGAATGTCATAAGAATAGAAAACTATAAAAACAGAAAGCAAAGCAATCAAAATGTGTGGTTTACTACATCACAAAGATGACATCCAGGACTGTCTCTAGGAATTTGGGGTCTGGTGCAAAAAGCAAAATGGGGCCCTAACATTTTTTTGCGAAAAACTGGAACTTCATTACTTAACTGGGTCCATTACAATCTTGCAGGCACAAGGCCTTTATCTCCTCAGGCATGGTACGAATCCACACAACAGTTTTTGGAATAGTACGTCCCATCTGGGCTAGCCTATGGCTTACATGGTTCTGATCCCTCCTCACATGTGATGCAACATACTCCCTACCCTGGCCTAGCAAGCGTTTCTTCTCTCCCATGAGGGAAGCTACAGGGGACCGGTCCAGGGCGGGATCCCTGATCATGTCTGCTGCCACACCGCAGTCAGTTTTGATAATGAAGGGTTCAATGCTCCATTCCAGCGCTACAGCCACCCCTTCCATACACGCTGCCATCTCCGCCTCTAGAGCACTAGAGCAGGTAGTCAAGAATCGACATGAAGCGAAGATAGTTTGACCTTGGCTGTCACGAAGTATCATTCCTGCGCCACTTGTACCATCGGTGTTGTAGTACGCACCATCGACGTTGAGCTTAGACCAGCCTGGGGGCGGCTTCAACCATCTATCAGGAAGTTGGGTGGCACCTTCACTCGGTTTCCTTGCATCCTTCCTCCGCAACATATGATCACAGGACATGACCGCCTTCCCTTTAACAGGATCTGCGTTGGGATGTTGATGGATTTCTGATACGTCCATTTTGCATCATGCTTTTATATCAATATTTATTGCATTATGGGCTGTTATTACACATTATAACTCAATACTTATGGCTACTTTCCCTTATTTTACAAGGTTTACCATGAAGAGGGGGAATGCTGGCAGCTGGAATTCTGGCTGGAAAAGGAGCAAATATTGGAAACCTATTCTGCACAGCTCCAAAAATCCTGAAACTCCACGGAAGTTATTTTTGGAATTAATAAGAATTATTGGGCGAAGAAACTACCAAAGGGGGCCCACACCCAGGCCAGGAGGGTGGGGGGCGTGCCCACCCCTACTGGGCGCCCCCTGTCTCCTGGGCCCCCTGGTGGCCCTCCGGTGCCCATCTTCTGCTATATGAAGGCTTTTACCCTGGAAAAAAAATCAGAGGCAAGCTTATGGGACGAAACTCCGTCGCCATGAGGCGGAACCTTGGCGGAACCAATCTAGAGCTCCGGCAGAGCTGTTCTGCCGGGAAAACTTCCCTCCGGGAGGGGCAAATCATCACCATCGTCATCACCAATGATCCTCTCATCGGAAGGGGGTCAATCTCCATCAACATCTTCACCAGCACCATCTCCTCTCAAAACCCTAGTTAATCTCTTGTATCCAATCTTGTATCAAAACCACAAATTGGTATCTGTGGGTTGATAGTAGTGTTGATTACTCCTTGTAGTTGATGCTAATTGGTTTACTTGGTGGAAGATCATATGTTCAGATCCTTAATGCATATTATTACTCCTCTGATTATGAACATGAATATGCTTTGCGAGTAGTTACGTTTGTTCCTGAGGACATGGGTGAAGTTTTGCTATTAGTAGTCATGTGAATTTGGTATGCGTTCGATATTTTGATGAGATGTATGTTGTCTTTCCTCTAGTGGTGTTATGTGAACGTCGACTACATGACACTTCACCATTATTTGGGCCTAGAGGAAGGCATTGGGAAGTAATAAGTAGATGATGGGTTGCTAGAGTGACATAAGCTTAAACCCTAATTTATGTGTTGCTTCATAAGGGGCTCATTTGGATCCATATGTTTAATGTTGTGGTTAGGTTTACCTTAATACTTATTTTGTAGTTGCGAATGCTTGCAATAGGGGTTAATCATAAGTGGGATGCTTGTCCAAGTAAGGGCAGTACCCAAGCATCGGTCCACCCACATATCAAATTATCAAAGTACCGAACACGAATCATATGAGCGTGATGAAAACTAGCTTGACGATAATTCCCATGTGTCCTCGGGAGCTCTTTTCTCATTATAAGAAATTGTCCAGGCTTGTCCTTTGTTACAAAAAGGATTGGGCCACCTTGCTGCACTTTATTTACTTTCATTGCTTGTTACTCGTTACAATTTATCTTATCACAAAACTATCTGTTACCTACAATTTCAGTACTTGCAGAGAAAACCTTACTGAAAACCGCTTGTCATTTCCTTCTGCTCCTCGTTGGGTTCGACACTCTTACTTATCGAAAGGACTACGATATATCCCCTATACTTGTGGGTCATCAAGACTCTTTTCTGGCGCCATTGCCGGGGTGAAGCGCTTTTGGTGAGTGGAACTTGGTAAGAAAACATTTATTTAGTGTGCTGAAATTTTCTATCACTTTTTACTATGGAAACTAATCCTTTGAGGGGCTTGTTCGGGGTATCTTCACCCCGACCAGAAGAGCAAAGAGTTGCTCCTCAACCTACTGAACCTACTGAAAATATTTACTTTGAGATTCCTTCGGGTATGATAGAAAAACTGCTAGCTAATCCCTTTGCAGGAGATGGAACATTGCATCCCGATTTACACCTTATCTTTGTGGATGAAGTTTGTGGATTATTTAAGCTTGCAGGTATTCCCGATGATGTTGTCAAAAGGAAGGTCTTCCCTTTATCTTTGAAGGGAGATGCATTGACATGGTATAGGCTATGTGATGATACGGGATCTTGGAATTATAAACGATTGAAGTTGGAATTTCACCATAAGTTCTATCCTATGCATCTTGTTCATCGTGATCGTAATTACATATATAATTTCTGGCCTCGTGAAGGAGAAAGCATTACTCAAGCTTGGGGGAGGCTTAAGTCAATGTTATATTCATGCCCCAATCATGAGCTCTCCAGTGAAATGATTATTCAAAAATTTTATGCTCGGCTTTCTCCCAACGATCACAACATGCTCGATACTTCCTGTGTTGGTTCTTATATGCTGAAGACTATTGAATTCAAGTGGGACTTATTAGAAAGAATTAAACGCAACTCTGAAGACTGGGGTTCCGACGATGGTAAGGAGTCAGGTATGACACCGAAGTTTGTTTGTGTTAAATCTTTTATGGATACCAATGCTTTTCGTGGATTTAGCGCTAAATATGGACTTGACTCTGAGATAGTAGCTTCTTTATGTGAATCCTTTGCTACTCACATTGATCTCCCTAAGGAGAAGTGGCTTAAATATAATCCTCCCATTGAAGTAAAAGTAGTTGCACCTATTACAGCTGAAGAAAAGACTGTCACTTATAGTGATCCTATTATTCCTACTACTTATGTTGAGAAACCTCCTTTTCCTATTAGGATAAAGGATCATGCTAAAACTTTTACCGTTGTTCATAAGAGTAATACTAGGACTTATACACCTCCTGAGCAAATTAAAGTTGAACCTAGTATTGCTATGGTTAAAGATCTCTTGGATGATAATTTAGATGGGCATGCTATTTATTTCTGTGGTGAGACTTCTAATATTTCTAGACCAGATGCGAAGATACATAGACCTGTCGTAGGCGTGCCTGTTATTTCTGTTAAAATAGGAGATCATTGTTATCACGGCTTATGTGATATGGGTGCTAGTGCTAGTGCAATACCCTATGACTTATATAAAGAAATTATGCATGATATTGCACCCACCGAAATGGAAGATATAGATGTTACTATTAAGCTTGCCAATATGGATACTATTAAGCCATTTGGGATTGTTAGAGATGTTGAAGTCTTGTGTGGGAAGGTTAAATATCCTACTGATTTTCTTGTTCTTGGTTCCCCACAAGATGACTTTTGTCCCATTATTTTTGGTAGACCCTTCTTGAATACTGTTAATGCTAGGATTGATTGTGAAAAGGATACTATTACAATTGGCTTAGAGGATACGTCTCATGAATTTAACTTTGCTAAGTTTCATAGACAACCTCGTGATAGAGAATCACCTAGTAAGGATGAGATTATTGGTCTTGCTTCTATTGCCGTACCTCCTACTGATCTGTTAGAACAATATTTGATAGACCATGAAAATGATATGTTTATGAAGGAAAGAAGAGAAATAGATGAAGTGTCCCTTCAACAGGAACCTATTCTGAAACACAACCTACCCGTTGAAATTCTAGGGGATCCCCCTCCACCCAAGGGTGATCCCGTGTTTGAACTCAAACCATTACCTGATAATCTTAAGTATGCTTATGTTGATGAAAATAAAATATATCCTATTATTATTAGTGCTATCCTTTGAGAGCAAGAAGAAGAAAGATTATTGAAAACTCTGGAGAAGCACCGTGCTGCTATTGGATATACTTTGGATGATCTCAAGGGCATTAGTCCCACGTTATGCCAACACAAAATTAATTTGGAGGATGATGCCAAACCAGTTAGAGATCCTCAACGACGATTGAATCCTAAGATGAAAGAAGTGGTAAGAAAGGAGATACTAAAGCTCCTTGAGGCAGGTATAATTTATCCCGTTGCTGATAGTGATTGGGTAAGCCCTGTCCATTGTGTTCCTAAAAAGGGAGGTATTACTGTCGTTCCTAATTATAAAGATGAATTGATCCCGCAAAGAATTATTACAGGTTATAGGATGGTAATTGATTTCCGTAAATTAAATAAAGCTACTAAGAAAGATCATTACCCTTTACCTTTTATCGATCAAATGCTAGAAAGACTATCCAAACACACACATTTCTGCTTTCTAGATGGTTATTCTGGTTTCTCTCAAATACCTGTGTCAGCGAAGGATCAATCAAAAACTACTTTTACTTGCCCTTTCGGTACCTTTGCTTATAGACGCATGCCTTTTGGTTTATGTAATGCACCTGCTACCTTTCCAAGATGCATGATGGCTATATTCTCTGATTTTTGTGAAAAGATTTGTGAGGTATTCATGGATGATTTCTCCGTTTATGGATCCTCTTTTGATGATTGCTTGAGAAACCTTGATCGAGTTTTGCAGAGATGCGAAGACACTAGTATCATCTTGAATTGGGAAAAGTGCCACTTTATGGTTAATGAAGGCATTGTCTTGGGGCATAAGATTTCCGAGAGAGGTATTGAAGTTGATAAAGCTAAAGTTGATGCTATTGAAAAGATGCCATGTCCCAAAGACATAAAAGGTATAAGAAGTTTCCTTGGTCATGCCAGTTTTTATAGGAGGTTCATTAAGGACTTTCTAAAATCTTTAGGCCTCTGACTAATTTATTGCAAAAAGATATTCCTTTTGTCTTTGATGATGATTGTGTAGAATCATTTGAAATACTAAAGAAAGATTTGATCACTGCACCTATTGTTCAGCCACCTGATTGGAATTTACCCTTTGAAATTATGTGTGATGCTAGTAATTATGCTGTAGGTGTTGTTCTAGGGCAAAGAGTTGATAAGAAATTGAATGTTATCCAGTATGCTAGTAAGACTCTTGATACTGCCTAGAGAAATTATGCTACTACTGAAAAAGAATTCTTAGCAGTTGTGTTTTCTTGTGATAAGTTTAGACCTTATATTGTTGATTCTAAAGTTACTATTCACACTGATCATGCTGCTATTAAATATATTATGGAAAAGAAAGATGCTAAGCCTAGACTCATTAGATGGGTTCTCTTGCTCCAAGAATTTGATTTGCATATTATTGATAGAAAGGGAGTTGAGAACCCCGTTGTAGACAACTTGTCTAGGTTAGAGAATGTTCTTGATGACCCACTACCTATTGATGATAGCTTTCCTGATGAACAATTAGTGGTCATTAATGCTTCTCGTACTGCTCCTTGGTATGCTGATTATGCTAATTACATTGTTGCTAAATTTATACCACCTAGTTTCATGTACCAGCAAAAGAAAAAGTTCTTTTATATTTAAGACATTACTTCTGGGATGACCGACACCTTTATAAAGAAGGAGTAGATGGTGTTATTAGACGTTGTGTACCTGAGCATGAACAGGAACAGATCCTACGCAAGTGTCACTCTGAATCATATGGAGGACACCACGCTGGAGATAGAACTGCACATAAGGTATTGCAATCTGGTTTTTATTGGCCTACTCTCTTCAAAGATGCTCGTAAGTTTGTCTTATCTTGTGATGAATGTCAAAGAGTTGGTAATATTATTAGACGTCAAGAAATGCCTATGAATTATTCTCTTGTTATTGAACTGTTTGATGTTTGGGGCTTTGATTATATGAGACCTTTTCCGGCCTCTAATGGTTACACACATATTTTAGTTGCTTTTGATTATGTTACTAAGTGGGTAGAAGCTATTCCAACTAGTAGTGCTGATCATAACACTTCTATTAAAATGCTTAAAGAAGTTATTTTTCCGAGGTTTGGAGTCCCTAGATATATTATGACTGATGGTGGTTCACATTTTATTCATGGTGCTTTCCGTAAGATGCTTGCTAAGTATGATGTTAATCATAGAATCGCATCTCCTTATCACCCGCAGTCTAGTGGTCAAGTAGAGTTGAGCAATAGAGAGCTCAAATTAATTTTGCAAAAGACTGTTAATAGATCTAGAAAGAATTGGTCCAAAAAACTTGATGATGCATTATGGGCCTATAGAACTGCATACAAAAATCCTATGAGTATGTGACAGTATCAGATGGTTTATGGAAAAACATGTCACTTACCTCTAGAACTTGAACATAAAGCATATTGGGCTATTAAAGAGCTCAACTATGACTTCAAACTTGCCGGTGAGAAAAGGTTATTTGATATTATCTCACTTGATGAATGGAGAACCCAAGCCTATGAGAATGCCAAGCTATTCAAAGAAAAAGTCAAACGCTGGCATGACAAAAGGATACAAAAGCCTGAGTTTAATGTAGGTGATTATGTGTTATTATTCAACTCTCGTTTGAGATTTTTTGCAGGAAAACTTCTCTCTAAATGGGAAGGTCCTTACATTATCGAGGAGGTTTATCGTTCCGGTGCCATAAAAATCAACAACTTCGAAGGCACAAGTCCGAGGGTGGTGAACGGTCAAAGAATTAAACACTATATCTCAAGTAATCCTATCAATGTTGAAACTAATATTATTGAAACCATAACCCCGGAGGAATACATAAGGGACATTTTCCAGAACATTCCAGACTCCGAAAAGGAATAGGTATGTGGTACGGTAAGTAAACCGACTCCAAAACATTTCTAATGGCAATTTTTATCTGTTTTGGAATATTTAAGAATTTTGGAAATAAAGAAGTAGCCCGGGAAGGACACGAGGCCTCCACAAGGGTGGAGGGCGCGCCCACCCTTCCTGGGCACGCCCCCTGTCTCGTGGCCACCTCGTGTGCCTCCCGGACTCTGTTTTCTTGCACGCTACGTATCTTGGTCAGTAAAAATTCATTATGTAATCTCTCGAAGGCTTTGACCACCATATCACGCAAATATCCTCTGTTTTCGTTTCGAGCTGTTCTTGTTGCAGATTAAGAGCAAGATGTCTTCTCAAGAGTCAGTCGGGGAGAGTCGGGTGTCTCACCCGACACCGGGTCCAGGAGCAAATAGTGATGCCATGGAGGCTGACCTGAAAAGGATAGATGCCATGGAGGAAGATCAAGAAGTTAATTCTCTCCTCCAAGCAGGATTCATGATGGGGGAACTACATAGCTCGGTCCTCCCAAATCCAGTCATCCCTTCCGATGTTAAATTTCTTTCTTATGAAAATATGAAAAAGAGCGTCACTTGTTCTCCAGAAGCTATGCAACATCCTTGGGTAAAGGGAGCTTTAGCCGTTACAGGCAAGCTCCACAAAGAAATTATGGACCTCAACAACAAGTCAACAAGCTCGAGGAGGAGAATCGTATCCTGAGGGGCATCATCGCCAAGAAGATCACTACACCAACTATGAAGAAGGAGACATAATCACATGGGTATGGGCACTCCCCTTGGTAACTGCCAAGCTTGGGGGAGGTGCCCCGATATCGTATCACCATCACACTCCTATCTTCACCGTTTTACTTAGTTCGATCCTTTTAGTAGTATCTTGATATAGTAGATTGAAGTTTTAGTATCAATTAGTTTTGAGTTTTGCTTTGTGATCTCTTTATGTAATCGAGTCCGTGAGCTATCTATAATAAAGATTAGTGTTGAGTCAAGGGCTTTGCTATGTTGCTATGATCTTGAGAAACTAAAAAGAATAAAAGAGATCATATTGATCTTATGGATAGTAATGACTTCACACATAAAAAGTATGAGGCATAAAAGTTGTTGAGAGTTGACAAACGTAGTTTGGTCATCGTTGCAATTAATAGGAAGTAATAAGGAAAGAGAGGTTTTCACATACAAATATATTATCTTGGACATCTTTTATGATTGGGAGCACTCATTAAGTATGACATGCTAAAAGAGTTGATGTTGGACAAGGAAGACAACGCAATGGTTTATGTTTTCTCACATCTCAGTTAAAGTATATTGTCATTGATCTTCCCAACATGTTGAGCTTGCCTTCCCCCCCTGCTAGCCAAATTCCTTGCACCAAGTAGAGATACTACTTGTGCTTCCAAATATCCTTAAACCCAGTTTTGCCATGAGAGTCCACCATACCTACCTATGGATTGAGTAAGATCCTTCAAGTAAGTTGTCATGTTGCAGGCAATAAAAATTGCTCTCTAAATATGTATGACTTATTAGTGCAGAGAAATAAGCTTTATACGATCTTGTTATGGAAGCAATAAAAGCGACGAACTGCATAATAAAGGTCCATATACAAGTGGCAATATAAAGTGACGTTCTTTTGCATTAAGATTGTGTGCATACAACCCTAAAAGCACATGACAACCTCTGCTTCCCTCTGCGAAGGGCCTATCTTTTACTTTATGTTTTTACTTTATGCTTGAGTCGAGGTGATCTTCACCTTTCCCTTTTTCATTTTATCCTTTGGCAAGCTCCTCGTGTTTGAAAGATCTTGATATATATATCCAATTGGATGTAAGTTAGCATGAACTATTATTGTTGACATCACCCAAAGGTGAACACGTTGGGAGGCAACACAATAAGCCCCTATCTTTCTCAGTGTCCGATTGAAACTCTATAACCACAAGTATTGCGTGAGTGTTAGCAATTGTAGAAGACTACATGATAGTTGAGTATGTGGACTTGCTGAAAAGCTCTATTCTTGACTCTTTCTGATGTTGTGATAAATTGCAAATGCTTCAATGACTGAGATTATAGTTTGTTAGTTCCCAATGAAGTTTCTGAACCATACTTGATATTGTGAATTGATCGTTACTTGAGCATAAGAAATCATATGATAAAATCTATTTATGTTGCTGTTATAAGAATGATCATGATGCCCTCATGTCCGTATTTTATTTTTTTATCGACACCTCTATCTCTAAACATGTGGACATATTTTTCGATTTCGGCTTCCACTTGAGGACAAGCGAGGTCTAAGCTTGGGGGAGTTGATACGTCCATTTTGCATCATGCTTTTATATCAATATTTATTGCATTATGGGCTGTTATTACACATTATATCTCAATACTTATGGCTATTCTCCCTTATTTTACAAGGTTTACCATGAAGAGGGGGGAATGCTGGCAGCTGGAATTCTAGCTGGAAAAGGAGCAAATATTGGAAACCTATTCTGCACAGCTCCAAAAATCCTGAAACTCCACAGAAGTTATTTTTGGAATTAATAAGAATTATTGGGCGAAGAAACTACCAGAGGGGGCCCACACCCAGGCCAGGAGGGTGGGGGGGGGAGCCCACCCCTACCCGGGCGCGCCCCCTGTCTCCTGGGCCCCGTGGTGGCCCTCTGGTGCCCATCTTCTGCTATATGGAGGCTTTTACCCTGGAAAAAAAATCAGAGGCAAGCTTACGGGATGAAACTCCGCTGCCACGAGGCGGAACCTTGGCGGAACCAATCTAGAGCTCCGACAGAGCTGTTCTGCCGGGGAAACTTCCCTCTGGGAGGGGGAAATCATCACCACCGTCATCACCAACGATCCTCTCATCGGGAGGGGGTCAACCTCCATCAACATCTTCACCAGCACCATCTCCTCTCAAACCCTAGTTCATCTCTTGTATCCAATCTTGTATCAAAACCACAAATTGGTACCTGTGGGTTGCTAGTAGTGTTGATTACTCCTTGTAGTTGATGCTAATTGGTTTACTTGGTGGAAGATCATATGTTCAGATCCTTAATGCATATTATTACTCCTCTGATTATGAACATGAATATGCTTTGTGAGTAGTTACGTTTGTTCCTGAGGACATGGGTGAAGTCTTGCTATTAGTAGTCATGTGAATTTGGTATTCGTTAGATATTTTGATGAGATGTATGTTGTCTTTCCTGTAGTGGTGTTATGTGAACATCGACTACATGCCACTTCACCATTATTTGGGCCTAGAGGAAGGCATTGGGAAGTAATAAGTAGATGATGGGTTGCTAGAGTGACAGAAGCTTAAACCCTAATTTATGCGTTGCTTTGTAAGGGGCTGATTTGGATCCATATGTTTAATGTTGTGGCTAGGTTTACCTTAATACTTCTTTTGTAGTTGCGGATGCTTGCAATAGAGGTTAATCATAAGTGGGATGCTTGTCCAAGTAAGGGCAGTACCCAAGCACCGGTCCACCCACATATCAAATTATCAAAGTACCGAACGCGAATCATATGAGCGTGATGAAAACCAGCTTGAAGATAATTCCCATGTGTCCTCGGGAGCTCTTTTCTCATTATAAGAAATTGTCCAGGCTTATACTTTGTTACAAAAATGATTGGGCCACCTTGCTGCACTTTATTTACTTTCATTGCTTGTTACTCGTTACAATTTATCTTATAACAAAACTATCTATTACCTACAATTTCAGTACTTGTAGAGAAAACCTTACTGAAAACCGCTTGTCATTTCCTTCTGCTCCTCGTTGGGTTCGACACTCTTACTTATCGAAAGGACTTGATAGATCCCCTATACTTGTGGGGCATCAATTTCTAGTAGGGTTTTGATGTAGCTCGATAGGAAGCGTCGACAAGCTTCAGTCGGGGGCGCCGGCTTGTGATGCGTGATCTCATTGCGTACATGCCATGTCCGCCACATTGTCATAACCACCGGAAGTCGTTCATCCACTGTGCACTGGTCCAGGAGGTGTAGCAGCCAGTCCGGCCCTGTGTTGTTGATGTTGTCTAAGGCCGACATAGTCCAGGTTTTGCTCATCACATTCCACAAGTCTCTGGCTTGAGGGCATCTACAAAAAACATGAAAGGTGTCCTCTCGGTTCACCCCACAGAGAGTACACATGTCAGACTTCTCAAGCTTTATTTTTGCTTTGTTTTGGCTAGAGCATTTGTAGCGACACGCCATGCGAAGAACTTATAATATAACTCAAGCATAGTCACTTAATTATACAATTAAAATTTATGTTATTTCGTACGATGTTTAGAAAATTGTCAAGTATCAATGCAAAGGACTAAAAGTGATAAACTGACCTCATGCTCTACTGAGAAGTACATCCGTCTTGTGTTCCTTGAAGTGAATCTTCAATTATATATTCGTATTAATATTCTCCAAGATATCATTTTCAAGTGCTATTCTCGCCAAACCTTCAAGTCTTTTTTGGGTCGTAGTAGAACGCTGTAGCGACCCGACCTGAATGGGTCAAATCTCTGTGCTTAAGTGTCATCCCTGGATCGGTATGCTGACACACACAGTACTCGAGGATTTATAACAGAGGTAAATCACATGTATAAAGTAACGTAAATACTATTACCTCAATCCAAATAGCGGAAGTAACAAGGATGTGGATTTCCATCAACACCAACGGCAAAGTTGAGTGTAGAAATCGTAACCCTAACGTATCACTTACTCGTCGTAAGATCCTGCAACATGAGACATTGTAGCCATGTAGGTCAGTACATTGAATGTATCTCGCAAATTCACACCATAGAGCAATGATGAATAAAGGCTATCACTACATGCATATATGGCTGGTGGAAAGCCCTATGGTTACAGTTTTTGCGAAAAGCCAATTTTTCCCTACTACAAAGGAATAAATTTTACTTAACTATCATTGTGGTTGCTAAACATTGAGAATGGTTGACAGCATTCTCAATCCCAATTAAACATCATCATTAAAACCCAACAAAATTAATTATAAGTAACATGATGAGATCAACATGATAATCCAAGAACTAGATACTCAAGATGTCCATAACCGGGGACACGGCTAATCATGATTAGTTTGTACACTCTGTAGAGGTTTGCGCACTTTTCCCCACAAGACTCGATCGCTTCCGTTGGATTTCTCGCACTCGGTGTTTGAGGAACGGATGACCGAGACATAGTCTTTCAGAAACATTAACTCCCTACTCCGGGTAGACCATACCAAACCTACAAAACCCACTACCTGCTGATCTACCTCTTCAAGAGCTTCACGTAACTTACTCAACTATGCTAGAGCCCATAATAGTTTGTGGCTGCACACGGAAGTTTCTAGCATGAATAATCTTATGATCCCTTTGAGCCTGGGTGGCGGTCCATAGGATGATCACACGGTAAACCCCGGGATATCCAAAAAACAGGCAATCACTAGGTTCCCGAGGTGCCTCAATCCACCCAGATGTGTATTTAAGTAGCCACCTTAAGTTGAACCATTAAGTAACAATCTCACATCTGTCATGGAATACACTCAAACCCAAACCACGTCTACGAGCATAGCATTGCGGTATAAGCATAACGTAGAAGTAACTCCCAAGGGTTTGATAGTAACAGGGCAATAGGTTCCGACCTCATTAAGTACTCCCCAATACCCACATGTTATCAATTCCTAACCATGCAATGTTTGAGGGTGAAACTAATGCATAAAAACTGGGTATGAAAGGGATATGATCAAAGGGTGAACTTGCCTGTACTGTTGATGAAGATGATTCGCACTCAACTCCTGATAGTTCTATTCGTCTCACTCCGTTCAATCTATCGTAAGCAAGCAATAGTAACCACACATAAGCAATCACTCAAAAGATCAGAAAGAACGAAGAAAACAAATCGAAAAACTTCAAAAACAAGCAAACAACTCTTGCAACATAAAACAATTTCTAACAGTACCAAAATTATGTGAATTTGGCCTTATCAGAAAGTTTAGGTCAAGAGCTTCGGTTTGCAAAAAGAATCAACTCAAACGGAGTTACAAAACTCAAGTTACAGATGAAACAAGATCGAATACTAATCTGAACTAAACTCGAATTTTAAATTGTCAAAAACATGTTTAAGTTTTTTACATGGAGAGGGGATCATAACGAAGAAGTGGGTGTTGGTTTCATTGGATTTGGATACACGCGTAAAAAGTTGTGTTCGATTGAAGTACAGGGACTAATCTGTAAACATAATATTCATGGATGGGTCCCTGGCCGAATTAAACAGAAAAAGGAAAATTCTATCGAACGAACGTTCGCTACGAAACCCTAACAAATAATCCATTCGATCCAGAGGCTAAATCAACGAACGCTTTCTAAATAAAAAAACACTTAGAGAAAAGAAAAACAAATGGATCTGGATCCTTAGATCCAGATCGGACGGACGAAGAGGGGTGACGGTTACCGCGGCGATCGCCGGCGATGTGGAAGACGGCGGCGGCGGCTCGGCTTGAACGGGGCGACGACTCCGGGCGTCGGCGGCGGGAGCACAGTAGCTGGGGAGGGGCGGTGCGGCTGGGCGAAGGCGATGGCGGTGTCTGCGCTCGGCGAGGGGGCCGGAACGGAGTGCGGCGGCAACGGCGGATCTTGTCGGAACTTGCAACTCCGGCGAGTGCGGGTGGCGCGTTGCGAAAAAGAGAGAGAGGGGGGGTTGGGGCTATGGGATTTATAGGAGGAGGGGGGCGATGGTGGCGTGGAGGAGGGGCCAAGGCGACGGGGTGGCCGGGTCGATCCCGGCGGTGCGGCGGCGATGCCGTGCGGGTGCGGGAGTCTGTCCCGAGCTCGGGGACGAGCGGGGCGCGGCGTGGGCTGGGCCGTGGCCTGGCCTGGGAGCTGGGCCGGCCCAGTCGTTGGGAGAATTTTTTTTAACCTCTACTTCTACAGAAAATAAAATAAACTAAATAAACTAAAAACATACTATAGGCATATAATATATCAAAATTGTCAGAAAAAGATTTCCTACAGCATGAACATTATTCTAGCTTAAAATAAAATCCATAACAATTCTAATAAATCAAACAGTGCTACTGACCTATTTAAAACCTAATAAAATCATTTTTAAAAATACCAAAATGGTTTCAAATTTATTTTCTCCAATTTTCTACTGTAGGGAATCATGTTACCCTAATTTCCTTATATTTTGTTTTTATAGAAAAATAATTTGAATAAAACCCAAATAAGGCCAAATTGAAAATAATTTTCAACGAGGCTTTAAATTGGATTTCTTTTAAACTCCCAACTCATATTTCATATGTTTTGAAGAAGTCATTTTATCTTCTCTCATGAAAATCATTGAGTTGCTTGAAGTTTCCGAAATTGAAAAATATTTCCAAATGAAATTCAAATCTCTTCAAAACCCTTTTCATTTATTTAAATGGAAGACGTCATATTATCTTCACTCCAGGGTTTTGTGTTTGAAAAGTATTTGAATCCATGGAGATCAGAAAGCAAAGGTGAAAGTTTGGGAAAGTCCTTTTATTCCCTCTCGTTTAACTTTCAAAAGTTTCCAATTTCACTCAATCAATCACACAACAATCAAACAAACAATCATCTATCTATTTATTATAACATTCCAAAATTTAGAATTTTGGGATGTTACAAACCTACCACCCTTAAAATGAATCTCATCCTTGAGATTCGGAGAGGCTAGCAAGAAATAGGTTAGGGTCGGGGTCTTCTCAAAATCCATCGATCGTCACAGGGGTTCTTGGTTGCTACCACCCTTAGAAACATGTTTACGGTTCCATCAAATCTCATATACTCCATCCTTATTTTTGACGGTGTCGATCTTCTCAGATCTTCAGGATAATTCCTTCTCTGGGCTCTTCCGATGGTGGCATAACCCTTTTCCTTAATTCTTATGTCCTTTCGTCTTGGTAAGGTTCTTCCATGACTAGGTCTTCTTAGCTGACGGGTCTGGCGCCAATACTAAACAACTATCGATATCTCATGGTGGTCAAGGATTTATGGTTTCTCCTGCAGAAAACGGGTCTGGGCTTCATTCTCACCATATATTCTACGATTGGAAACAGCTGCCTTGTACAAGGAAAAAAATACTTATACCATTCTAAGGATCAAACAAGGTTTTGATCGTCGTCTCTCTACTATAGGTAAGTCACTCAGATTTTCCATCCCACATAGCAAAGCGAATAATAAGAGTAAGTCGGTATGGTGATCAATCCATCCCTCACCCAAATCATTACCTTGTATACAGTTTAGCGAATCTCGCATTCTAACACTCGATCATCCTCACAAGCATTGCATAATTTTCTCTTGTCGCCGAACCAAGTTCGGATGAATCCATTGATTCTGCAAGCCAAACCAACATCTATCGTTCCTTTACAACTCTCAGGTTTTGCGTAAACTCCTATAAGATCGTCTGTTGATAAAGGCATATCTTCTTCCAAGGTTTTTCCTTCAGCAAGAGTGTGCTTGCTTCTTGGCAGGTCCCGGGGCCTATGGGTTATGGCCCATCTTATCACTTGTAAACTTTGAACTGATCATCGGGGCAACTGATCATTATTCCAACATCCAGTTTCCTAGCATTCTTAAATCCATCTCATTATATTGTCTTCCTTCCTTCTATTTATACCAAACTAAGACGTGATTTCTCAAACTCATCATGGAGTTACAATTGCTCCATATTACCAACCTTATATCTCCTTTATATCCAATGGTACTTCATCCCTTGATACTCCTGGGGTATCCCACATATCGAGACAAAACTCATACTTGTTTAGTCCGAAATCCACTCCGTGGAATATCATTATCCTTTTCAGGGGTCAAATCTCCTCACAGGGTACTACCACCCTTAAAATGTTCCAATCATCCATAGACCATATTTCTCATATCCTCAAAAATGGTCAAAATCTTTCTTCATAGAGTAACAACTCTTAAAATCCAAATCAGTACCAACGATGCAAACTTTATTGATTCTCAAAGTATTACAATCTCTTGCATTTCCATTACATGCCTCAACTCAACACGTCAATATAAAAGAAATATTCCCACTACTACTACTATGCTTCCTTATTGCAAACTCAACTATTTAACACAAGTCTCCTTCTCCTTGGGACAATCTCCTGCAAAGTGCCCTGCTTCATTACAGAAGAAACATATTACTTCTGACAAGTCTCGAGGTTTCCTCATGATCACATAGCCTCCTTGGGTCCTCGACTTCCTTTTTGGGTAACTGCTGAAGTAATGCCCTGACTCCTTGCACCTGAAACAGGTGATATGGCTCAGGTCCTTCCTGGAATCCAATCTATTTCCCTTCTTGGACTTTTCCGTTCCAATCAGGGCTTCTATTTCCTGTCGGTCATACTCTACTTCCTCTGTCGGGAATTCTACTAGATCTCCATTCAGACAATTCTGGAGGTGTGTCCTTCTTCTCCACATGAATAGCATGACTTGGTGCAGGCTTTAATTAGGTCTTCTTCAGGTGTGTCCTCCACCTCTTCCTTCATCACAGGTTCTTCTAAAATTTCCATAAGGGCTCCTTTCTTTACTTCTTTCTTATGCTGTACGGTTCTTTGTACCATGGGCTAAATGTGACACTGAGCAGGGTAGTGGGTAGTCCCTTCACACAAGAAACAAGTGATCTGCCTAGTTGGGCATTCTTCAGCTGGGTGGCTTCCTTCACAATTAGGGCATTCATCCTTGTGTTCTTTATGGTTGTGCCCTATTTCTCCATAAAGCTTGCATGCACAGGGTTTCTTCATATCCTTTCCAGAAGGCTTCAAATTCGGGGACACAGGACGAGACTTTAGCAAGGTCAACTTAAATTCCTTCCAAGTGGTTACTCCTTGCCATCCATTGATGTTTTGGTACATCCTCCACCAAGTAGCAGCACCTCTTTCAAATCATTGAAGAGCATGCTGGGCCATATCCTTTCCAGTTATAGGGTTATTCTTCATGTGATCCTCCATGTTCTGAATCCATCAGTCCGTCTCCAATTGACTCATCAGTCCAGATAATATGAGCTCATCTCCATTCATCCTCTATTGGGTCCAGGGGTTTTGGGGTGAGATAAGAGAGATAGAGAGGGATACACACAATACAAACAATAGTTTTGAAAAGACAGGTTTTATTGTGGCTGTTGGAAAAACAACAAACAAATGACAGCTCACAAACATCGCATCTAACGTAGGTACAATGGGGGTTTGATCTTCTAAAGGTCAATAAATCTTCAAGGTCGTCAAACTCTTCAAGTCTTGCTTATGTCTCCGATGGCTTCTTCCGATCGTGCTTGTCCGTCTCAAGTTCTTTTGCCAGGTCATCTCTGTTGACGCGAAGTTTCTCCTGACGTCCTTTAATATTCTAGAGTTGCGTTCCAAACTTCTGGATTTCAACATCCTTGGCATGAACCATGTCCTACTGTCCATTAGTTACTGACAAATCTCCGGTATCTCGAGGTTTAGCTCCTCCGGCTTGACTAGTTTCTGCTTCTCGTTCCTGAGTTCTTCACGAAATGCTCCCTTGTCAAATACGGCTTCCTAAAGTTCCACCCTAAACTTCTTGACGTAATACTCCAGATCCTGGTGATACACCAGCTAAGGTTAAAACTTCATCTTTTGCTGACAGGTGCTCCATTAGCCTTCTACCATCCAATCCTTCCGAAGAAACGCATGCTTAACTCAGCACGGTGACAATAGCATAAGTGGGCGATGACATCAGGGATATCCATGTTTATGACCATGTCTCTGCCATGAGCTATCATTCCATAATTGATATTTCCTGTCTTGGGGCTTTCTTGACAAAACCTTAAGTTTTTACGTTCCATGTTCCGGTCTTTCTCCAACACTTTGATCTCGGGTATTGACAGCTTCAATAGTCTGACAAGTTCCATAAGGGGTGCCTTCCTAGGTCATACAAATCTGGAAATTCTTCAAAGCCTTCAAATACTCCTAGTCTTCGGAGTCTTCACCGTTATAGTTTCTGTCATTGTAATGCACGGTAAAAATCCTCTTTATTCCAAAGTGGTCTTAGTTGTCCGATATCTTGTACTTCTTGGAGTGGTCTCATCAGTCGAATCTTCGTGGTCAAAAGGGGAAAGGGGTATGGTCTCACTAAAAGGGAGTATTTGAATAAGCTCAGAAGAGAAGAGAGATAAAAGATCTTTTTAAAAAGAAAGTTGTAGAGAAAATCTTTCCTATGGGCTTGCCAGTTTCTAGGGTCACGTCCTACAGTCAACATGTGCTCCAATACCATCTTGTAGCGACCCGACCTGAATGGGTCAAATCTCTGTGCTTAAGTGTCATCCCCGGATCGGTATGCTGACACACACAGTACTCGAGGATTTATAACAGAGGTAAATCACATGTATAAAGTAACGTAAATACTATTACCTCAATCCAAATAGCAGAAATAACAAGGATGTGGATTCCCATCAACACCAACGGCAAAGTTGAGTGTAGAAATCGTAACCCTAACGTATCACTTACTCGTCGTAAGATCCTGCAACATGAGACATTGCAGCCATGTAGGTCAGTACATTGAATGTACTGGCAAATTCACACCATAGAGCAATGATGAATAAAGGCTATCACTACATGCATATATGGCTGGTGGAAAGCCCTATGGTTACAGTTTTTGCGAAAAGCCAATTTTTCCCTACTGCAAAGGAATAAATTTTACTTAACTATCATTGTGGTTGTTAAACATTGAGAATGGTTGACAACATTCTCAATCCCAATTAAACATCATCATTAAACCCAACAAAATTAATTATAAGTAACATGATGACATCAACATGATAATCCAAGAACTAGATACTCAAGATGTCCATAACCAGGGACACGACTAATCATGATTAGTTTGTATACTCCGCAGAGGTTAGCGCACTTTTCCCCACAACACTCGATTGCTTCCGTTGGATTTCTCGCACTGCACGGTGTTTGAGAAACGGATGACCGAGACATAGTCTTTCAGAAACATTAACTGCCTACTCCGGGTAGACCATACCAAACCTACAAAACCCACTACCTGCTGATCTATCTCTTCAAGAGCTTCACGTAACTTACTCAACTATGCTAGAGCCCATAATATCTTGTGGCTGCACACGGAAGTTTCTAGCATGAATAATCTTATGATCCCTTTGAGCCTGGATGGCGGTCCATAGGATGATCACACGGTAAACCCCGGGATATCAAAAAACAGGCAATCACTGGGTTTCCCAGGTGCCTCAATCCACCCAGATGTGTATTTAAGTAGCCACCTTAAGTTGAACCATTAAGTAACAATCTCACATCTGTCATGGAATACACTCAAACCCAAACCATGTCTACGAGCATAGCATTGTGGTATAAGCATAACGTAGAAGTAACTCCCAAGGGTTTGATAGTAACAGGGCAATAGGTTCCTACCTCATCAAGTAATCCCCAATACCCACAAGTTATCAATTCCTAACCATGCAATGTTTGAGGGTGAAACTAATGCATAAAAACTGGGTATGAAAGGGATATGATCAAAGGGTGAACTTGCCTATACTGTTGATGAAGATGATTCGCACTCAACTCCTGATAGTTCTATTCGTCTCACTCTGTTCAATCTATCGTAAGCAGGCAATAGTAACCACACATAAACAATCACTCAAAAGATCGGAAAGAACGAAAAAAAACAAATCGAAAAACTTCAAAAACAAGCAAACAACTCTTGCAACATAAAACAATTTCTAACAGAATCAAAATTATGTGAATTTGGCCTTATCAGAAAGTTTAGGTCAAGGGCTTCGATTTGCAAAAAGAATCGACTCAAACGGAGTTACAAAACTCAAGTTACAGACGAAACAAGATCGAATACTAATATGTACTAAACTCAATTTTTAAATTGTCAAAAACATGTTTAAGTTGTTTATCTGGATAGAGGGGATCATAACGAATAAGTGGGCATTGGTTTCATTGGATTTGGATACACGAGTAAAAAGTTGTGTTCGATTGAAGTACAGGGACTAATCTGTAAACATAATATTCACGGATGGGTCCCTGGCCGAAATTAAACAGAAAAAGGAAAATTCTATCGAACGAACGTTCTCTACGAAACCCTAACGAACGAATCCATTTGATCCAGAGGCTAAACCAATGAACGCTTTCTAAATAAAAAAAACGCTTAGAGAAAAGAAAAATAAATGGATCTGGATCCTTAGATCCAGATCAGACGGACGAGGAGGGGCGGCGGTTACCGCGGCGATCGCCGGCGACGTGGAAGACGGCGGCGGCGGCTCGGCTTGAACGGGGCGACGACTCCGGGCGTCGGCGGCGGGAGCGGATTAGCTTGGGAGGGGAGGGGCGGCTGGGCGATGGCGATGGCGGTGTCTGCGCTCGGCGAGGGGGCCGGAACGGAGTGCGGCGGCGGCGGCGGATCTCGTCAGAGCTCGCAACTCCGGTGAGTGCGGGCGGTGCGTTGCGAAAAAGAGAGAGAGGGGGTCGGGGCTGCGGGATTTATAGGAGGAGGGTGGGCGACGGTGGTGTGGAGGAGGGGCCAAGGCGGCGGGGTGGCCGGGTCGGTCACGGCGGTGCGGCGGCGATGCCGTGCGGGTGCGGGTGTCCGTCCCGAGCTCGGGGACGAGCGGGGCGTGGCGTGGGCTGGGCCGTGGCCTGGCCTGGGAGCTGGGCCGGCCCAGTCGGCGGGAGAAGTTTTTTTTAACCTCTACTTCTACAGAAAATAAAATAAACTAAATAAACTAAAAACATACTATAGGCATATAATATATCAGAATTGTCAGAAAAAGATTTCCTACAGCATGAACATTATTCTAGCTTAAAATAAAATCCACAATAATTCTAATAAATCAAACGGTGCTACTGACCTATTTAAAACCCAATAAAATCATTTTTAAAAATACCAAAATGGTTTCAAATTTATTTTCTCCAATTTTCTAATGCAGGGAATCATGTTACCCTAATTTCCTTCTATTTTGTTTTTGGAGAAAAATAATTAGAATAAAACCCAAATAAGGCCAAACTGAAAATAATTTTCAACGAGGCTTTAAATTGGATTTCTTTTAAACTCCCAACTCATATTTCATATGTTTTGAAGAAGTCATTTTATCTTCTCTCATGAAAATCATTGAGTTGCTTAAAGTTTCCGAAATTGAAAAATATTTCCAAATGAAATTCAAATCTCTTCAAAACCCTTTTCATTTATTTAAATGGAAGAAGTCATATTATCTTCACTCCAGGGTTTTGTGTTTGGAAAGTATTTGAATCCATGGAGATTGGAAAGCAAAGGTGAATGTTTGGGAAAGTCCTTTTATTCCCTCTCATTTAACTTTCAAAAGTTTCCAATTTCACTCAATCAATCACACAACAATCAAACAAACAATCATCTATCTATTTATTATAACATTCCAAAATTTAGAATTTTGGGATGTTACAAACGCAAAGTAGGATTTCAACAACTTGAGTTTACAAAAGTTTCTTTCCATAGATGCAACACTCACACGACTAGTTAACAAAATCCTCTACGCAATAATAACATTAGGATATAAGGGGCACTTCATCAAAAACTCAAGAATATCAATAGGGCCCATAGTTTTCTTATGTGAACCCTTGATAAAAACTAACTCGCAAAACAATTTAGGTCCATCAATGTCTTTATGTTCTCCACTCTTAAGTGCATCCTCAAGATTAACATAAGCAAGCATCAACTCTTATCATCCAAAGATTGCAGCCTATCTAAAGTAAAAGAAGAAACCAACATTTTTTCATACCCCTAATATTCCTCAAATCTTTTGGTTAGTGAACCTATAGCTTGATCAACAACATGCAGAAAATAATTTACCATAAATGAATCCTCTACAGATTGTGAAACAATAGATGCATCATCTGCACCCTATTGAAATGTCTTTTTCTTTTGATTTTACACTCAGTGCAGAATTCTGGATGAATTTCCATCTCTAGTGCCATTTCTTTTACAACTTCCAATTCATTTGAAATCCAGCTTCTCTATACTTACTCAAAAAGGAAAGAAGGCCATGTATAGACCCAATTGCAATATCAATAAGCATGTCATTTGATTGTAGTTGCTTGCTGATCAAATTAATAGCAAAAAATTACCAGAAAATTATTAACACTAAAAAAATCAAAACCACCAAGTTCATTTTCTTCCAATGATGAGCTTCACTACTTGTCAATGATCCTTACTAGTTTCATAGTAAAGCCTCCCTTCTGACATTTGAATCGTTATATCCTTAATAGTGTCAACATGACTCTCCCAGCGAGTAGATGAAAATGACTTGATAATCAACTTTTTAAAGTTATCTTTGAGGATTTGCCATCGTTTAGTAGAATTAGTAAATATTGTATTACAAGACTTCACGATATCACATAGTGCTAAAATGCCCTTGCCTTTCTTTTTCAAAAAATTATTTTGTACCCCCTTATCATTTCCTTTCATATTTGACATATTATCATAACCTAGTCTTCTCACATTGTCCACATCAAGGCCAAGATTTTTCAACTCAAACAATCCATGCCCAGTGGTATCATTCACCTCCAAAAATCCTAAGAAAGATTCTTCAATGCAAATAGAAGCAGAATATGTAACAACAAACCTAGATAATTATCAAAGACATTCAAGAACAACTTAGAAATAGTTTGCTTCTTTTAAATTTTCAATGATTCTATACCTAATGGCGGTAGTGAGCATATTTATTAACTCATTCTGGATAGAAGGGCCAAGTTAGTGATCACGAATTTTATCATTGGTGATGCGCTCAACATGCTCTTCGAGAATGGTGTCAATTGAACCAACATTTCAACCAATCCTAGGAAATTCCCATTGCTCTCTTGGTAAAGCTTGCTATTACTGCCTCAAAATACCATTTTATGTTCTACAAGAAATTTTATGATCAACAAAATCCTGAGCAAAACTTTTCTCCAATGCTCCTTTTCTTTTTCAAGTTCTCACTGATAAACTTTATCAGTTGTTTGATTCTTCAGCAGCCCGAGACAGAAGTCCTACCCTGCATTCATATTTGTGACATGCTCTCTACTTGATTCATGCTATTTAAGTCTATCCCCAAGATGAATCCAATCACTTAAACCCTTATTTGTTAGTTGGTCTCTCATAAGCCCCCTTCTTAACAATTTGCAACAAAAACAAAATAATTTACCAATATACAAGCCCCCCTCTCTCCTAAACCTTCTAGAGAAGTTGTCATAAGGACCAAGCTCAATATATTATATTTTAGGAACTTTTTGCAAAAATATCAATCTTTTTAGGATCAAGTCCATCCCAATTTCTAGGATCAAATCTATCAGGATGAACAAAATTATTCATGACATAAAAAATAAAAAAATACCAGGATCATGATCTTCATCAGAAATATTGTTGTCATTACGTTCATCAGTTTCTATAGCGGGAGCCTCAACCTCTTATACATTATCACCATGACCCCACCTTCATAAACTTTTGCAGCGGCAACCTCAACCTCTACCACATCATCATCATGACCATCATAAATATTAGCATATGGAGTTTGATTTTCAGTGGGATCCTTTCACAACAAATTTATCAAGAGCACCCCTTTGAGATTGAGCATCTGCTTCTTGTTTTTGTTTCTTCCTACATTTAAGGCACCGAAATCATACTTTCTATTTCGAGAATGCATGACTATTTCTATTTATGAACCAAACTAAAATAATACAGTGCATTTGAAATCCATGAATGGTTTGCGACTTCTATAGATAGTAGAATAGAAAAAGATAGAACCTTGACTTTGGATGATAAACTATTGAAGATCTTGAATCCTAAGAACTTCAATAACTAGACACAATTATTGTTCCATAAAATATTAGTAAATTGTTGTAGATGATGAATTCAGAAGGCTTAACACAACTTTGTGGTTTGTATCAAAATTAGAGAAAAGGGGAGGAAAGTAGGGCACCGGCTGGACTTCTGTTCGGTTGTTTCGTGGCCGACATGCAGTGTCGGTCGGCGTGGTGCCTGACGCCGCCCATAATTCCCGTGCAGTTACGCCTGTCACATGGTGATGTCTACTAGGAAAATTTATTCTTGTAGACTTTGTTGGTGTTGGGGAACGTAGCAATAATTCAAAATTTTCTATGCATCACCAAGATCAATCTATGGAGATTCTAGCAACAAGAGAGGGAGTGCATCTTCATACCCTTGAAGATCGCTAAGCGGAAGCGTTACAAGAATGCGGATGATGGAGTCGTACTCGCGGTGATTCAAATCGCGGAAGATCCCATCTAGCGCCGAACGGACGGCGCCTCCGCGTTCAACACACGTATAGCCCGGGGACGTCTCCTCCTTCTTGATCCAGCAAGGGGAGAGGAGAAGTTGAGGGAGAACTCCGACATCACGATGGCGTGGTGGTGGTGGAGCTCGTGGTTCTCTAGCAGGGCTTCGCCAAGCACTACGGAGGAGGAGGAGGTGTTGGAGGAGGTTGAGGGCTGCGCCAGGGGAAGGGTGCGGCTGTCATCTCTCTCCCTCACTATATATAGGGGGAAGGGGGTGGAGGAGGCTCCCTAGGGTTCCCTAGGGGATGGGTGGCGGCCAAAGGGGAAACCCTAGATGGGTTTGGGCGCCCCCACCCCTAGGAAACTTGCCCTCCAAGCCGGGAGGGGCGGCTGCCCTAGGGGAGGCGCCCCCACCTCTCCATGTTACACGAGAGGGGTTGGAAGGGGCACAGCCCCTTAGTGGGATGGTGTGCCCCCTCCCCTTGGACCATAAGGCCCCCCAACGCTTGCCGGGGCCTCCGAAACACCTTTCGGTCACGCTGGTCGTCACCCGGTACTCCCAGAATAATTTCGGACTCCAATACCCTTCGTCCAATATATTGATCTTCACCTCCGAACCATTCCGGAGTTCCTCATCATGTCTGGGATCTCATCCAGGACTCCGAACAACCTTCGGTAACCACATACTATTTCCCATAACAACTCTAGCGTCACCGAACCTTAAGTGTGTAGACCCCATGGGTTTGGGAACCATGCAGACATGACCGAGACATTCTCCGGCCAATAACCAACAACGGGATCTGGATACCCATGTTGGCTCCCACATGTTCCACGATGATATCATCAGATGAACCATGATGTTGGGGATTCAATCAATCCCGTATACAATTCCCTTTGTCAATCGGTATGTTACTTGCCCGAGATTCGATCGTCGGTATCCCAATACCTCGTTCAATATCGTTACCGACAAGTCACTTTACTCATTCCGTAATGCATGATCCCGTGACTAACTACTTAGTCACATTTAGCTCATTATGATGATGCATTACCGTGTGGGCCCAGAGATACCTCTCCGTCATATGGAGTGACAAATCCCAGTCTCGATTCGTGCCAACCAAAAAGACACTTTCGGAGATACTTGTAGTGCACCTTTATATCCACCCAGTTACGTTGTGACATTTGGTACACCCAAAGCATTTTTACGGTATCCGTGAGTTGCACAATCTCATGGTCTAAGGAAATGATACTTGACATTAGAAAAGCTCTTAGCAAACGAACTATACGATCTTGTGCTATGCTTAGGATTGGGTCTTGTCCATCACATCATTCTCCTAATGATGTGATCCCGTTATCAATGACATCCTATGTCCATGGTCAGGAAACCATAACCATCTATTGATCAACGAGCTAGTCAACTAGAGGCTCACTAGGGACATGTTGTGGTCTATGTATTCACACATGTATTACGGTTTCCGGTTAATACAATTATAGCATGAACAATAGACAATTATCATGAACAAGGAAATATAATAATAACCATTTTATTATTGCCTTTAGGGCATATTTCCAACAGTCTCCCACTTGCACTAGAGTCAATAATCTAGTTCACATCATTATGTGATTGTATTGAATCCAACACCCATGGTGTTTGATCATATCTCGCTTGTGAGAGAGGTTTATTAGTCAACGGTTCTGAACCTTTCAGATCCGTGTGTGCTTTACAAATATCTATGTCATCTTGTAGATGTAGCTACCAGGTGCTACTTGGAGCTATTCCAAATAACTGCTCTACTATACGAATCAGGTTTACTACTTAGAGTCATCCGGATTAGTGTCAAAGTTTGCATCGACGTAACCCTTTACGATGAACTCTTTTACCACCTCCATAATCGAGAAAATTCCTTAGTCCACTAGTTACTAAGGTTAAGTTTGACCGCTGTCATGTGATCCATTCCTGGATCACTCTTATACCCCTTGACTGACTCATGACAAGGAACACTTCATGTGCGGTACTCAACATAGCATACTGTAGAGCCTACGTCTAAAGCATAGGGGACGATCTTTGTCCTTTCTCTCTCTTCTGCCGTGGTCAGGTCTTGAGTCTTACTCAATACTCACACCTTATAACACAGCCAAGAACTCCTTCTTTGCTGATCTATTTTGAACTCCTTCAAAATCTTGTCACGGTATGTATTCATTTGAAAGTACTATTAAGCGTTTTTTGATCTATCCTTATAGATCTTGATGCTCAATGTTCAAGTAGCTTAATCCAGGTTTTCCTTGAAAAGCACTTTTCAAATAACCCTATATGCTTTCCAGAAATTCTACAGCATTTTTGATCAACAATATGTTAACAACATATACTCATCAGAAATTCTATAGTGCTCCCACTCACTTCTTTGGAAATACAAGTTTCTCATAAACTTTGTATAAACCCAAAATCTTTGATCATCTCATCAAAGCGTATATCCCATCTCCGAGATGCGTACTCCAGTCCTTAGAAGGATTACTGGAGCTTTGCATACTTGTTAGCATATTTCAGGATTGACAAAACCTTCTGGTTGTATCACATACAACCTTTCCTCAAGAAAATCGTCGAGGAAACAATGTTTTGACATCCTATCTGCAAGATTTCATAAATAATGCATTAACTGCTAACATAATTCCAACAGACTCTTAGCATCGCTACGAGTGAGAAAGTCTCATCATAGTCAACTCCTTGAACTTGTTGGAAAACATCTTAGCGACAAGTCGAGCTTTCTTAATGGTGACACTTACCATCATTGTCCGTCTTCCCTTTTAAAATCCATCTGTACCCAACAGCCTTACGACCATCAAGTAGTTCTTCCAAAGTCTATACTTTGTTTTCATACATGGATCCTCTCTCGGATTTTATGGCCTCGAGCCATTCGTCAGAATCCGGGCCCACATCGCTTCTCCATAGCTCGTAGGTTCATTGTTGTCTAGCAACATGACCTCTAAGATAGGATTACGTACCACTCTGAAGTAGTATGCATCCTTGTTGACCTACGAGGTTTGGTAGTGACTTGATCCGAAGTTTCATGATCACTATCATAAGCTTCCACTTCAATTGGTGTAGGCGCCATAGGAACAACTTCATGTGCCCTGCTACACACTAGTTGAAGTGATGGTTCAATAACCTCATCAAGTCTCCACCATCCTCCCACTCAATTCTTTCAAGAGAAACTTTTCCTCGAGAAAGGACCCGTTTCTGGTAACAATCACTTTTGCTTCCGGATCTGAATTAGGAGGTATACCCAACTATTTTTGGGTGTCCTATGAAGATGCATTTTATCCGCTTTGGGTTCGATCTCGTCAGGCAAAACTTTTCACATAAGCATCGCAACCCCAAACTTTTAAGAAATGACAGCTTAGGTTTCTCTAAACCATAGTTCATATAGTGTCATCTCAACGGAATTATATGGTGCCCTATTTAAAGTGAATGTGGTTGTCTCTAATGCCTAACCCATAAACGATAGTGGTAATTCGGTAAGAGACATCATGGTATGCACCATATCCAATAGGGTCCAGCTATGATGTTCGGACACACCATCACACTATGGTGTTCCAGGCGGTATTAGTTGTGAAACAATTTCCACAATGTCTTAATTGTGTACCAAACTCACAACTCGGATATTCATCTCTATGATCATATCATAGACATTTTATCCTCTTGTCACAAAGATCTTCAACTTCACTCTGAAATTGTTTGAACCTTTCAATAATTCAGACTTGTATTTCATTAAGTAAATATACTCAGCATCTACTCAAATCATTTGTGAAGTAAGAGCATAACGATATTCACTGCGTGCCTCAGCACTCATTGGATTGCACACATCAAATGTATTACTTCCAACAAGTTGCTCTCTTGTTCCATCTCACTGAAAACGAGGCCTTTCAGTCATCTTACCCATGTGGTATGATTTGCATGTCTCAAGTGATTCAAAATCAAGTGAGTCCAAACGATCCATCTATATGGAGTTTCTTCATGCATATATACCAATAGTCATGGTTCACATGTCTCAATCTTTTCAAATACGAGTGAGTCCAAAGATCCATCAACATGGAGCTTCTTCATGCGTTTTATACCAATATGACTCAAACGGCAGTGCCACAAGTATGTGGTACTATCATTACTATCTTATATCTTTTGGCATGAACATGTGTATCACTACGATCGAGATTCAATAAACCATTCATTTTAGGTGCAAGACCATTGAAGGTATTATTAAAATAAACAGAGTAACCATTATTCTCCTTAAATGAATAACCGTATTGCGATAAACATAATCCAATCATGTCTATGCTCAACGCAAACACCAAATAATAATTATTTAGGTTTAACACCAATCACGATGGTAGAGGGAGCATGCGATGCTTGATCACATCAACCTTGGAAACACTTCCAACACATATCGTCATCTCACCTTTAGCTAGTCTCCGTTTATTCCGCAACTTTTATTTCGAGTTACTAACACTTAGCAACCGAACCGGTATCTAATATCCTAGTGCTACTAGGAGTACTAGTGAAGTACACATTAATATAATGTATATCCAATATACTTACGTCGATCTTGCCAGCCTTCTCATCTACCAAGTATCTAGGGTAGTTCTGCTTCAGTGACCGTTCCCCTCATTTCAGAAGCACTTAGTCTCGGGTTTGGGTTCAACCTTGGGTTTCTTCACTAGAGCAGCAACTGATTTGTCGTTTCATGAAGTATCCCTTCTTTCCCTTGCCCTTCTTGAAAACTAGTGGTTTTACTAACCATCAACAATTGATGCTCATACTCGATTTCTACTTTCATGGTGTCAAACATCACGAATTGCTCAAGGATCATCATGTCTATCCCTGATATGTTATAGTTCATCACGAAGCTCTAATAGCTTGGTGGCAGTGACTATGGAGAACCATCACTATCTCATCTGGAAGATTAACTCCCACTCGATTCAAGTGATTGTAGTACTCAGACAATTTGAGCACATGCTCAATGATTGAGCTTTTCTCCCTTAGTTTGCAGGTTAAGAAGCTTGTCGGAGGTCTCATACCTCTTGACGTGGGCACGAGCCTAAAATCCTAATTTCAGCTCTTGGAACATCTCATATGTTCTGCGACATTTCAAAAATGTCTTCGGTGCCTCAATTCTAAACTGTTTAACATTATGCACTGAACTATCACGTAGTCATCAAAATGTGTATGTCAGATGTTCGCAACATCCACAGACAACGTTCGAGGTTCGGCACACCGAGCGGTGCATTAAGGACATAAGCCTTCTGCGCAGCAATGAGGACAATCCTCAGTTTACGGACCCAGTTCGCGTAATTGCTACTACCAACTTTCAACTAAAATTTTCTCTAGGAACATATCTTAAACAGTAGAACTAAAGCATAAGCTACGACATAATTTGCAAAGACCTTATGACTATGTTCATGATAATTAAGTTCATCTGGTTATTTAATGAACTCCCACTTAGATAGACATCCCTCTAGTTATCTAAGTGATACATGATCCAAGTCAACTAGGCCGTGTCTGATCATCACGTGAGACGGACTAGTCATCATCGTTGAACATCTTCATGTTGATCGTATCTACTATACGACTCATGTTCGACCTTTCGGTCTCTTGTGTTCCGAGGGCATGTCTGTACATGCTAGGCTCGTCAAGTCAACCTAAGTGTTTTGCGTGTGTAAATCTGGCTTACACCCGTTGTATGCGAACGTTAGAATCTATCACACCCGATCATCACGTGGTGCTTCGAAACAACGAACTTTCACAATGGTGCACAGTTAGGGGGAACACTTTCTTGAAATTTTATGAGGGGTCATCTTATTTATGCTACCGTCGTTCTAAGAAAATAAGATGTAAACATGACAAACATCACATGAAATCATAGAGTGACATGATATGGCCAATATCATCTTGCACCTTTGATCTCCATCTTCGAGGCGCGGCATGATCACCTTCGTCACCGGCATGACACCATGATGTTCATCATCGTGTCTTCATGAAGTTGTCTCGCGAACTATTACTTCTACTACTATGGCTAACAGTTAGCAATAAAGTAAAGTAATTACATGGCGTTCTGATTGACACGCAGGTCATACAATAAATTAAGACAACTCCTATGGCTCTTGCCAGTTGTCATACTCATCGACATGCAAGTCGTGATTCCTATTACAAGAACATGATCAATCTCATACATCACATATCATTCATCACATTCTTTTGGCCATATCACATCACAGAGCATACCCTGCAAAAACAAGTTAGACGTCATCTAATTGTTGTTGCATGTTTTACGTGGCTGCTATGGGTTTCTAGCAAGAACGTTTCTTACCTATGCAAAAGCCACAACAGTGATATGCCAATTTCTATTTACCCTTCATAAGGACCCTTTTCATCGAATACGATCTGACTAAAGTGGGAGAGACTGGCACCCGCTAGCCACCTTTATGCAACAAGTGCATGTCAGTCGGTGGAACCTGTCTCACGTAAGCGTACGTGTAAGGTCGGTCCGGGCCACTTCATCCCACAATACCGCCAAATCAAGATAAGACTAGTAACGGTAAGCATATTGAACAAACCAACGCCCACAACTACTTGTGTTCTACTCGTGCATAGAATCTACGCATAGACCTAGCTCATGATGCCACTATTGGGGAACGTAGCAATAATTCAAATTTTTCTACGCATCACCAAGATCAATCGGTGGAGATTCTAGCAACAAGAGAGGGAGTGCATCTTCATACCCTTGAAGATCGCTAAGCGGAAGCGTTACAAGAACGCGGATGATGGAGTCGTACTCACGGCGATTCAAATCGCGGAAGATCCGATCTAGCGCCGAACGGACGGCGCCTCCGCGTTCAACACACGTACAACCCGGGGACATATCCTCCTTCTTGATCCAGCAAGGGGATAGGAGAAGTTGAGGGAGAACTTAGACATCACGACGGCGTTGTGGTGGTGGAGCTCGTGGTTCTCCAGCAGGGCTTCGCCAAGCACTACGGAGGAGGAGGAGGTGTTGGAGGAGGGAGAGGGCTGCGCTAGGGGAATGGTGCGGCTGCCCTCTCTCTCCCTCACTATATATAGGGGGAAGGGGGGTGGAGGAGGCGCCCTAGGGTTCCCTAGGGGATGGGTGGCGGCCACAGGGGAAACCCTAGATGGGTTTGGGTGCCCCCACCCCTAGGAAACTTGCCCCCCAAGCCGGGAGGGACGACTGCCCTAGGGGAGGCGCCCCCACCTCTCCAGGTTACATGAGAGGGGTTGGGAGGGGCGCAAAACCCCTTAGTGGGCTGGTGTGCCCCTCCCCTTGGCCCATAAGGCCCCCCAACGCTTGCCGGGGCCTCCGAAACACCTTTCGGTCACGGTGGTCGTCACCCGGTACTCCCAGAACAATTCCGGACTCCAATACCCTTCATCCAATATATCGATCTTCACCTCCGGACCATTCCGGAGTTCCTCGTCATGTCCGGGATCTCATCCGGGACTCCGAACAACCTTCGGTAACCACATACTATTTCCCATAACAAATCTAGCGTCACTGAACCTTAAGTGTGTAGACCCTACGGGTTCGGGAACCATGCAGACATGACCGAGACATTCTCCGTCCAGTAACCAACAGAGGGATATGGATACCCATGTTGGCTCCCACATGTTCCACGATGATCTCATCGGATGAACCACGATGTCGGGGATTTAATCAATCCCCTATACAATTCCCTTTGTCAATCAGTATGTTACTTTCCCGAGATTCGATCGTCGGTATCCCAATACCTCATTCAATCTCGTTACCGGCAAGTCACTTTACTCATTCCGTAATGCATGATCCCGTGACTAACTACTTAGTCACATTGAGCTCATTATGATGATGCATTACCGAGTGGGCCCAGAGATACCTCTCCGTCATATGGAGTGACAAATCCCAGTCTCGATTCGTGCCAACCTAACAGACACTTTTGGAGATACCTGTAGTGCACCTTTATAGCCACCCAGTTACGTTGTGACATTTGGTACACCCAAAGCATTCCTATGGTATCCAGGAGTTGCACAATCTCATGGTCTAAGGAAATGATACTTGACATTAGAAAAGCTCTTAGCAAATGAACTATACAATCTTGTGCTATGCTTAGGATTGGATCTTGTCCATCACATCATTCTCCTAATGATGTGATCCCGTTATCAATGACATCCTATGTCCATGGTCAGGAAACCATAACCATCTATTGATCAACGAGCTAGTCAACTAGAGGCTCACTAGGGACATGTTGTGGTCTATGTATTCACACATGTATTACGGTTTCCAGTTAATACAATTATAGCATGAACAATAGACAATTATCATGAACAAGGAAATATAATAATAACCATTTTATTATTGCCTCTAGGGCATATTTCCAACAGTTGGGCCTCCAAGCGCGCTGTTTTGTAGGAAAACATAAATTTTCCTCAAGTGAATTGACCTAAGGTTTATCAATCCATGAGAGGTGTTGGATGAAGGTGGTTCTCTCTCAAACAACCCTACAATCAAATACAGCTAGTCTCTTGTGTCACCAACAGATCTAATATAATTGTCAGTTGTATAGGTGCACTAGTTCGGCATAGATATGGTCATATATGTGTAATATGGATGGTAGAAATAGCCTTTTGTGATATGAACAAATAAAAATAGCAAGGTAGCAAGTAAGAAAAGTGAACAAAACTTTTTGTCAATGCTTGGAGACAGGCCTAGGGTTCATACTTTTGCTAGTGCCAACTCTCGACATCATTAACATATTTGAACATCATGACAATCCCTCAAAGTCTAGGAAAGAATCACTCCAAAGTTTCTATTCTATCGGACAAAGTAGGATGAAATCGCGTAGGTGCACTTAACAGCAAACCACCTCAAAGTTTTCTTTCTAATCTTGATCTACTGAGCCATGGATAGTCCCAGAAATCACACTACGACAACACCATATGATACTATCGTCCAACCTTTATGCAAATAGTACCCCAATGTCACTACAGGTATCCACAAGTTAATTACTAGACATGCATCATATAATCTCAAATCCAAAGTATTCAATCAACATAAAAAACTTGAAAGGGCAAGACTCAATCCACCACAAAAACACGACCACTTGGGGGGCACCCTGTGTTGGAAATATTCCCTAGAGGCAATAATAAATGTACCATGTTCATTATTAAGTTTGTGTTTCTATGCTACAATGTATTGGTCATGAATATGAGATTCAGAGGAAAACCAAAATACATGTGTGGAAATATAAACACCAAGTGATCCCTAGTCTAGCCTATAAGATTAGCTCATGTATTGATCGATGGTGTTGTTTTCCTGGCCACGAGCATTGTTGGGAGTAAAAAGGATGTCGTCAATAATGGCAACACCATTGTTGTGAGAACGACCAAGTTGGATAGACCCAACTTACGAATTAATGAGAGATGTCACCGTTGTTATGTTATCGGTACTTCATACAACTTGTTCACATTTGCATTGTTCATTGGACCATGATAATATTGCATACCAACATGCCAGATGGACACTTTGGGGTTTACCACATGTCACTCTGTAAATGGATGTGAATACAGGTGACTTCTGGGTATTCCTGAAACATATGTTTCGGTAGCGATAGTTCAAGACTAGGATTTGCTCCTCTACGATAGAGAGATACTCTTCGGTCCCACTCGGTGTTATGGTGTCATTATCATTTGGCCAGACACATGTGATTACGATCACGGGATACCGAAACATAGACACGAGTAAAGAGAATATGACCCGTAACGAGGATAACCAGTATATTGATCAAGGAGTTGATCATGGGGATATCGATAATCTCACCTCGGGTTTTATAAATGTATTGCAAGGCAAAGGGAATGGTATGGTATTCATAAACAAAGGTTCACCTGAGAACTTCGTGAATATGCCGGAGTTAATAAGGTTGTCCAGACCCCGCTGTTAACTATTGACCGGATGGGGTTTAACATAATTGTTCTTAATAGAGCATGGTATAGTTGGTATTGCTCGATCTCCTACTTTTCAGGTATTTTTCCCTTGAAGGATTACTTTGCAAGCATAGTAGAAATTTCAGCCTCGGGTATTTTTCCTTTATTAGTAAAAAGATATTTCTTATATTTAGCATAAGGAGGCATTTTCATAGCATCAGACAAAGGTACTTGCAGGAATAAAGGTTTAAGCAATTCAAGAAAATGATTGAAAGCATCTTCATCTTTAGCTTTCAAAGCTTTACTAGGAAAAGGCATAGGTTTTTTAACCCATGGTTCACTTTCTTTACCATGTTTCCTAGCAACAAAATCTTGTTTATTATATCTTTTATTCTTATGAGGTCGGTCATCAAACTCAACTTCAAGTTCTATTTCTATTTCATTATCAGATTCTTCATTATCATCTGGTGTAACATCAACATGATCATCATTAGCACCATCATTATCATTATCACTAGGTGCATGCTCATTACCAAATTGTGTCTCAGCATTAGAAAGAGAAACATTATTAGGATTCTCAACATGTTTTTCTATGGCACGTTCACTAGAAGCATGCAAAGTTTTATCCTTATTATTTTTCTTCTTCTTAGGTGGACTAGGTGCACTATCATTAATTCTTTGAGAATCTTGTTTAGTTCTTTTAGGATGACCCTTGGGATACAAAGGTTCCCGAGTCATTCTAGCACCTCTAGTCCTTACTCTAACAGTATGATCATTGAGTTTATTGTTCATGTCTTTAAGCAAGTCATTTTGTGATTTCAAAACCTATTCTAGATGAGTGTGAACCATAGAGGAATGTTTACATGAATCTTTAACATCATTAGCAATTCTAAACATCAAATCACTCAGGCGTTCAATCATACTAGCATTACGTTTCAATTTATCACTTACTTGCCTATTAAAGTTTTCTTGCTTAATCATAAAATTCTAAAATTCATCTAAGCACTGACTTGGCGATTTATTATAAGGAATATCACGCTCGTCAAACCTATAAAGAGAGTTTACCTCTACTACCTATGTCGGGATACCGAGTCCATGAATTTCTTCAATAGGTGGTACATTTTTAACATTTTTAGATTTAATAGCTTTCTCTTTGATAAATTTCTTGGCCTCTTTCATATTTCTGGACTAAGGAATAGAATACCTCTTTTCTTCAGAGTTGGCTTAGGAGGTGGTTCTGGAAGTGTCCATTCATCACCTTTTCTCAGTAAGTTATTCAATAATTCATGAGCCCGTTCAATAGTCCTTTCCCTATAAAACACAACCAGCACAACTATTTAGGTAGTCCCTATAAGCATTGGTTAGTACATTATAGAAGATATCAAGTATTTCATTTTTTTGAAGGGGATGATCAAGCAAAGCATTTAATAATTAAAGAAGCCTCCCCCAAACTTGAGGGAGATGCTATTCCTCAAGTTGCACAAAGTTATATATATATTCCTGTAAGGCATCTTGTTTCTTATGAGCAGGAAACTATTTTCCAGTGAAATAGTAAATCATATCCTGGGGACTACCCACACAACCAGGAGCAAGATCATTAAACCAAGTTTTAGCATCACCCTTTAATGAGAAAGCAAACAATTTAAGAATCCAGTAATAGTGAATATTTTCCTCTTGAGCAAACAGGGTGGTAATTTCATTCACTTTAGTAAGATGTGCAATAACTACTTCAGATTCATAACCATGAAAATGATCGGATTCTACCAAAGTAATAAGATCACAATCAACAAAGAATTCATAATCCTTATCAGTAACAAAAATATGAGAGGTTGCAAACTTAGGATCGTATTTCATCATTTGGTTCATAGCCTTTTCTTTTAGCCTATTCATTAAATCCTTAAGGTCCTCCCTATTTTCACAAGCAAGCAATTTCAGCATCAAGAGTATATCCTTCAGGCACATCTAACATCTTACTTCTCGCAGGAGTACTAGGTGTGGCAGGTAAATCATAATTTTCATCAATTTAAGATTCTTTAGATTTAGCAATATGAGCATCAAGTAGTTCAAAGTGGCATGGATTCATTAAGCAAAGCAGAAGCATCATCATGAGTATCATCAATAGCAGAAGTAGTGTCTATTAATTGCGACATATGGATTGAATAACAAGTGGTGGTGTCGCAAGTTGAATTAAAACAGAAGGTGGATCAAGTGTAGACCGAGCTGGTAGTTTCTTACCCCCCTCGTCTTAGAGGGCATGATCTTGGTCTTAGAGTCTCTCAGATTCTTCATAGTGAATATAAATTGCAACATATATTTAACTCCCACATGAACTTAATAAATAGAGCTATACTCTCTGGAAACGACACCAAAAATTGTCTTGATGACTCGCAAGGATAGGGGATCGCAACAGTCTTCGAGGGTAGTATTTCACCTAATTTATTGATTCAACACAAGCCAATGAATATTTATAAGCCTTAGCAGTTGAGTTGTCAATTCAACCACACCTGAGAACAGTGTCAGACCGGGTTAGTTTCATTCAAATCCTGTAAATTATAGTCCAAAATAAGAGCAAAAATGTTTGGAAAAGTTGATACATTGGGGACGTATCATATGCCTGCGATGAAATTACTCACTCCCGGTGGTGAGCATCATGAGGTTGTTGATGACGACAACAATTATTTGCCCTCTCTAGAGGCCCAAACGCACTGCAGATTAGGCCTCCCGATGAAGAACAAAAGATGGTGGCGGCTCCTATCAAAAAACGTGACAAAACTTTCTCCCTTATTTTTTCTTGGGAAGACGGTACTTATGGACCCGGAGGTAGGGAAAATACCGTCGTGGGCTCACAAGCTCAGGTGGTGCACCCTAGGCCACCCCTCTGGTTTTGTGGCTCTGTGTTGCCCCCCCCCCCTCAGCTAACTCTTTGCACCAGTTTATATATTCCAAAATAATTCTCCATAAAATTTTGTTCAATTCTAAGAAAATTTATTTCTGCACAAAAAACAACACCAAGGTAGTTCCACTGAAAATATCATCAATCCGAGTTAGATTCATTCAAATCATGCAAATTATAGTCCAGAATAAGAGCGAAAGTGTTTGGAAATGCCGATACGTTGGAGACGTATCAAAAATACATTGAAGAACATGACAATTATATTTTCTAAAAAACATAATAATTATATCAAAATATCTCATAGATGGTAGCACCAAGAATAACCTGTTTTTTTTTACTTTTTGAATAACCTGGTAAGATAAAAAAAGGCACTAGGGTACAATGAGGAACACACACTCATTAGTCAACATGCAAGCTAGTGACCAACAGACGATGAAAAAGGAGGTACGAGAATATAAATTAGTTGAACAAGCTAATGTCAATACATTCAGTTCAGGTGACGGGGAGAGAGCATTAGACAGCGGATTAAATTGTGGTTCACTAATATGAATACTTAAGATGAGGCTAGCAAAGTGACAAGGAAAGTTTGCATCAAAACGTCATTCCCATGACCGCATTGAGGTGGTATCGGGTTTGCAATATCCGGTTCACATTCACAAATGACATGGCCCGTGGTGCATGCGGCCAATGACAACAATAGGATGATAGACAATGTCTGTTAGGTTGGCGACATTTAAATGAATTGATGGGTGCGAGTAATTGAAACTTTTCTCACTAACAACAAAGTAGGCTTGCGACAGTCGGTATAGATTGAATGACAAAATTCGTCGTCCATGGTATACAATTCGAGCTCTTTTGCTCTGAATGGATTCTTCTGGTCGATGTGGTCCCGGTGAAGCGAGGGTTCGGCTAACTAAAATCTTGTGCGTAGGGATGATGATGGCATCTGGTGGCCATGTAAGGTGGCAGTTTAGGGCAGGGGATATATGCATGAAGGGAATCTCTGCTTGTAGGACCTTCTTTGTGTCCAAGTCATGTACGACAACCGTTTCAATGGTGTGCCTCGATTTTTTCTTGAAGTATGGATGGTTAATTTATTTTTGCATGGTAATATGTGTCTCATTTATATCATAAGAATTAGAGTACAAGTCACGTACACACCGACCTGGCAAAACTGAATACACAGCAGAACACTAGCCTTTGCACAAAGGGACACCGGCCAAGAAGTAAAATTACAAACAAGACCGAAAAAACTCCGAGCTACCAACGCCCGTCATCTGCCTCTGGCACCACAACAACAACCACCAAAAAAAATGACGGCTCACCTAGTATGGATGGTTGATGTGCATCATCTTATAGGAATAGTAGAAAAAAGTGTCATGTCCAACATGTCCACGATGTACGAAACGAATTAGATGACAAAAAAATGGACAAACAAATCATTTTCTTAATATTCGTCACCCTTATTGTTACGGTCTAGGGCCGGCCCTGTCGCCCAAGAGCCCGTTAACAATTACTCCCTACATCCTACTCCCTCCGTTCGGAATTACTTGTCGTAGAAATGGATGTATCTAGACGTATTTTAGTTCTAGATACATCCATTTCCGAGACAAGTAATTCCGAACGGAGGGAGTAAAATGTAAGATCACTTTCCTTGAATATTCATTTCTAAGCCCAGACTCATCTGCACCTAGCTAAGATTTAAAAAAAAAATACATAAAAAGACCGATCTTTCTTCATGGTAGACGATTTGGTGCGTGAGGTCCACTCTAAATTTCAGATCATTAGAACCTATGAGCAGCTCTTAGCACAAAAATGACAAATTGGATCAGACCAATAGATGAACGTAAATTGTTTCACAGACTTTAAATTTGTCTTTTTTGCCGAGAGCTACTCAAATATTCAAATAAGCTGAAATTTAAAGCGAACCTCACGCACCTAAGCATTTTCCATGACAAAAATATTTGGATTTTTTTTAAAATTTTCTAGTATTTTTTAGAATTTACTGTTTACCGGGGGAGCAGATGAGCCCAGTGACAGGAGCCAAAAACGCCTCACTCAATTTTTGTTAAATCTTGAGACGGAGGGAGTAGCGTGCACCGCCGTGCTAGCTTTTCAGTCGGCATGACAGTACAGGAGGCTCGTGGTGCAGTCATAATCGATCAAAGCTGTACACACTAAGAGAAAATCCGGATGGGGCCTGGTGCCAACTGATTATCAAACTAGCGCCAGCCGTAGACGCAGGACCTTTCGCTGCCATTACCCGTGCTCACTGTTCAGTGTCTTGCTCGACATCGGAGTGACCACCAACCAGATCTGATTACCTGAACGCACTCACGCCTCACCGAGGCAGCCGACCACGCAGTTAGTTGCCGAGCGTCACGACCCATCGCCGAGCAACAGAGAGATCCTCCTCCACACAGCTCCCCTCTGTAACCTGTGCGGCCACCGTCGATCCGTGCCCCACCTACGGACTATACTAATCACGCCGTTAATTGCCTGAAAACCATGGCACCCGCCGCCACCATTGCCGCCGTAGCGGCCTCCTCCATCGTCGCGGCCTTTGTAGCCGGTGCCACCATTGCCGCTATAGCCACCGGGAATCAGCAATAGGATATGAGGAACCAGCTGCTGATGCATTTGGCAGAGATCTTGAAGCTGAAGCTGTGGTGTTCGTGGATAACTGCAATGTGATCTTGAAGTAGTCGCACTTGTTTAATAGTCGTGCATGTTAGAGGATCAACAGCCGGGCATCTCAAACTATCCCCAAACGTTCGGGCGGCGGCTCGGTCATTGATTGGTCGTGAAAAAACGATCGGGCGCCTTCAACCGTCCTTAAATGTCCAGGCCGTCTCGCGTCTCTCATATCCAGCTAAAAATATGGGACAGATTTGAGGCAGCACAGGCGCGTCTAAGTGCGTCCGCCATGTCGGCTTGGCCCAATCCGGCCTATCCGTGCCCCACAAATATCCTCATCCGAAAAACCCTAGACACCGGTCAATCTGAATTCCACACTCCCTCCCCGTCCACTCCACTTTCGATCCCCTCCAATCTAAAAAGATGGCCGATGATGAAAGCAACGGTTCCTTCGGTGGAGAATCTGACGGATCGAGCATCGATGTGCTGGAGGTAGCCCTCTGCATGGCGTTAAGGCGAACCGCGGTACCACCGCTGGCACGGCAGGGGCTAAGACTAGTCCTGATGTGCTAAGACAGGGAGCGGTAGAATCGCTGACGCGGTACTACCGCGCCCCCTTGCGGTACTACCGCAAGGCAGGAATAGTCTAGGCTGAGAAGGTACGGACATAAAAAATTACATCCCTGACTACTTCCGCTGAGTTTTGATCTATGCAAAAATTCGATGCGGTACTACCGCAAGCCCGGAGCGGTACTACCGTGTAGGGCGAGGATGTAAAAAAATACATCCGCCCCTACTTCCGATCATGCTATTGTGCCTGGCCAGAGCTCACGGTACTACCGCGCCCATGGCACGGTACTACCGCGTAGGGCGCGGATGTAAAAAAATTGCATCCGCCCCTACTACCGCTCGAGCAGCTGCGCCTGGCCTGAGGCCACGGTACTATCGCTCCCAAGGAGCGGTACTACCGTGCTGGAGCCCGGTACTACCGCAAGGGCCTGCGATAGTACCGCTCTGGAGAGCAATACTACCACCTGCTTCAGTTCAACAACATTAGGAGTCCTTCATTTTGCAGAGACACGGAGAGACGGAGGATGCTCCAAAGAGCCAAAGGAAAGGTGGTGCAAAAAAGAACAGACGTGTACGTGTGATTCCACCCAAACCTTTTCAACGCGGACCCCCTCTTAGTAGTACGGCTTTCCTACGACTCAATCCACCGAAAAGAAACGTAGAGAAGCGCCATCTTCAATAGACTTCGAGGGGCACCAAATCGTCTTGTGTTTAGACATGATATATCTGAAATGCTCAAAGCACACGATTAGTCCGCAAAAGCATTGTCATCAATCACCAAAACTACTGAGGGATAAATATGCCCTTACAATCTTCCCCTTTTTGGTGGATTGATGATAATACAGGATTTGCACAAAGGGATATAAAATGAAACAAAGGCAAACCCACCATCTATAAAATGTAGACGGGCTCCCCCTAGATGTGTGCACTTAAGAGAAGTGCTTTGGACTGCACGACACACATATTAGGATCAACACTCCCCCTATATTTTATAGACAAGGCATCTCTTGCAACAAAACAACTAACACTAAGCAACTAGGCAAGATGATGAATATGAGCATAAAGAGAAGGGCACATGATAGCATAGGCTCACGAATTACTTAAGCAACTAAGACAATAAGATACGCTAGAGTGCATATGTCTTACACCATATGATAGAGAACTTGGTCTTACGAGCACAAACCAAACCAAAGAAAACGAGGTTCAATAGACCGAAAGCAAAGCGACAAAGCTAAACACACGACACAAGACGCACAAATCCTACACTCTCTCATCCTTTGGCATCGAGACACCAAAAAGGCAGAGAGGACACCTATGGCACAGGTGGTAGCTCAGGCAGAAAACAACTCCTTTTCGGTCTCGGCAGCGGGAATGGTCTCCTCCTCTAACTCCTTCCACTGATACCCCTGATGGGCTATCCAGGCAGCCTCCGGAGTGATGATTTCCTCTGAGCCACTGTGCACAATCTCGCCAAAGGTCCTCAATATATTCTTATTGCGCTGGCGACACTCCTTGGAGGCAACATGGGCCATGTACTGCCCCTGGGCTTGCATGCAGAACAGAGCCTTCATATTCTTCTTCAGCTTCTTAGCCCAAGAGGGCTCAGTAAAGGGAGGAGTGTATCCATCAAAACTGTCCTCATCCGCTTCCTCCTCCTCGATCTCATCCTCACCCACATCCATCTTGGCAGCCTCGGCCTCAGCACTGGTAGTGGTGTTAGCCCATTGACTCTTGATGCGGAGCTTGATGGGCTCATGACGAATCCAGCCGGGGGCAACAAACACATCATCGGGATAGAGCTTCTCCCAAGTCTTTGTGATCAAGAGAAACAGGTAAGGCCCATAGATGGGGACCTTATGGTTGAACACCGCAAACTGTAGCTCGCACCACATGATATGTGAGACATCAAGTGGTTGCGTCTGAGCATGACGCACCTCCTCACAAAGGAGCATCATATACACAAGATAGGCATGCACCTTGTCCTTGTCACTGATGCGCGGAAAGAGGGAGTTGCGGAAGATCCGATGGATGATGTCAAGGAAAGAGTTCAGCACCCACACCTTCTTCTTACTGGGAAGCATCTTCTCAACAAAGAAGGGCTGAAGCTTGTTCTTGTTGGCTGACTCGGGGTTGGCATGAGGGTGAACACCAAAGGGCATGTCGAGCCCCGCATCAGGAACCTGAAGCAAATCCATGAAGTCCTTCCACTTAGCAGTCATTTGTTGACCATTGGTCATCCATGTCATGGTCCTTGCCTCATCACAATGGAAGTGGACCAAAGCAAAGAACTGAGCCACAATCTCTGGGTGAAAGTCCAGGTGAAAAGTAAGCATGTGCTCAATGCCAAATTGCTCCACTAGGTACAAAGCCTCACCAAAATAGTCACGGTGCTTATCCTGCCTCATGTGATTCATGTCAATCCAATGCACGTCCACGTAGATGTTCTTCTTGGCCTTGATTACATCCAGATAGATAAGGTTCTACTGCTTGGTCCAGAACAAATCATTCCCTCTGAAGTTGGCATGGGGATTCACATAGGGGTTGATCTTCCTTCGAACGATAAACTCAGCCAGTGGTATCTCATCCATGCCCATGGTGGGATCCTTGAGCTTGGTGGCGGTGTGCTTGGTTCTGCGATGGGAGGCATTGGATCCCTTTGGAGCTTCATCTTGGTTGCGCAGGGGCTTCGAGCCTGTGTCATGGCTGGGATTCGAGCGACGAACATTGGAACCGGAGCCACCACCTATGACACACAACACAAAAACGAGAGAAACCAAGAGGGGTTATTGCAAAGACGAGGGCCAAAACCAAAATAAACAAGCAAGCACGAGATTTGGAAGGACACATCAACATAACTTGCAAATCTACGGTAGTACCGGACCGGCGAAAGGATGTAAAAAATTACATCTGCTCTAGCCGCGGTAGTACCGTGCAGGGGTGGCACGGTAGTACCGCGCCTGGAGCGGAAGTAATTTTTACTTCCGTGCCCCGAGCGGTAGTATCGCGCGAGGTCAGTTCATGTGCGAGGATGTGATAGTACTGCTCCAGGAGGAGCGGTAGTACCGCATGGATTCAAACGCCACAAGAACAGCGGATCTGGATCTAGGAACAATCGCACCACTAGATCGGTACTACCGTTGATCAAAACTTAAACTGATGTATCATTCCAAATAGTATGCTTACTGCACTACTACTCTCCTACAATTCCTTCTTGCATAGATTTAGCCAACTATCACATGAACTACACATGCATCTCCCAAAGACCTAGAAGCACAAGAACAAAACAAAAAGGGAAGGCCTTGGAGAAATACCGAGGTCCATGGCAAGAGGACGAGGTGGGGAACGATCCCACCGATCGGAATGCGAGGAGAGCGGCCGAAGACAGAGATCTGGCGAGGTCTGCCGGCACCGTTCTTGGGCAGGAGAGAGAGAGAGAGAGAGAGAGAGAGAGACGGGGTGGGGAAAAGAGATGAATGGGTATGGGGGAGTTGGAACTCCCCCTGCCCTGCTCTTAAACCCCACCCGCTCGCGACATCATGGTAGTACCGCGGGTCCTCGTGGTAGTACCGCCTGGGTGGAAGTACCGCTCGTCCAGCGGCAGTAAAAAATTACTGCCGTGATGAAAGCGGTAGTACCGTGCCTAGGACGCATCTGGGCATGCACAGAGCAGTCCACTCCTGTGGTAGTACCGTGGCTTGCCACGGTAGTACCGTACCCCATGAAAGTGCAAGTTTCGCAAAAAAGGGAAATGGCCTTTGCAATGCAACCTTCAAGCAACCGAACACACCAAGATCCGAACACAAGAGACAACTCAAACACACGCGCGTCACAAAGAGAAGGGCAAAAGACAACAAGGATCAAACACGAAACACAACTCTCAAGAAGAGAGGGTGGTGGCCAGAGCCACCTATGTATGAGTCAATTGGTATGGCACCGCGAAGAATTATCCTTGGGCCCATGACCAAAACTCGTCCTTGATGCACAAGTACCATCAAAAATGGCTAATGTGAAAGAGTTGATCAATTTATGCATAATGGGGGGAGGGAGAGTTCATTGAGAGAGCAACACCCCCTATGTCCATGCCTACATCTAAACAAGATATCAAGTTGAGTATGGTGGGATGTGCAAGGGTTCAAGCTACATTGCTCGAATCAATGATATTTAGCTCATGTCTTAACTCGTGAAATCTTGCTTCATCCAAGGGCTTCGTGAAAATATCTGCAAGGTTATCATGAGTGTTGACATACTTGAGCTTGATCTCCCCTCGCCTAATGTGATCCCGTATGAAGTGATATCGAATCTCAATATGCTTCATCTTGAAGTGTTGCACCGGGTTGAGAGAGATGTTGATGGCACTTTCATTGTCACACCAAAGAGGCAATTCGTCACAAGTGACACCGTAATCCTTCAAAGTTTGCCTCATCCATAGATGTTGAGCACAACAACTATCGGCAGCCACATACTCCGCTTCGGTGGACGAGAGGGATACACAACTTTGCTTCTTAGAAGACCAACTCACCAAAGAGCAACCAAGAAATTGGCACCCTCCGGAGGTGGACTTCCTATCCACTTTGTCTCCCGCCCAATCTGAGTCTGAATAGCCCAAGAGATCGAAGTTGTCTCCTCTTGGGTACCATAAGCCAAAGTTTGGGGTATGAGCCAAATATCAAAAGATTCGCTTGACCGCCACAAAGTGGCTTTCCTTAGGTGTGGCTTGAAACCATGCACAAATTCCCACACTCAACATGATATCCGGTCTAGATGCACAAAGGTAAAGCAGGGAGCCAATCATGGAGCGATATACCTTTTGATCCACCGCTTTACCATTGGGATCTATGTCAAGTTGGCATTTGATGGGCATTGGGGTGGAAGTCGGCTTGACATCACTTAACTTGAATCTCTTGAGCATGTCTTTAGTATATTTGGCTTGGTTGATGAAGGTTCCTTCTCTTCTTTGCTTGATTTCGAACCCGAGAAAGAACTTCAACTCTCCCATCATAGACATCTTGAACTTTGAGGTCATGAGAGCGGCATATTCCTCATTGAAAGGTTTGTTAGGGGAACCAAAGATAATATCATCAGCATATAGTTGGCATACAAACAACTCCCCTTTGACCTTCTTAGTAAAAAGAGTGGGGTCGATTTTCCCAATTTCGAACCCACGATCTTGCAACAACTCGGTAAGATGCTCATACCATGCATGTGGGGCTTGTTTAAGGCCATAGAGTGCCTTGTCGAGTTGTTACACATGATCGGGGAAATAGGGATCCTCAAACCCCGGGGGTTGTTTGACATACACCAACTCATTAATGGGACCATTAAGAAAAGCACTCTTCACATCCATTTGTTGCAACTTGAAATTATGATGAAAAGCATAAGCAATCAACAAAAGAATAGATTCAAGGCGAGCAACGGGAGCAAAGTTTTCACCGTAGTCGATACCCTCGACTTGGGAGTAGCCTTGTGCCACCAAACGAGCCTTGTTGCGAACAATGATCCCATGAGCATCTTGCTTGTTCTTGAATATCCACTTGGTTCCAATGACATTATGATTCCCAGTTGGCCTTGGCACTAATCTTCACACTTGGTTGTGCTCGAAGTTGTTGAGTTCTTCATGCATGGCATTGAGCCAATCCGGATCCTCGAGCGCCTCATAGACCTTTTGGGGTTCGACACAAGAAACAAACGCGTGATGTTCACAATAGTTTGCTAATTTTCTACGAGTGCTTACCCCCTTTCTTAGGCTTCCAACCACATTCTTCAATACAAGCACTGCAAGCACGATCTTTGGCAAAACTAACATTTGTTAGTCCACGGACACGGTCCTCCTTGAGAAGACTTTGCAAAGATCTCATATTGACGTGGGATAAACGACGATGCCAAATCCACCCCACATCAATTTTAGCCATTAGGCATGTCACGGTCTTAGTGGGTCGCTCTGAAAAGTTAATCACATAAAGACCGTTCTCGACATGCCCAACAAAGGCTACTTTAAGAGTCTTGCTCCACAAGAGGGCCACGGTATCAATATCAAAGAATGTGGCAAAACCCATGAGTGCAAGTTTTTTTTGACTCGACTGCAAGGCAACTGCCTCACAGCTCTTTATTCAAAATTACAAAGGAGAACAAAGTCCTGTACAATTTAAATACAAAAGGAAAAGAAGGAAAACAGAAATACTTACAACCCAAAATGGGAAACTAACTATGGAAGATTAGAGATCCATGTCAGAAAGCTAACCCTGTATTTACACTTAATCCTATGAGATATCAAGGTTATGTCATGAATAAAGTTATGTCTCCAGGATCTAAATGAAGGCCTCTCATTCCTGAAAACCTTGCCATTCCTTAGAATCCAAATATTCCAAGAAGTTGTAAAAACCACTTCAGTGAAGAAAATATGGCCAAAATCCTTCCTAGCCTTTACAGCCATGTTATAAGTGGTCATCCTAGAATGAGGATCCCAATGTATCTGCAGATAATCCCAAACTCTCACACTGAAGTTACATGAGAAAAACAGGTGAGAAATATCCTCATGAATGATATATGGGCATAGCACACAAGAGTGATCCTCCACATGCCAATGCCTCCTCTGTAACATGTCTCTGGTGTTTAAACGATCCCTCAGCAGCAACCATCCAAACATTTTAATTTTTAGAGTGCATGAAGGTTTCCAAATCCATTGAAAAATAGGATCAACCACAATATGTTGATGCTCATGCACATATAAAGATTTGGGTCTGAAACACCCCTTATTAAAAGGACAAATCCATGTGTCTTGATCAAAAGTGCAAGCATAAGAAGCTATCATTTGTTGTAGGCATTCCAGCTCAGTATAAGCCTGTGTAGATAGAGGCAAATGCATAGCTGACAAAAGATCCTGAGAAAACACATCAGACATAGAAAGCTATCCATCAATAACAAATGAAAACAGTCTGGGAAATGTTTCACTGATGGAGGAGCCCTTAAGTTCAGTCACCCAATTATCAGTCCAAAAGAGGATAGACCTGCCACCCCCCAACCTTGGAGAAGCCAGCTGACAATATTTGTGGGTCAATTTAAACACATCACACCACCAAAAGGACCCACAAAGGCTGGTAGAATAAGGGACAGAGCTATCATAGTATGAATTCCAAATGAGACTAACCCAGGGAATGTCATGATGATTATAAAACTTGTGAAGGAATTTCATAAGTAATGCCTCATTCTGCACCCTTAAATTGAGAACACCAAGACCCCCTTTATTCTTGGTAGACAAACCAAATCCCAAGCTGCCAAGGATTGTCTTGGAGTATCAGAGTTTCCTCTCCAAAGACACTGTCTCTGAATCCTTTCAATCTGCTTCAAAATTCCAGGAGGGATAACAAGTGTGCAAAGAAAGTATATGGGCATTGAAGTTAAAACAGACTGAAGCAAGAGGTAACCTCCTTTCAATCCTATGCACAAGTGGTGACAGATCCTGAATTGATGGCCTGGTAGTCCCCATGGGGAGACCTAAATATGTGAAAGGCATGACTCCCAATTTGCATCCAAGAATTGAAGCCAACCTCTTAGCCTCAACATCTGACATGTTCATGGGCACCATAAGAGACTTTGAAAAATTCATAGCCAACCCAGTGGAGGTAGCAAAAACATCAAACATATTTTTAAGGGCAAGAAGCTGTTGATCAGAAGCAAGCAGCACAATAAGTGTATCATCAGCGTATTGCACAATGGGGTAATCCCGACTGTGGGATGGGATTGGGAGTGTTAAAATTCCTTTTCTGCACATATCATTGACTACAAACTATAACAGGTCAGCAACAAGCACAAACAAGAGAGGTGACATAGGGTCCCCTTGCCTAACTCCCCTCTTACATTTAAAATGATGTCCAGGCACACCATTAAGGAGAACAGAGGATGAATCAGATGACAAAATTGTTTGCATCCAGGCTATCCATTTATTATTAAAGCCCTTGTATATGAGAATCCTGAGAATAGCATCATGCTCAATGGTGTCAAAAGCCTTAGTAAAATCCAACTTGAGCAAGACAATTGGTCTCTTTGAGGCTTTACATTGGTGAATGTACCCAAAGCACCAGGCCAAGCAATCCTGAATAGACCTGGATTTGATAAACCCATATTGGTTTTTGTGGATACATGAAAGAATCACTTTTTGCAGTCTGTTTGCAAGAAGTTTGGTGAGAAATTTCAAACATGTATTAGTCAAATAAATAGGCCTATAGTCATTTAAACCCTCAGGTGCTAGCTTTTTAGGGATCAGAGTTATGAGAGAACTGTTGATACACTCCAGATCAAGATGTCCTTCATAAAACTCCTTAACCAATTGATGAAAATCATCTTTAATAATCTCCCAACACTTTTTGAGGAAAAGTCCAGTGAAACCATCTAGTCCAGGAGCTCTGTCAGAGCCTATGAGTGCAAGTTGACGAACGGAAGTAGATTGTATGCAAGGGACTCAACACACATGACTTTCTCGATCGTGAGATCATGAGAAATGACAACCTTGCCAAGACCCAATACCTTAGAAGATGAGGCATCACCCCACTCGATGTTGGTGGGCATAGATGGGATCTTGTGCACGTCCACCACCAAGTCCTTGCTTCCGGTCATATGATTTGTGGCTCCACTATCGAGCAACCATGATCCCCCACCGGAAGATGATACGTCTCCAACGTATCTATAATTTTTGATTGTTCCATGCTACTATATTATCTATTTTGGATGTTTAATGGGCTTTATTATATACTTTTATACTATTTTTGGGACTAACCTATTAACTGGAAGCCCAGTCCAAATTGCTGTTTTTTTCCTATTTCAGTGTTTCGCAGAAAAGGAATATCAAACGGAGTCCAAATGGAATGAAACCTTCGGGAGAGTCGTTTTTGGAACAAACGCAATCCAGGAGACTTGGAGTGGATGTCAAGGAAGCAACGAGGCGGCCACGAGGCAGGGAGGCGCGCCCAGGGGGTAGGCGCACCCCCACCCTCCTGGGCCCCTCGTGGCTCCCCGGACTGACTTCTTTTGCCCATATATACTCATATACCCTGAAAACATCCGAGAGTACGATAGATTGGGAGTTCCGCCGCTGCAAGCCTCTATAGCCACCAAAAACCAATCGGGACCCTGTTCCGTCACCCTGCCGGGGGGGGGGGATCCCTCACCAGTGGCCATCTTCATCTTCCCGGCGCTCTCCTTGATGAGGAGGGAGTAGTTCACCCTCGGGGCTGAGGGTATGTACCAGTGGCTATTTGTTTGATCTCTCTCTCTCTCGTGTTCTTGATTTGGCACGATCTTGATGTATCGCGAGCTTTGCTATTATAGTTGGATCTTATGATGTTTCTCCCCCACTACTCTCTTGTAATGGATTGAGTTTTCCCTTTGAAGTTATCTTATCGGATTGAGTCTTTAAGGATTTGAGAACACTTGATGTATGTCTTCCATGTGCTTATCTGTGGTGACAATGGGATATTCACGTGATCTACTTGATGTATGTTTTGGTGATCAACTTGCGGGTTCAGTGACCTTGTGAACTTATGCATAGGGGTTGGCACATGTTTTCGTCTTGAATCGCCAGTAGAAACTTCGGGGCACTCTTTGAAGTTCTTTGTGTTGGTTGAATAGATGAACCTGAGATTGTGTGATGCATATCTGTGACACTCCAAAAAATTTGTGATTTTTGTTTTCAGAAAGAGCCTTGCTTGGTTTGAAGAAGGTCATTTAAACCCTTCCTAAAAACCCTCTTCTGAGTTTGCCCTCTCAAAAATCTTTTCTTGGATTTAGTTTCTTGTAAAAAGAAAACCTTTTTGATTTTTGGGCTTTCATTTGATTTTGATCCACTCTTGTTTACCATGCTTCTTATGATAAAACTTCCCCAAAACCCCTCCTCCCACTTGGGTACAACCCAAACATTCTGTCCAAACTAATAAAATCCATTTTTGGATTTTATTCCAATTATTTCTCTTTCCAAAATAATTCTGTCTTTTCTTTTGAGCCTAGGTGATTTGCAAAGCAAGTACCCTAATGCATTTGATATTTGACCTCAACTCAACACATCTGGATAGTCCTTAGCACCCACAACCTAGAACCATCTTGATCCACTCTTCTTCTTTTCAAATATTTCAAATTTCACTCACTGCAAGTTTGGACCAGATTTGCCAAATTTGGTGAAATCCATATCTACACTTCTCCAAAAATTGCACCAAAATTCAGGCAATCTCTAGTTGCAATGAGAGACCCCTCCACCAAAAATTAGCTCAAGGAAAAATCCCTACATGCCAGGATCATTCTGTCGAACACTTGGCATGCACTGTCTTGTTCATATTCAGTAAATTCAGAAAGTTAAGTGTCGTTTCTCCGACAGAACTTCAGTCACATGCCCACTCTGCATTTGGCTCGCTGCTCGCAGCCCCTCCCTCTTGTCCAGAACTCCACACGCGCGCTGGCGCCTTCCTGGCGTCGGTGGCGCCCTGGCCCGCCTGCGCCGGCGTGCTTTGCGGCGGCCGAGCCACCGTAATGGCCGACAGGGGACAACACCGCGGCAGAACGCCGTTCGGCACCGCCCAATCCCCCTGGTAGCTCCGCGTGGCCATCTCCTTGCCAGCGCACACATGCATCACCGTCGCCGTGTCCTGGCATGCGCAGAGCGCGTTCTCTGCCGCCGACGGGCCGTGCTGCCGTTCCGTCGAGGGCAGGCCGTAACCTCCCTCCCTCGCTGAGCTGGACGCCGAAATGGCACCACTGCTCCACCTAGATGATGCTCAATCCCCTAAGCCGACCGTCCCGCCACAGCGCCGCCGTAATCAACCGCCGGACTTATCCGTTCATGGCAACCGCCTCGGGCCGGCTATAAATAGCACTCCCCGAGCTTGCTTTCGCCTCCGCATGACTCCACCACCTCACTAGACCCCCGTCTGGCCACTGGGAGAGCCTCGAGGGGCCTTTCTTCTTCGACTCCGGCTACCTCCATCCGCCTCGGGCTCCGGCAAAGTTCTCTTCGGTGAGAACTCCTCCGCCGCCCTGCTCTTGCCCGTAGCCTCGTACCGCCTCCAGTAGGCTAACCCCCTCTTCAATTTGAACACCGCAGCTCCCTCCGGCGAGATCCACGACTGCCCGAACCGCCGTCCGCCGGAGCAAGGGACGCCGTCGACACAGTGCTCGCCGGCGACCACCACCACCACCCACAGACGCGGAACGGTGCACTGATCCCGAAGGTAACCCCCGATCACCTTGCCTCGCCGTGGATCGCCGCCGGCGACCACCGCACCTCTCGGGCGCCGCCGCGCTCTGTTTTCCTCGTTTGAAATTTCAAACCTGACAGGTGGAGCCCGCCTGTCAGCCTCTCAGTCATTTCTTTTAAACGAAACGTTTTTCTGGATTTTCCCGCAGAGCCCCCTGGAAACTTTCTGTTCCATTATAGATGGGTCCTTGGGCCAAAACTATTATAACTTTTAAACAGAAAATGATTTTCGATTGATTCCTTTTCTGTCATCTTTATTTTTCTGTCTAGTTTTTTGTCATATTTATTTGAAAAATATTTGGAACAGTTTTCTGTACACTCACGGTAATTACGTTGCGTACATATTTTTCTTATACCATAGATACCGGAGGAGGTGACGGAGCTGCAAACTTCACACAGTTAAACTCCGAATACTCCGAACCAGGCAAGCATGTTTGAACTCTTGATATGATGAGTGGTTGTTGCATGTTTGAATTTTTAGTATAGTCATGGCATGTTTATGAACATTCCTTTGAATGTTATATTTCATGCACATAAGTGGAAAGTAACTTTCGGTAAGCGTTATGTTGTTGGATACATATTTGCATGGCCATGTATTGGCATGAGGATGGGTAAGATGGCAGTGTTGTGACATGACAGTCTTATGCTAGATTATTTGACTTTCGTGTCATCGTGAAACAAATCACATTTCCATTCATCCCTTCCTGTGCTGTCACATGTTTTCCGAAAGGAATATGGCATAGTAAGTTGCAAATCATTTTCCTGGTACACACCAAATAGAGAGGCCGGGATGAGGGTTCCATGGTCCTGGATTAAAGCCCGTCATCCTGTCAGGGGGCATGGGTGTTTCCGGTTGGGACCGAGAGGGGGGCACCCCTTAGAGCGCGCGTATAGAAATTTGATCCCATGCTACTCGAGGTTGTGGCCTCCCCGTCTCAAAGTTTTTCTTGGACGTTGTCCAGGGTGATTCCTGGCATCGTGAGGTGAAATGGGTGTGTACTAGTTAAATGTGTTTCTACTGAAATACCGTAAACGGAACTAGTCCTTCGAGACTACGGAAATCCGTTGGCTGTGGTCAGTTCATCCAAACTCTGCAGAGTCTCAAATTCTTTCAGTTATCTTGTACTTTGTTCAAGTACTATATTCATCTTATCTTGTCAGATATCAGTCTCAGTGACAAAACCCCGGTGGAATACATGTGTGATAAATCCGGTTAAAGATTATTCTTGTGTTTACATTTATTGTAAGCCCTGTCTGTGATGTCGCTCAGACGTCCGACGGTGGCATTCTTGTTATTTACATTTATTGTAAGCCCTGTCTATGATGTCTCTCAGACGTCCGACGGTGGAATTCTTGTTATTTACATTTATTGTAAGCCCTGTCTGTGATGTCGCTCAGACGTCCGACGGTGGCATTCTTGTTATTTACATTTATTGTAAGCCCTGTCTGTGACGTCGCTCAGATGTCCGACGGTGGCATTTCTTTTGTAAGCCCTTTCTGTGACGTTGCTCAGATGTCCGACTGTGGCATTTCTTTTATAAACCCTGTCTGTGACGTCGCTCAGATATCCGACAGTGGTATTTTTTTTAAAGCCCTTTATGTGGTGTCGCTAAGACGCCCGACTGCGGCATTTCTTTTAAGCGCTTTATGTGGTGTCGCTTAGACGCCCGACTGTGGTATGCATTTTATTTATTTATTTACCTTTCGAGGCGTCGCTCCAGATACCTGATCGGTTTTCAGTTATTTATTTTATTTATCAAGTCGTGCAATATTATTGTTGTTATATGAGCATCATCTTTTATTCATGACGCATTCATGCATTCATTGATTATATCTTTTGTCTGAACTGCCTTGCGAGTACTTTCAAAGTACTCACCTGGCTTGTTGATTTGGCCGGATGTTGATGAAGGCGATCTCATGGATGAAGAGTTTGATAGCGAGTCCGATGCCTAGAGGAGTCCCAGTCAGTCCCGTGCGATCCTATTTTGGTCATTGTATTATCCGCTTCCGCAAGCCCAGAAATAAATTCATCGAGCCTCACCTCGACGCTCGATGAGCTGCCAGTTAGGAGTCAAGTTATCCACCCCTTTTTACCTCGAGCTAGTAGCATGCCACCACATCCCTGTGTCATAACCGCCCTTATGTAAGATATTGGCGAGCTTGTAATAAATTGTTGAGCAGCCTCAGCTCAACCCTGTAATATAATGCTACTGGTCCTCTGTTCATCAAGTATTTGTCTACCAGTGAGGATGACTTTTCCTATACTGGAATTTAAAGATCGATTTTCTCAATAATTTATTTATTGAAAAAGTCGGTCGTGACAGACTTGGTAACCAGAGCCAGGCTGACTGTAGGAAGCCACTAGGTGCGATCGCTAATTTGGTTATTAGCATGATAGAGTTTATTCATGTTTTTACAAATGTAGTCATTTTTCTGACAGTCAGCATAAAAATTTATGATCTGATCACTCAGAATTTTTGCCTACTTTTGTAGATGGCCGGCAGCGACTGCGAGTCTCAAATGTTCGCCAACATGCCTGGGGGGTTCGTCAAACTCCTCTCCTTCATCGTTCAGGTCGCGATGGGGCCATCCGTGCGCCCAGTCTTCACACTTTATCCGCACAAGATCAATGACAGTCTGACCATGCACCAGGCCGCGGTGCAATTCAGGGGAGGGCGTGTTGAAATGCGCCGCTTCCGTTTCTTGGGGAGAGCCATGCCTATAGAGAGGCATGCTATGCAGATGGCAGCCCGCGAGGCGATAGCTCGTCTTCGGGATGTCCTTCCTGCAATGAAGACCCGTCGCTACCGCTACCTTCCATGCCATGTGCCTTACACCTGTCACTACTCATTCTCTTGCCCCAGAGGAGAGCGAGACGAGGCCTTTGAGATGCTTGTCGAGTACCTCCGAGCCCTGGAGGCAGCCTTCGACAGCATGGTGGACGACCTCGTAGCTGCCCGCATGGACTCAGTTCATGGCTGTGCTGCTAACAGGAGGGAACTCCTACACACCGCTCCACCGTTGACTTTTATCTCGTCCTCAGCTTCTCATTCACCTACCATTCTCGCCACTGCTCGTCGCCTGCCTACCACAGAGGAATTTAACCAGGCTATTGCATCCACTCCCATTCGCGTTGCACCACTTTTTGCACCTACTCCCATACGTGCTACTCAACCTATTCCGCCCACTCTTATTCAGGGTACTCCGCCTATGGCACCTGCTCCATCAGCTCAGCTCAGCGTTCCTCATCTGGAACCTATTAGCGAGGAGGAAGTTGATTCCCCAGCGTCACTGCGTCTCACCCTCGGCAGGCCAAGGGAGATCCTCACCATCTCCGACTGAGTACGCGTAGACGCCATGCGATGTATCGACTTGTGTAATATGTTTATATGTACATAGGTTGTGAGAAGTAGCCTGTTTGCGCATCATGTAGGATCTGGAGGAGTGCACTAGTTTAAATAACATGTCAGGATTATGGACGCATATCCTGAGTGATGTAATGTATGATTATGCTTGCGTGTAAGATATGTAATAGTCCTTCTCCGCGCGCAATCGTGTGTTTCCAAAAATATCCTGGAGTTTTGAAAAAATGTTCTTTGTGTGTGATTTTATTGACTTTTGCGACTCTCTTCCTTGTCTTACGAGTTTCACAAAATATATCCCCAGAGTGAAAGATGTCTCGTCCTTGGACGCGCTCCATGCCAAATCAGCCAGAAGAAAATTATGGCACACCGCAAAACCACAATTTCACTCAGGGTCAGACAAGTCAACCGGACAGTGAAACAACTTTTACACAAGTGTGTCCTCTGTATGAACAGATTCAGCAACAACACCAGGAAATGATGAACCAATTCATCAATATGGGAAGTAACCGTGGTCAGTATCAACCGCAATCCAAATTATCTGAGTTACAGAAGACGCGTCCTCCAACATTTTCTCATACTGACGCCTCTTGAGGCCGACGACTGGCTTCGAGACATGGAGAGAAAATTAATTATCGCACAGTGTTCAGACCGTGAAAAAGTGTTGTATGCACCACATTACCTCACAGGGGCAGCTGCATCGTGGTGGGAAAATTTCCTGCACATGCACCCCAACGAAAATGAAATAACCTGGGAGGATTTCAAAGAAGGTTTTCGTGGGGCACACATTCCTAAGAGTGTCATGAAAATCAAGAAGAGAGAATTTGATGAACTCAAGCAAAGGACCATGACAGTGTCAGAATACAACAGCCAATTTACCCTGCTATCTCGCTACGCCAATGAAGAGCGCATGACCGAGAGCAAGAAGATGGAAAAATTCTTGGAAGGCCTGGCACCCGCCCTTAAATGCCAGCTGGTTGTGCATACCTTCCCATATTTTAAAACACTAGTAGATAAGGCCATCACTCTGGAAAATGAGCGACGTAGCCTGGAAGATTTCCGCAAACGCAAAAGTGACCAGACTACTTTTGCTCGCAACCCCAGAAGCAAGACGGAATTTCAGAAGGGTGGAATACACAAAACCCCGACAGATAATTCACGCCCAATCAAGAATTTCCATGCAAGAGACAAGGAGTTCACATATCGCCCAGGCGTTACTTGTTACGCTTGTGGAGAAGAAGGGCACTATGCCAAGCAGTGCCCCAAGCCAAGAAACTCAACCCCGAAGCCCAATAATGGTGGCAATAATTCAGCGCCAAAGCGAAGCAATTTCAACCCCAATAACAACCACCGGAAAGGTCACCTGAACCACGTGACCCGAGAGGAAGCACAGAACGCCCTAGATATCGTACTTCGTACGTACCCCATCAACACAATACCTGCCATGGTTTTGTTTGATTCTGGAGCTTCTCACTCATTCATTTCAAAGAGTTTTGCTTTGGAAAATAATTTTTTGATGCTTCCCTTGGAAAAATCAATGACCATCAAGTCCCCTGGAATTAAGCAAGTGACCCAGAGTTACTGTCAAGGTGTGGTTATTGAATTTGAAGGATTGAAGTTCTACGCCAACCTTATAGTATTGGAAAGCAAAGGACTGGATGTCATCCTAGGGATGGATTGGTTAACCACCAACAAAGGTTTTATTGACTGCTTCAACCGTACCGTGATTCTCACACACCATCATGGGAAGAAAATAAAAGTTTCAGCCAAAGAGAGAGAGAAATACCTCGGCATCCGAGATTAAACAAGGTGGACGTTTCTAAGCTGAACAAGGTTCCAGTAGTATGTGAATTCCCAGACGTATTTCCAGAAGAACTACCAGGCATGCCACCAGACCGAGAGATAGAATTCAGCATTGAGCTAGCACCCGGAACCGCTCCCATTTACAAGAAACCTTACAGAATGGCACCATCCGAATTGGTAGAGTTGAAGAAGCAAATAAAGGAATTATTGAAGAAAGGATACATTCGAGCCAGTTCCTCACCTTGGGGTTCTCCAATTTTATTTGCCAGGAAAAAGGATGGAACACTGAAATTGTGCATTGATTATCGAGCTCTCAACATTGTCACAATCAAGAACAAATACCCAATGCCCCGAATAAATGATTTATTCGATCAGCTCGCACAGGCCAAAGTCTTCTCAAAAATTGACTTGAGATCAGGATACCATCAATTAAAGGTGCAAACAGAAGATATTCCCAAGACAACCTTCACTTCCAGATATGGGCTGTATGAATTCACAGTGATGCCATTCGGGCTAACCAACGCCCCCGCATATTTTGTTCACCTCATGAACAAAGTATTTATGAAATATATGGACAAGTTTGTTGTGGTATTCATCGATGATATTTTGATATACTCCAAAACACCCGAAGAGCACGCCGAGCATCTCAGGATTGTACTCGGAGAACTCAGGAAACATCAATTGTACGCCAAATTCAGCAAATGTGAATTTTGGCTAAGACAGGTGGGTTTTCTGGGCCACGTACTCACCCAAGAAGGTATCGCAGTAGACCCGGAAAAGGTCAAGGCCGTACTTGGCTGGAAGCCACCAGCTAACGTAACGGACGTACGGAGTTTCTTGGGAATGGCAGGCTATTATCGGAGATTTATTGAAGGATTCTCCACTATAGCAAAGCCCATGACACAATTGCTCAAGAAAGGCAAGAAGTTTGAATGGACAGAAGCATGTGAGAAAAGCTTCCAAGAGCTAAAAAGCAAATTAACAATGTCACCAGTACTAATTGTGCCAGATATACACAAGAATTTTGAGGTATATTGTGACGCATCCCGGAAAGGCCTCGGATGCGTGTTGATGCAAGAAGGCAAGGTAGTTGCGTATGTCTCCAGACAACTTCGCAAGCATGAAGAAAATTATCCCACTCATGACTTGGAATTAGCAGCGGTCATCCATGCACTCAAGGAATGGAGACACTTCCTACTTGGAAATCGTTGTGAGATATACACAGACCATAAGAGTCTTAAGTATATTTTCACACAGCCGGAACTAAATTTACGGCAACGACGCTGGTTAGAGTTGGTGAAGGATTATGATGTTGGAATCCACTATCATCCCGGAAAAGCAAATGTTGTGGCAGATGCACTTAGTCGGAATCCCAGCACGGACGACGGTAGTATACCAAAGTTGAGGCCAGAATTTCAACAGGAATTTGCCAGACTCAATCTAATAATGGTTACCGAAGGCAGTGTGTCGAATCTGGAAATACAGCCTACCCTGATGGAAAGGATCAAGGAAGCCCAACACTGACACCCCAGCATTGAGGGTGTAAAAAGGAAAGTGAGTTTGGGAAGAGCCTTAGAATTGAACATAGATGAGCAAGGAATATTATGGTACGGAGAGAGGCTATGCGTACCAAATGTCAAGGACCTCAAACAGCAGATATTGACTGAAAGTCACACAGCTCCGTATTCAATCCACCCTGGAGGGACAAAAATGTACAAAGACCTTCAGGAAAATTTTTGGTGGCACGGCATGAAGAGAGATATAGCCACGTTCATTGCATGCTGTGACTCTTGTCAATGTATCAAGGCCGAGCACCAGAAACCAGCCGGACTGTTACAGCCAAATAAGATACCCGAGTGGAAGTGGGACGAGATTGGAATGGATTTTATTGTCGGACTACCACGGTCACGACACGGAAACGACGCCATATGGGTCATAACCGACAGATTAACCAAAGTAGCACATTTTCTTCCGGTAAAGACAATTCACACCACTCAGAGGCTGGCCAGACTTTATCTTGCCCGTATCGTCTGCCTGCATGGAGTCCCAAAGACTATCATATCTGACAGAGGCACATAGTTCGTCTCTAGATTTTGGGATCACCTGCAACAGGCACTGGGAACCCAACTAGCCTTCAGTACCGCATACCATCCCCAGACTGATGGGCAGACTGAACGCGTAAACCAAATCCTAGAGGACATGCTAAGAGCTGTGTCCTCACCTATAGGAACAGTTGGGAAGAAAGTTTGCCATATGCAGAGTTCGCATACAACAACAGCTATCAAGCGAGCTTGTAAATGGCACCCTTTGAAGCTCTATATGGGAGAAGATGTCGTACCCCGCTAAATTGGTCAGAGACCGGAGACAGCCATATCTTCGGCCCAGATATGCTCAAGGAGGCCGAGGAGAAAGTTAAAACAATTAGAGATCGACTCAAAACAGCTCAGAGTCGGCAGAAGAGTTATTACGATCCAAGGCATCGGGAAATCAGTTTTGAACCCGGAGAATTGGTGTACCTAAGAGTTTCTCCTATGAAGGGCCTGTAATGATTCAGGATTAAGGGAAAGCTAGCGCCAAGATTCATCGGACCATTTCGTATAGTGCCCGAAGAGGCATGGTAGCTTACCAGCTAGACCTACCCGGAGATTTATCCGGTGTCCACAACGTGTTCCACATCTCACAGTTGAGAAAATACGTGAGCAACCCAGAAAAACAAGTATCACATGAGAATATTGATGTGCAACCAGACCTCACCTACCGGGAGCACCCAATAAAATATTAGAAGAATCTAAGAGGAGGACCCGACAGAAAACCATCAAGTTTTTCAGAGTTCAGTGGAGTAATCACAACGAGAATGAAGCAACTTGGGAGAGCGAGGATTTTCTTCGGATAGAGCACCCACACCTGTTTAAGGATCAGCTGAAATCTCGAGGACGAGATTTTTCCTAAGGGGGTAGGTGCTGTGACACTCCAAAAATTTTGTGATTTTTGTTTTCAGAAAGAGCCTTGCTTGGTTTGAAGAAGCTCATTTAAACCCTTCCTAAAAACCCTCTTCTGAGTTTGCCCTCTCAAAAATCTTTTCTTGGATTTAGTTTCTTCTAAAAAGAAAACCTTTTTGATTTTTGGGCTTTCATTTGATTTTGATCCACTCTTGTTTACCATGCTTCTTATGGTAAAACTTACCCAAAACCCCTCCTCCCACTTGGGTACAACCCAAACATTCTGTCCAAACTAATAAAATCCATTTTTGGATTTTATTCCAATTATTTCTCTTTCCAAAATAATTATGTCTTTTCTTTTGAGCCTAGGTGATTTGCAAAGCAAGTACCCTAATGCATTTGATATTTGACCTCAACTCAACACCTCTGGATAGTCCTTAGCACCCACAACCTAGAACCATCTTGATCCACTCTTCTTCTTTTCAAATATTTCAAATTTCACTCACTACAAGTTTGGACCAGATTTGCCAAATTTGGTGAAATTCATATCTACACTTCTCCAAAAATTCCACCAAAATTCAGGCAACCTCTAGTTGCAATGAGAGACCCCTCCACCAAAAATCAGCTCAAGGAAAAATCCCTAGATGCTAGGATCATTCTGTCGAACACTTGGCATGCACTGTCTTGTTCATATTCAGTAAATTCAGAAAGTTCAGTGTCGATTCTCCGACAGAACTTCAGTCACATGCCCACTGTGCGTTTGGCTCGATGCTCGCAGCCCCTCCCTCTTGTCCAGAACTCCACACGCGCGCTTGGCACCTTCCTGGTGTCGGTGGCGCCCTGGCCCGCCTGGGCCGGCGTGCTTTGCGGCGGCTGAGCCACCGTAATGGCCGACAGGGGACAACACCGCGGCAGAACGCCGTTCGGCACCGCCCAATCCCCCTGGTAGCTCCGCGTGGCCATCTCCTTGCTAGCGCACACATGCAGCACCGTCGCCGTGGCCTAGCACGTGCAGAGCGCGTTCTCTGCCGCCGACGGGCCGTGCTGCCGTTCTGTCGAGGGCAGGCCGTAAACCTCCCTCCCTCGCTGAGCTGGACGCCGAAATGGAACCACTGCTCCACCTAGACGATGCTCAAGCCCCTAAGCCGACCGTCCCGCCACAGCGCCGCCGTAATCAACCGCCGGACTTATCCGTTCACGGCAACCGCCTCGGGCCGGCTATAAATAGCACTCCCCGAGCTTGCTCTCGCCCCCGCACGACTCCACCAGCTCACTAGACCCCCGCCTGGCCACTGGGAGAGCCTCGAGGGGCCTTTCTTCTTTGACTCCGGCTACCTCCGTCCGCCTCGGGCTCCGGCAAAGTTCTCTTCGGTGAGAACTCCTCCGCCGCCCTGCTCTTGCCCGTAGCCTCGTACCGCCTCCAGTAGGCTAACCCCCTCTTCAATTTGAACACCGCAGCTCCCTCCGGCGAGATCCACGACTGCCCGAACCGCCGTCCGCCGGAGCAAGGGACGCCGTCGACACAGTGCTCGCCGGCGACCACCACCACCACCCAAAGACGCGGAACGATGCACTGATCCCGAATGTAACCCCCGATCACCTTGCCTCGCCGTGGATCGCCGCCGGCGACCACCGCACCTCTCGGGCGCCGTCGCGCTCTGTTTTCCTCGTTTGAAATTTCAAACCTGACAGGTGGAGCCCGCCTCTCAGCCTCTCAGTCATTTCTTTTAAACGAAACGTTTTTCTGGATTTTCCCGCAGAGCCCCCTGGAAACTTTCTGTTCCATTACAGACGGGTCCTTCGGCCAAAACTCTTATAACTTTTGAACAGAAAATGATTTTTGATTGATTCCTTTTCTGTCATCTTTATTTTTCTGTCTAGTTTTTAGTCATATTTATTTGAAAAATATTTGGAACAGTTTTCTGTACATTCATGGTATTTACGTTGCGTACATATTTTTCTTATGCCGTAGATACCGGAGGAGGTGACGGAGCTGCAAACTTCACACAGTTAAACTCCGACTACTCCGAACCAGGCAAGCATGTTTGAACTCTTGATATGATGAGTGGTTGTTGCATGTTTGCATTTTTAGTATAGTCATGGCATGTTTATGAACATTTCTTTGAATGTTATATTTCATGCACATAAGTGGAAAGTAACTTTCGGTAAGCATTATGTTGTTGGATACATATTTGCATGGCCATGTGTTGGCATGAGGATGGGTAAGATGGCAGTGTTGTGACATGCCAGTCTTATGCTAGATTATTTGACTTCCGTGTCATCGTGAAACAAATCACATTTCCATTCATCCCTTCCTGTGCTGTCACATGTTTTCCGAAAGGAATATGGCATAGTAAGTTGCAAATCATTTTCCTGGTACACACCAAATAGAGAGGCCGGGATGAGGGTTCCATGGCCCTGGATTAAAGCCCGTCATCCTGTCAGGGGGCATGGGTGTTTCCGGTTGGGACCGAGAGGGGGGCACCCCTTAGAGCGCGCGTATAGAAATTTGATCCCATGCTACTCGAGGTTGTGGCCTCCCCGTCTCAAAGTTTTTCTTGGACGTTGTCCAGGGTGATTCCTGGCATCGTGAGGTGAAATGGGTGTGTACTAGTTAAATGTGTTTCTACTGAAATACTGTAAACGGAACTAGTCCTTCGAGACTACGGAAATCCGTTGGCTGTGGTCAGTTCATCCAAACTCTGCAGAGTCTCAAATTCTTTCAATTATCTTGTACTTTGTTCAAGTACTATATTCATCTTATCTTGTCAGATATCAGTGTCAGTGACAAAACCCCAGTGGAATACATGTGTGATAAATCCGGTTAAAGATTATTCTTGTGTTTACATTTATTGTAAGCCCTGTCTGTGATGTCGCTCAGACGTCCGACGGTGGCATTCTTGTTATTTACATTTATTGTAAGCCCTGTCTGTGATGTCGCTCAGACGTCCGACGGTGGCATTCTTGTTATTTACATTTATTGTAAGCCCTGTCTGTGATGTCGCTCAGACGTCCGATGGTGGCATTCTTGTTATTTACATTTATTGTAAGCCCTGTCTGTGACGTCACTCAGATGTCCGACGGTGGCATTTCTTTTGTAAGCCCTTTCTGTGACGTCCCTCAGATGTCCGACTGTGGCATTTCTTTTATAAACCCTGTCTGTGACATCGCTCAGATATCCGACAGTGGTATTTTCTTTAAAGCCCTTTATGTGGTGTCGCTAAGACACCCAACTGCGGCATTTCTTTTAATCCCTTTATGTGGTGTCGCTTAGACGCCCGACTGCGGCATGCATTTTATTTATTTATTTACCTTTCGAGGCGTCGCTCCAGATACCTGATCGGTTTTCAGTTATTTATTTTATTTATCAAGTCCTGCAATATTATTGTTGTTATATGAGCATCATCTTTTATTCATGACGCATTCATGCATTCATTGATTATATCTTTTGTCCGAACTGTCTTGCGAGTACTTTCAAAGTACTCACCTGGCTTGTTGATTTGGCCAGATGTTGATGAAGGCGATCTCATGGATGAAGAGTTTGATAGCGAGTCCGACGCCTAGAGGAGTCCCAGTCAGTCCCGTGCGATCCTGTTTTGGTTATTGTATTATCCGCTTCCGCAACCCCAGAAATAAATTCATCGAGCCTCACCTCGACGCTCGATGAGCTTCCAGTTAGGAGTCAAGTTATCCACCCCTTTTTACCTCGAGCTAGTAGCATGCCACCACATCCCTGTGTCATAACCGCCCTTATGTAAGATATTGGCGAGCTTGTAATAAATTGTTGAGCAGCCTCAGCTCAACCCTGTAATATAATGCTACTGGTCCTCTATTCATCAAGTATTTGTCTACCAGTGAGGATAACTTTTCCTATACTGGGATTTAAAGATCGATTTTCTCAATAATTTATTTATTGAAAAAGTCGGCCGTGACAATATCGTATAATCATACCCACGGATACTTGAGGTGACATTGGAGTATCTAGGTGACATTAGGGTTTTGGTTGATTTGTATCTTAAGGTGTTATTCTAGTACGAACTCTAGGATAGATTGAACGGAAAGAATAGCTTCGTGTTATTTTACTACGGACTCTTGAATAGAGCGATCAGAAAGGATAACTTTGAGGTGGTTTCGTACCCTACAATAATCTCTTCGTTTGTTCTCTGCTATTAGTGACTTTGGAGTGACTCTTTGTTGCATATTGAGGGATAGTTATATGATCCAATTATGTTATTATTGTTGAGAGAACTTGCACTAGTGAAAGTATGAACCCTAGGCCTTGTTTCGAAGCATTGCAATACCGTTTCCGCTCATTTTTACCACTTACTACCTTGCTGTTTTTATATTTTCAGATTACAAAAAAACTATATCTACCATACATATTGGACTTGTATCACCATTTCTTTGCCGAACTAGTGCACCTATACAATTTACCATTGTATTGGGTGTGTTGGGACACAAGAGACTCTTTGTTATTTGGTTGCAGGGTTGTTTGAGAGAGACCATCTTCATCCTACACCTCCCACGGATTGATAAACCTTAGGTCATCCACTTGAGGGAAATTTGCTACTGTCCTACAAACCTCTACACTTGGAGGCCCAACAACGTCTACAAGAAGAAGGTTGTGTAGTAGACATCAGAAGCAAACACCTACAAGAGATCAATGCTTGGTTTTAGGTACCCATTTTGTAATGGGTCCTTTGATGTTAGTAACAAGGGTCTTAGGAACCCAAATAGACCATTCAATGTACTCATAAGGAGAACCAAGAAATTTAGCATAAACATGCCATCACTAGCACGACAAAACACATAAGAAGGGTTAAAGTTGTCGGCTTTGTTTGAAGGGGTGGCATTGCCCTTTTTGACATCACCATCCTTCACATTGTTCTTCTTCTCCTTTGGAGCACCCTCTCCCTCCTTCACAAAAGTTTTCTTGAGAGGAGGAGGTCGTTTGGTCTTGTCGTTCTTCTTCTTGTTCTTGGACTTGGGTGCAAACCCAACTCCCTCCTTGGCCACAACTTCCTTTTGATTGCTCAAAAGGTCATTGAGATTCTTCTCACCTTGTATGCAAGACACAATGACTTTCTCAAGTTGCTCCTTCAACTTGGCATTCTCCTCCACAAGATGCACATGCTCACAACACGGGTTGGTAGAATTTGCATTATCAATTAATACCATATGAGGAAAAGTGGCTTTCTCCTTGGTTAGATTCACGTGGAGTTGATCATGAGACTCCTTGAGGCTAGCATGAGCACCCTTCAAGACTTTGTGAGCCTTGTCAAGTATATCAAACTCCTCCTTGAGTCTAGCATGGTCAACCCCAAGTTTAGCCCTCTTGGAATTGAGCACACGAGATACAACAAGAGCATGATCAAGATCTTTCTTTAGTTTAGCATGGTCATCGTTGTGTGATTCCTCAAGAGCCAAACGATGAACACGCTCTTCCTCAAGCGCATTAGAGAGATCCGATATCTCATCGGCATAGTCACGACTATGACCTTCCATCTTCGAGATGGTTTCTTCATGAGCCTCGATCATGTCATTGGCTTCACCAAGTTGTTCCAAGAGAGCAACGAAGTGCTTCTTGGATTTTCCCTTGAGCTTACTCATAAAAGACTCAAATTCATTTACTCCCTCATTAGACTCCTCACTTTCATCAATGCAATCCGTCAAGGAAGGATTAGTAATGATGGTGGTTTTGATGTTGGGGGTTACCTTGTTGGTGGATTTAGCCATGAGGCACTTGGCGGTGATGTTCTCGTTGGTGAATCAAAGAGAGAAACCTGTGGAGTTGTGGCAATGGCAACGGAGGCCATGGACATGGCTTCACTATCTTCATTGTCATCAACATCCTCATTGTATTCTTCTTGTGCCACCAACCCTTTGGTCAGAGTCTTCTTGGTGAAGTTGTTCTTGTTGGGGAAGGACTTGGCTTTGTCTTTTCGGATGAGCTTGCCACCATTGTCTTCCCGCTTCTCGTAAGGGCACTCCGCAACAAAATGGCTCATATTGCCACAATCGTAGCATGTTCTCACACGTTGCTTTCCCTTGAAGCCGCTTGAGTTATTCTTGTTGAAGTTGGGCCTTGTGTTCTTCTTGCTCCAAAATTGCCTTGAAGCAAGAGCCATGTGCTCATGGTAATCATATTTTGTATCTTCGGGGTTGCTCTCCTCATCTTCCTCTTCTTCCACACTAACCTTGGCCTTCAAGGAAAGGTTAAGCTTCTTTTCTCTTTGAGAATGCAACACCGCATTGTCGGCGGTCTTGTCCAAGATCCTCATTGCCACAAACTCATCCAACACTTCACTTGAGGACAAGGTGTGGAAGTCCGGCCTTTGACGGATGATGGAGGACATGGCCTTGTGGTAAGGCATCATGGCCTTGAGGAACTTGCGCTTGATCCAATTGTCATCCGTATCCTTGCTCCCATGATCTCGGAGTGAGACCGCGAGAGTAGTTAATCTTCGGTAAAGCTCACGAGGTTCTTGATCTTCATTCATTGCAAACTCATCGGCTTCATCTTGCACTACTTCATAGTTGGAGCGTTGAATGTTTGCGCTTCCCTTGTAAAGGGAAACAACATGGTTGTCGGTGTTCTGGGAACGGAGGTCCCCAGACTTGCCTGCCTGCGGCCTGCGGCGTGGCTCAAGTGGTGGCCCAGTACGGCCCATCTTCATGAACTCGAGCTCAAGACCCTCGCGAGGGGCCAAGCCTCGCTGGGCGGATGAAGAAAGGCTTCCTTAGGAACGGCCTCACCAGTCAGGCTCGCGAGGAGGCAGAGAGATCAAGGAAAGGGTACCTCGCGAGGTGCTCGTGACGCAAGCCATGAAGACCGAGACCAGGCGGGCGCCAGGCGGGCACCGGACTGTGCAGTGTCCTTGCTTCCTCTTTGGTGCAAGGGGGGCAAGCACAGGTGCAGAGTACCGAGGCACCAAGCAAAGGTTACCATTTCGGTGCAACGAGATTAGGACCAGCAGAAGCGGCAGGACGGAGGTCACCGTGGAGCCCAAAACAGCGTCATCACCAGTGCCTTTGGCAGCCGAAGACCAACTTTAGTCAGGATAACTTGTACTAGATGTTCCCCTTCAAAATGGCCGTTGTTGGCGCCCTTCCCGCTCAATATTTGGGAAGAGGACCAGGGCCTCTATATAAAGGGATAGCCACCATTGTAGAGGGGGCATCTCATCGAGAGCTTATCGGATCCTTCTCAAGCAAACCACCACATAAGAACACCTCTCGCGAGGCTGTTCTTCCCCTGTACTGTTCATCATCATCCCTAGAGGCAATCCACCACACCACACATTGGAGTAGGGTATTACACCACAACGATGGCCGGAACCAGTATAAATCTTGTGTCCCTTGCGTTGTTCATCGTGTAGCTTAGATCCTCAGCGAGGCGTTCGGGCCTGGATCGGTATGGGAAAGATCTTCGCACACACCCCAGAGTTTGAACCTTAAGGGTTTTGCCAGAACCCCATATCCGACATTTGGTGCACCAGGTAGGGGTGCGCCGGAATCTTTCTTCCGCTAGTTCACGCTCGATCATTCGTCGTGTCCATGGTTGACGCTCGCCGAGCTCGTGCCGAGCGTCGGGCTGCTCTCACCGCCTGTATCACTCAGACTGCTCCCGTCGGCGGATGTCCCCGCCATTCTCCATCGCCTGCCACCAACGCCGCCACTGTCCCGACGGGGAACGAGCAGCAGGCGTCGTCGCTGCATCCTTCGGTGCAGCGAGAAGGCCGCACTGCCACTCCATCGCCGACTCCAGCTGGCTCATCGTCGCACGCCCATCGTGCTCCTACGGAAGCGCACGCCGCGTTGCTCCTGGCACGCGAGCTCCTGCACTATCGCCCTGTTGACGACCTCTACGAGTAGTGGCTCGCTCACATCACCGAGCTTGTCAGCACCGCAGGGGGCTCCCCTGTGCCGTCCCTCTTGCTGCCTCGCCCTCTGTCCTGCATGGGTGACGCAGCTCAGGAGGCGCCTCCGCCACCTCCTCCCCAAGAAGGCGCCTTGGCTCCAAGACGCACGGCCCCTGGACGAGACCCACCACGTCCAGCGCCCGTGCGACAAGAAAGGGGCTGCCAAGAAATCCCTCGTCCCCAAGAAGGTGCTCATGTTCCCTGCTCCAGCAAGTCATGACCGCGTCCCCGCACCAGCACGTCAAGACCCTGCGCTGCCCCCAGTGGCGGCTCACAAGAATCCTCAAAAGCAAGCCCCGCGTCTGTAAAAGGGCCCCGGTGGCCACCGCAGGCTGCCGCGCCTTCACCACCGAGTTGCATAGTGTTTCCTGGCCCGGCAAGTTCAAGTCGGATCTGCCTCCTCGCTACGACGACACTACTGACCCTGCGGAGTTCCTGCAGCTCTACGAGTTGGGCATCAAAGCGGCAAACGGAGACGAAAAGGTCATGGCGAATTGGTTCCCCATGGCGCTCAAAGATGGTGCCCGCGGCTGGCTCCTGAACCTACTGATGAGGATACAGACCTGGGGTAGGGTCATAGGCCTGGCCTATACGTCCTACCCAAGGTTACTACCCTAGAAGATAAGGAGTCCAAGAAGTAGCAAGAGACCCCCAGTCGAAGATGTCGAGTGCAATCCACTCGACAATCATGTCACTCAGGGGTCCTCCTACTGTCCTTCCTACTGTCATTCGACCATCCAGAGAATCACTCGACCCATCAAAGGCCAGGAGTCACTCATCACTACAACGGACACGCGTTCACTCCGTAGTCTTTAAAGTCATTAACAACACTTAAGGCTGGCGTTACCAGTAACGCCTCCACTTTATGTACATTAAGTCCCTTGTAATGGAGGGTGATGGGGGTCCTGGCGTACTCTATATAAGCCACCCCCCTCCTCTGGCACAAGGGTTCGCACCCTCTGTAACATCACACATATAACCTAATCGACCGCCTCCGGGCACCGAGACGTAGGGCTGTTACTTCCACCGTGAATGGCCTGAACTCGTAAACCTCGTGTGTACACCTTCACCATAGCTGAGATATTGCCTCTCCATACTTACCCCCCTTTCTACTGTCAGTCTTAGAACCACGACAGTTGGCGCCCACCGTGGGGCAGGTGTCTTAGCGACTTGTTGGTGAAGTTGCAAGTTTTTCCGATCGTCATCATCATGGTTTCCGGTGGAGGATTGGCTGAGGGCCGCGAGATCCGTCTCGGCGCGCTCGTTTTCGTCGCCGACGACTCCGCGTGGCTTCAAGAAGCTCCCTTGTACATTGAGGTGCTCCCCGTCCGAAGGGTGACACACTTTCGCTCGTGCGTTCGTGGCGTCCTTCTCCGGCAGCCATCGACCCAGTATCAGTCGGCTCTGATGGTGTCTTCCCTCCCTGCTGTTCGTCGCTGCAAGCGATCCGGTCGATCGCGGCTTCATCGGTGGGTGAAACACGTGGTGGCTCGACATTCGGCCACCCATCAAGTCGCGGCGATCAAGTCCAACGAAACTCTCCACGGCATGTTCGATCTGTCGACTGGCTCCGCGGAGACTGCATCCGAGTGCGATAGTAGCGACCCTGCGGCAGAAGTCTTGATGGTCGATGGACCGCGTGGTCCACCTGGCTTCCGTCACGAAGATAGCGAAGATGGTGGTGGCGATCCATTGCGCGTCCATGAGGAATACCATCCCGAACCCCTTTCTTCACAGCAGAGGGAAGAACTTCGTCGCCGCAACATGGATGCACTCCACACACCCGTCGTTGGAGAAACCCCCAAGGCTCGGGCCTTGGAAGAGGCGCGCCTGGCTAATTTGGCTGAGCACACTCGACTGGAGAACCTGCAGCGCACTCTCAACGAGCGGGCTCGGGAGCGGGTCCCTGAGTCCAGTCGACGGCAGCTTTTACCACATCCGTCTAAGGTATACCGTACTCCGATTCAGAACCTCACAGCTGCGACCTGAATAGCAGAGTCGATCAAACCTTCCCAGTCGGAGGCTAGCAGAGGATTGATGCAGATCCGGGCCTTGCTCCGGGCAGCAGGAGAGCAGAACACAGCAGTGTCTCAATCGCGGAATAGGATTCACAGCAGATCCATAGTGGCGGATACGGTTCAGTTGGCCCACAGCCCAAGATCGCCCTTGCAGCGTGAAGGCCGTGGACAGTATGATCGTTAGCTCGACCGCGACAATCGTCGTCGAGTGCCCACGCCTCCTCTGATGAGTGCGTCATATGTGCCTTGGCAGAACGATGATAGACGCCGTCACAATGGCGAGCGCAGAGCTCCAGTCGACCCAAGGGAGCCAGGCTTCGATGCGAGATCCATTCTCGTTCAAGGCCTGGTCGATCGAAACAGAGCGCATAGAGAAGACCCTGGCAGAGATCGTCCAAGCGGCAGTAGAGTGCATGTTTCAAGTCAGTAAGTTCACTGGAGAATCCAAGCCTGAGACTTGGCTTGAGGATTACCAAGTGGCTGTGCAGATTGGAGGCGAAAACGATGAAGTAGCAATGAAGCATCTTCCTCTGATGTTGGAAGGGTCGACCCGAGCGTGGTTGACTCAGTTGGCTCCAAGCAGTATATACAGTTGGGAAGAGCTGGCTCGAGTGTTTGTTAGAACTTTCGAGGGCACTTGCAAACGACCAGCAGGATTGAACGAGTTGCAGCATTGTGTGTAGAAGCCGAGTGAGACTTTGAGAGACTTCATTCAGAGGTGGACCACTTCGCATCACACTGTTGAAAATGTATCAGAGCATCAAGCAGTGTGCGCCTTCAAGGAAGGTGTCAAATACCGAGAGTTGGTCCTGAAGTTCGGTCGGACTAGAGATATGACTCTGACTCGGATGGTGGAGATAGCCACCCGGTATGCTAACGGAGAAGAAGAGGATCGACTCCATAGCGGGAAGGGTAAGCCAGTCGGCCAAGAGGCCGGTGGAGGTAATTCTAATCAGAAACAGAAGCGTAAAGCCGAGCCGGTGGCACCCGACGAGATTGCAGCAGTAGCTCAAGGAAAATTCAAGGGAAAACCTAAAGGGCCCTGTCCCCCTAAGAAGGTGAAGGATCAAGCAGGGAATGATGTGTTGGATTTGCCGTGTCACATCCACACAAAGAAGGATGAAGAAGGTAATCTGATCTACCCTAAGCATACCACTCGACAATGCCGACTCCTGATCCAGTAGTTTTGAGAGAAACAACCCAGTGAGAAGGAGAAGGAGTTGAACAAAGATGAGGATGGAGAAGAAGATGACGGTTATCCTAAAGTCAATTCCACCCTCATGATTTTTGCTGATGTTGAGAGCAAGAGTCAGTTGAAAGTCATCAACAGAGAAGTGAATATGGTCGCTCCGACGACAACGACCACATACCTGAAATGGTCTCAGACAACCATCACATTCGACCAGTCTGACCATCCGGCTCGTGTAGCCACCCCCGGGAGGCAAGCGCTGGTGGTCGACCCCGTGGTTGGAGGCACTCGACTGACTAAAGTGCTGATGGACGGTGGTAGTGGTCTGAATATCCTTTATGTTGAAACCTTGAAGGGGATGGGCATTCCAATGTCCAAACTTAGCGAGAGCAATATGAGTTTCCATGGAGTTATCCCTGGAAAGAAAGCCGAATCACTTGGCCAGATTTCTCTCGACGTGGCTTTCGGTGATTCCAAGCATCACCGTAAAGAAAAGTTAACATTTGAAGTCGTGGATTTCTAGAGTGCTTATCATGACATTCTGGGTAGGCCCGCCTACGCACGTTTCATGGCTCGACCATGTTACATGTACCTTAAGTTGAAGATGCCTGGCCCCAAAGGCGTGATCACCGTTACTGGCAATCGGCAGAAAGCATAGGAATGCTTCCAGAAAGGTTCCAAAATTGCTGATGCGCAGATGGCAGCAGTTGAACTTCAAGAGTATCAGAAGAGCGCAGATCCGAGTGATTTGCTTCGAGCCAAGAAGCTTGCCACGGATTCTGCATTTCAGTCGTTTGGTGAAATGAAGCCGATTCATATCCACCTGACTGATCCCAATGCTGCGCCGACTCATATATCAACGACACTCGACAGCAAATAGGAAGAAGCGCTCATCCAGTTCCTCTGTGAGAACTCGGACATCTTTGCATGGAAACCTTCTGACATGCCGGGTGTACACAGAGGACTGGCTGAGCACCATCTGCGTGTCGACCCCAAAGTAAAACCCGTCAAAGAGCACCTTCGGCAGTCCGCCGTGCAGAAGAGGAAAGCGATTGGCGAGGAAGTAGCTCGGCTGCTAACAGCAGAGTTCATCCATGAAATCTACCACTCCGAGTGGCTCGCCAATGTAGTCATGGTCCCTAAGAAGGACGATTCACTTTGTATGTGCATTGATTTCAAGAATATCAATCGGGCCAGCCCGAAAGATCACTTCCCTCTCCCCCGCATCAATCAGATTGTTGACTCGACTGCGTGGTGTGAGCGCTTGTCTTTTTTAGATGCATATTCCGGGTATCATCAGATCCGACTGTATGGTCCCGATGAAATAAAAACAGCCTTCATCACCCCATTCGGGTGCTTTTGCTATGTCACCATGCCATTTGGTCTCAAAAATGCTGGAGCCACATTCATGAGAATGATTCAGAAGTGCCTGCTCACTCAAATCAGTCGGAATGTGGAAGCATACATGGATGACATTGTGGTCAAGTCTCGCAAAGGTACCGACCTACTGACTGACCTCGTAGAAACCTTTGCCAGCCTCAGAAGGTACGATATCAAGCTTGATCCGTCGAAGTGCACGTTCGGAGTTCCAGGAGGAAAGTTACTCGGTTTTCTCGTTTCCGAACGAGGGATCGACGCCAATCCAGAAAAAGTTGATACCATCCTCCGAATGAAATGCCCTGTGTGAGTGCATGACGTTCAGAAGTTGACTGGTTGTTTGGCCGCCTTGAGTTGATTCATTTCTCGTCTCGATAAAAAGGCCTTGCCTCTTTACCGACTGATGAAGAAATCTGATAAGTTTGAGTGGACTGAAGAAGCTGATGCAGCATTTGCAGAACTCAAAACCCCGCTCTCCACCCAGCCAGTGCTTGCTGCGCCAATCAGCAAAGAGCCTTTACTGCTTTGTATTGCAGCCACTGGACAAGTTGTTAGTACAGTACTCACGGTCGAGCGAGTAGAGGAAGGAAAAGCTTACAAGGTTCAGCGCCCTGATTATCTCTCTGAAGTTTTAACTCCATCCAAGCAACGATATCCACATTATAAGAAGCTTGTCTATGGAATATACATGACCATGAAGAAGGTTGCACATTATTTCTCTGATCACTCCATTACAATCGTCAGCGACGCACCACTATTTGAGATTCTGAATAACAGACATGCAACTGGTCGAGTGGCTAAATGGGCGATTGAACTCCTTCCATTGGATATCAAGTTTGAGGCAAAGAAAGCTATCAAGTCCCAAGCAATTGCGGATTTCCTTGTCGAGTGGATTGAGCAGCAATTACCGACTCAAATTCACTCGGAACATTGGATCATGTTTTTGATGGCTCCAAGATGCTGAATGGTTCAGGTGCCGAGGTAGTATTGGTAACCCCCCATGGAGACAAACTTAGCTATGTTCTCCGGATCCATTTTGATTCCTCCAATAATGAAGCCGAATATGAAGCACTTTTATACGAGTTGCGTATGGCCATTTCACTCGGCGTCCATCTCCTTATGGTCTACGGCAACTCAGATTTGGTGGTTAATCAATTGATGAAGGAATGGGATGTCAGGAGCCCGGCCATGACTGGTTATTGCAATGCAGTATCAAAGATGGAAAAGAGGTTTGAAGGATTGGAGCTTCACCATATACCCCGACTGAAAAATCAAGCTGCAGATGAGTCACCATAGCCCAAGAGCGCCACAGATCCGACTGAAGTCGAAATCCCAGTCATGGTCGACTTAGTCATGGAGGCTTTGGTTATCACTCCCGACTGGACAGTGCCGTACATTGCATACATTCTTAGGAAAGAACTTCTGGAGGATGAAGAAGAGGCTCGACAGATCATCGGATGATCTAAAGCCTTTACCGTGATAAAAGGTCAGTTGTTCAGAGAAAGTATAACTGGGGTCTCCCAGAAATGCATCACGCTAGAAGAAGGCCAAATGATCCTCAATGATATTGTTCACTGAGGGAGTCCTGGATTAGGGGGTGTCCGGATGGCCGGACTATAACCTTTGGCCGAACTCCCAGACTATGAAGATACAAGATTGAAGACTTCGTCCGTGTCCGGATGGGACTTTCCTTGGCGTGGAAGGCAAGCTTGGCGATACGATATGTAGATCTCCTCCCATTGTAACCGACTCTGTGTAACCCTAGCCCTCTCCGGTGTCTATATAAACTGGAGAGGTTTAGTCCGTAGGACGAACAACAATCATACCATAGGCTAGTTTCTAGGATTTAGCCTCTCTGATCTCGTGGTAGATCAACTCTTGTACTACCCATATCATCAATATTAATCAAGCAGGAGTAGGGTTTTACCTCCATCGAGAGGGCCCGAACCTAGGTAAAAACATTGTGTCCCTTGTCTCCCGTTACCATCCGCCTAGACGCATAGTTCGGGACCCCCTACCCGAGATCCGCCGGTTTTGACACCGACATTGGTGCTTTCATTGAGAGTTCCACTGGGTCGTCGCCATCAGGAAGGATGCCACGTCCCGTCTTTAAAGATGGCACTGTTTCTAAAGGAGCTTTGGCTATCGGCCAAACGCTCCAGCTAGGCGGTTTTCTTATGACCGCCTGTTCGGCCGCCGCGCCGACGATGACTTCTCGGGTCATCAAAAGCAATCTCCACGTCAACTCGGAACTCGCCGAGCAGTTAGATCCGATGGAGCTCTCTTCCTTAAACGAGCTCTTGGATCACATCGCCTCCCTGGGAGTCGCTACAGACTACGATCAGATTGGGCTTAAACCCGATCCAAGGGAAATTGACTCTCCCCAGGTCACCCACCACGTCGTAGTGGTGGAGGAACAATGCGGTGAATCTATACCCATCTTAAGGACCAAATATGTCCGGATTTCCGATCCCCCCAAGCCGGATATCCGCGGAGGGGAGGACGTCACTCAAGCCCTGAACCTAAAGTCAGACAGCGGGCCAGATTCATTGGACAACATCCAAGAACCCAAGCTTCCGAATTCGGAAACTCCTTGGCCCCTGAGCCTCAGATTGGGCGAGGTTCCGCATTTAACTCCACCCGCCCACCCTAACATAAGGGATCTATCCCAAGTTCGGCAAGAGCCCACAGAAACAGTACATCATTACTGGGCCAGATTCCTCCTGGTTATGAACAGAATAGAGGACTGCCGCGAGGAGGATGCAATTTCATCCTTCTACAATAATTGCACGGACATCGGAATCCTCAATGCCATAAGTCGCCGTGATATTACACGCTTCGCTGACTTGGCATCCATGGTACGAAAATACTGTGCGATGGAAAGCGTCCGGAAAACCGAAATAAAATTCTGGGATGATCCGGCCCTGAATACAACCCCAGTCCGAAATAAAAGGGCGCATTATCGCCATGCATAGGGGTTAATCACAAAAAAACAAAAACCTTCTATAGGGTATGGAACCGTACTGGAGGGATGGCTCAATGGACCCTGTAAAATTCATAGTACAGAGGGCGTCACACCAACTCATAGCCTTAGAGCATGTTGGATACTCCGTAGGTGGCCAGAAGTGGCGAGGAGCTTCTAACTCCAGAATTCGCAGAGCACCACCCCAGGAATACCAGTACGGTATCAACAGTCTTCGAGACTTTCGCATCAAACAATATGCGGAAATGAACACTCCGCAGCCTTACCGAAGTCTACCAGGTAGCAAAAATAAATCCATGGAGTGACATGGCTATTACCTTCAATGCCAGTGACGAACCTAAATTCCGAACAGCCCGAGCACCAGCCGCATTGGTCCTCAGTCCGATAGTGGACGGCTTTCGACTTACTAAGGTACTCATGGATGGTGGCAGCGGGTTGAACCTCATTTATGAGGAAACCCTTCGAAAAATGGAAATAGACTGGAGCCGCATTGAGCGAAGCAACACAACCTTTAGAGGAATAATCCCAGTCGGGAAGCGTGATGCACAGGAAAAATCACACTGGACGTAGTGTTCGGCACGCCGGATAATTACAGATCCGAGGAGGTCACATTTCAAGTGGCCCCATTCAGCAGAGGGTACCATGCTCTGTTAGGGCAGGAGGCATTCACAATTTTTCAAGCTATACCCCATTACGGGTACATGAAGCTCAAAATGCCTGGACCCAACGAAATCATCACTCTTGCTAGTGACCCAGACATAGCACTCCGTGCCGAAAACAAGACAACCGCACTGGCCCTTGAGGCATTATCCGAAGCCCTAGCGGCCGAGGAACTAAATGCGCTGCGCTCCATGGTGGACAGGGACGACGTGATACTCGACAAGAGATCCAAGTCCACCTCCTTTAAACCGGCAGACGAAATAGTCAAATTCCAAGACCATCCAACGGACCCTACAAAAACGGCCTCCATCGGGGCACAATTAAACACTGATGTAGACGCCGCACTACGAGAATTCCTACGCGAAAATTGGGACATTTTTGTCTGGCACCCATCAGATATGCCAGGAATCCCACGCAGGCTGGCCGAGCACAGCCTGAACATCCTAAAAGGATTCAAGCCTGTTAAGCAGGCTCTTCGGCGTTTCTCTGAACCTAAGAGACAAGCCATGGGAGAGGAGCTAGCCAAACTACTGGAAGCCGGATCCATAAGAGATATAAAACATCCGGACTGGCTAGCAAACCTGGTGATGGTACCAAAGAAGGACAAATCCTGGCGCCTATGCGTTGATTTCAAGGACCTCAACAAGGCTTGCCCAAAGGATCCCTTCCCCCTCCCCCGCATTGATCAAATCATTGACGCTACCGCATGACACGATTCATTGTGTTTCCTCGACGCATACTCTGGCTACCATCAAATTAAGATGGCAGAGCCAGACCAAGCTGCAACGGCATTCATCACCCCATACAGCCCATTCTGCTTCAACACAATGCCCTTCGGGCTCAAAAACGCCGGCGCAACATATCAGTGCATGATTCAGACATGTCTGGCTAACCAGATCGGCAAAATAGTCGAAGCATACGTGGATGACGTGGTCGTCAAAACCAAGCACGTCGAAACTCTAGTAGACGACTTGAGGCTCACGTTCGATAACCTCCGAACATATTACATCAAGGTTAACCCGGAAAAATGTGTTTTCGGCGTACCAGCCGGAAAGCTCTTGGGCTTCATTGTATCTGGTAGAGGAATTGAAGCAAACCCAGCCAAGATCCAAGCTCTGACACAATTGGATATTCCAAAGGACCTCAAACAAATACAAAAATTGACTGGATGCATGGCGGCTCATAGCCGCTTCATCTCCCGCTTGGGAGAAAAGGCATTACCCCTTTATCGCCTCCTCCGATGCACTGAACACTTCGAGTGGACTGATGCTGCCACGGCCGGACTCGAAGAAATAAAAGCCATATTGGCAACAAACCCGGTCCTGGCCGCGCCTAATATCGGCGAACCAATGCTATTATACATTGCGGCAACTCATCAAGTTGTAAGCGCAGTGCTCGTCATCAAACGAGAAACGGACGAACACAAATTCCCCCTTTAAAAACCAGTTTACTACGTGTCCACTGTCCTCACTCCATGCAAGTCACGGTACCCGCATTATCAAAAGATAGTGTACGCGGTGTTCATGGCATCCCGGAAGTTACGACACTACTTTCAAGAGTGTTCCATAACAGTAGCCTCCGAAGTACCTCTTAATGATATTATAAACAACCGCGATGCGACGGGCCGGATTGCCAAATGGGCCATTGAGCTCCTCCCGTTCGACATAACCTATAGCCATGGCGAGCTATCAAGTCGCAAGTTTTGGCCGACTTTGTCGCTGAATGGACAGAAGCCGAACTCCCTAAAGAGTACGACACATATTCCAACTGGATTATGCACTTTGACGGCTCTAAAATGCTAGCAGGTCTGGGGGATGGCGTCATTCTGACGTCCCCAACAGGAGATATAGTCCAATATGTACTCCAGATAATGTATACGGACTCTAACAATGCAGCCGAATACGAGGCCCTTCTGCATGGTCTCCGGATAGCAGTCTCCATGGGCATTCAACGCCTAGAGGTGCGTGGGGATTCGGACCTCGTGATATCCCAAATAAATGGAGATTTTGACACCAAAGATCCGAAAATGGCAGCATATCGCAATGCCGTCCTAAAAATGCCAGCTCGGTTCGAGGGGCTCGAATTTCAACATATAGCCCGGGAAAACAATCAGGCAGCAGACGTCTTGGCACGCATCGGTGCAAAGCGCGATGCAATCCCTCCCAACATTTTCTTAGAAAGGCTATTCAAACCATCCGTACAATGGGAAGGGGAATCTGGAAGTAACAACCCAGATCCAGCCGCACCACCTGACACCGAACATTCGGACACAATGGGAGGCTCGGCCAACGAAGTCACACCCTCAGCCCACGTAATAATGGCAGTCATTGCCCCGTGGACAGAACCATTCTTAGCCTACTTAACTAGGCAGGAACTTCCCGAGGACCAAAACGAGGCACGCTGCATAGTGCGGCGATCTAAAGCATATAAAGTCCACGAAGGAGAGCTTTATAAGAAAAGCACCACCGGAGTCCTTCAAAGGTGTATCTCTGAAGAGGAAGGGCGGAACCTTTTGGCTGAAATTCATGCCGGACTCGGCGGGCACCATGCCGCAGCCCGGGCCCTTGTAAGCAAGACCTTCCGTACTGGATTTTATTGGCCTACAGCCCGGGCAGATGCTCAGGACTTAGTCCAACGATGCGTCGGCTGCCAATTATTCGCTAACCGAAGCCATATGCCACCCACCGCCCTCCGTACTATACCCATCACCTGGCCCTTCACGGTCTGGGGGCTTGACATGGTTGGACCCCTTAAAGGGGGAACCCACAAGCAAAAATACTTATTGGTCATGGTTGACAAATTCACAAAATCGATAGAGGCCAAGCCTGTCAAGACGGCCAAATCCGGACCAGTGATAGACTTCATATCAGGGGTCGTACACTATTACGGCGTCCCCCAAAGCATCATCACTGATAACGGCACGAACTTTACGACCGACGAGGTAAAACTCTGGTGCAAAAACATGGGCATCAAGCTCGACTACGCTTCAGTCTATCACCCACAAACTAACAGTCAAGTCGAGCGGGCAAATGGTCTAATCATGAGCGGCATCAAACCCAGACTAGTGCGGTCCCTCAAGGAATCTAACACGCACTGGGTAGAGGAGCTCGACTCCGTACTCTGGGGGCTGTGGACCACGCCGAACCACACTACCGGATTCACACCATTTTTATGGTATACGGCGCAGAGGCAATCCTGCCCTGCGACATAATTCATGACTCACCTCGCGTGCGCATGTACGAAGAAAGAGAAGTCGAACTCGATCGGCAGGACAGTTTGGACGCATTGGAGGAGGAGCGCGATGTGGCAAAAGCCCGTTCCGCATTCTATCAATAGCAGGCTCGAAGATATCAAAGAAGAGAAGTACGGGCCAAAACTTACAATGTTGGCGAATTAGTTCTACGCCTGCCGGACAAGAAAAAGGACAAACTCAAGCCCAAATGAGAAGGTCCCTTCATAATCGACCAAGTCCTGACTGGTGGAGCGTACCGTCTACGAAATACATCGGATAACCGACTCGAGCCGAACCCATGGAACGCAGCACGCCTACGAAGATTCTACGCCTAGCGCCGGACTCTGTGTTCGTCTCCTTCCTCTGTCTATTTTTTACACATTAGTTGTCTTATATTTCTCTCCTTCTCCCTCTTTCTTCTATTACAGCCTTTTAAGGGTTCATTTGCGCCTAGTTCGCACACAATTGACGCGCTATCCGCGCTCATTATACATGGGGGGCTTCTTTAACAGAAGCTTATTTATACGGGCCTCGTGCCCAAGACGTGCGTCACACTTCCGCATGCACCTTTTATTCACCATTATATGCATCGATATGACTTAAGTTTTGGCCAAGCTGGGTTGCCTGGCTCCTGTGCTTACCCCTACGTTCCCGATTGTTCGGCTAGGTGGTAAAGGGAGCACCTCTGCGATTGTTACTGCCGGGTCAGATGGATGTGTACCTCAGACTGGGTGAAGCCGAAAGCTAGCGTTCTTAAGGGAATATTCGATCGGTGAACTAAAAGATGTTTTTTTACCTTGTTTATTTATCCGCCCCCAGATGCTTTCCTGCTTTTTTCGCAGTTCGGACATGCACTTTAGGGCATGCCTCCCAGGGAAAGGAACCCCTAACGGAACTATTCTCCCTGGAAGATGTTTCTTACTAACCATGTAATATAACATAACTAGTTGGGCACTTGTCTGATAAAGCACTAATGACCCCTACGTCTGGTCTCCACGCATGCCCCGGTTCTTACATAACCGAGAGGGTATTCGGACACACTCCGGACTATCGGGTCCCGAGGTTGAAGCGAAAAGGTCCGCCATGACAAACGATCTACAATCCGGCTAGAAGGCATTTTACATGTCATTTTCAATTACATAGTCAATTTGACTGGGTATATTCCTCTTTAATACCATCCAACAGGCTGTCTAGTTTACAGTCCTGTTGGGAATATTTTGCGGCCAACTCTACCTGGTCGTACACTAAACTGACAGGGATCTCCTTCCCGTCAGGCCCCACAGGTCCGACCTCGGCCATATGGTTGGGGTCAGCCTTCGTGTAACGCGTCTTCACCATGGCCCAGGCTTCCCTGGCGCCTTGACGGTAGGCTGATATCTTCCATAATCGGAAGCGCCGTCGCGCTCCCTTCAGCTTCTCTGCAAGCTCTCCAAGGCCTTCGGGCATGGAGACGGACGGCCACAAGGCCTGGGCGACGCCTTGCATCACCTGCCGAACTCGTTCGTGCAGTTGTGAGAACTCGGGAAGAAGGTCACCCATAGAACCGGGCATTTCCTCCGTAGATCGACCTGTCAGCATACCTACAGACATAACTCTGTCAAATCGACTTCCTCACCGAACTCTTCTTTTCATTGTTCATTCAAGCACTTACTAAACATGCCACGTCGAAGCCGCCGATTCTCCTTCACGGAGTCCGACAGCTGAGCACGAACATCCTTTAGTTCCTCGCCCAGCTGGGTGTTGGCATCTTGAAGCTTGTTCTTCTCTTGCCTCACCCTCGTAAGCACGCTCTCGCTAGCCTTTAACTGGCGCAAGAGTTGCTGCTTGTCCGGATCCACTCCGGCGCCATCTGCACTATTATTGTCAGAATTGCACACATGCCGCACTTCACAACATACTTATCTTTTGAAGCATATATTACTAGAGGGGGTCTCAGTGGCCTTCTCTGTTGCGGCTAGTGCGGCCTCAAGTTGGGCTTTGCACTCTTCTAGCTCCTGGGACAGTTGGGTATTATTTTCTGTAAGATCCTGCATAACAAATGATCCTTAAATCAGTTGTTCTAACTGTTTCAAGTCTCGGGGGCTACTGACATGTATAACCATCAAATTTTCTCACCCGTATGTCTTTTACATACTGCTCTATGGCTCTGGCTAGACCATTTTGAGCGGCACGGAGGTACGCATCTCCCTTATTAAAGGCGTCCAATGCCTTTTGGGAAAAACAAGCGTCACGAAGAACAGTCCGGCGACGCCTATGGTTCATGGCAATCTCCACCTCGGAATTGGTGGCAGATAGCCCGTCCGTGTCCTGTGTCGGAGGAGCGTCTGATGGGCGCCCCGTGTTCGCCCCCGCTTCCGGACCCGGCCTTGAAGCCTGGCCGGTGGATATAGTCCGGCGGGCGCTCTTCTTCCTAAAGAGAACATGAGCGTCAGTATGCCTTGAGGGCATAAACCCTGGGTATTAGAGTTGCACGCCGTACCGTTGTGTCGGTGTCTCAATCCGGTCCGCACTTCTTTTTAGCCCGCTGGGCCTCGATGGCCCTTGTTGGCTAGCCACCGCGGGCTTGGCCCTCCGCCTCAAGGACTTCCCCTACAAAAAACGCCATTGGTATACGAGATCAAAAATAAGCACGGATGGATCCTCTTGAAAGTACTGGGACTTCGATCTCGGTTACCTTTGAGGCTGGAAGTAGTCCAGGATAATCGGCCGTAATGGCCACCAAGGTGTTGTCCTTGCTCAATTGATGAAATACCCCATCAATCAGCTCCATACATAAGTCCGGGTCCTCTTGGGAGTCCGGGTCTAGGGATCGTTCCGGGTCCTCGGGTTGTGTAGGAGGGCTGTTTATCTCCTTTACAGTCTGGCGTAGCTCCTGCGTTGAAATTGCTAGACTAAGAACTTAACTATGGGAATGTGAAAACAGATGGGCAAGAGGAATTGTTCGCTTACCCAACTTGGAGGATTGTACATTGAAAATCCGCCCCATGGGTTGACGCGGAGGAATTCCTCCTCTTCTCCCTTGTACAAAGCGGACAAGATCTTCGTTAGAGTGGCAGCCAAATCCGGCCCCTTGCGGCCGCACCGGGTGGCATCGTCCTCCCCGTTGAAATCCCACATGGGGTGGCCTCTGTACTGAAGCGGCTGCACCCCCCGCATAATGCATGTGGCCATGACCTCGATCATGCTCAGTCCGGAATGAGCTAACGACCTTATCCGGCTCATCAGGTAAAGGACATCCCTGTCATTTTCCTTCTGAGGGCTCCATGGACGCCAGCTCAGGCGCTTCTTCAAGGGAGCATTATCAAACTCAGGGAGGCCGATCCATACAGGGTCCGGCAGGGGGACGTCTTCTATGTAAAACCATTCTGAAGGCTAGTCTTCGGACGCCTTCTTTGGGGTTACGGATAGATATCCGGTCCCGGCGATGCGCCGTAGTTCGGCTCCGCCCACTTGATATATTGACCCCTTCTGAGAACGGGGCACGAGGCAGAACAATTTCTTCCACAGCGTGAAATGGGCCTCGATGCCCAAAAATAGCTCGCAAAGGGCTACAAAGCCCGCAATATGCAATATGGAGGCAGGCGTAAGGTTGTGTAACTGGAGGCAATAGAACTCCAGAAGCCCCCGGAGAAACGGATGAATTGAGAATCCGAGCCCTCTTATTAAATAAGGGACAAGGCATACCCGATCTCCCTTGGAGGGATTGGGGACGCTCTCCGCTTGCTCTCCGCCATTATAAGTGGCAATCCCGGCTCGAACTGGGACCATGTAAGCTGGAGGAGAAGCTCCTTGGTTTGGAGCGCTACTAGCTCGCTGTGCGGGACGGAACACCTCTCCCAATCTCCAGGCTGAGGGCTGGGGAGGCGAGAGGAGGAGCTACATTGACCGGCCATGATGGAATGGATATTTGTCGAATGCGCTCCGATGAATGCTCGCGGAGGGAAGATGGTGTGATTCGGATCTAAATCCCCGCCCCTTTTATAGGTGGCCCCTTGGCGCAGCTAGGGGGGGTAAATGAAAAAACACCCTGTCTTTTCGCATTCTTTTGACACGTGGAAGATGGCCATTATTGGGCGCAGAAGCCAAGGAGCGCAACATTCATCAGAAGCCGGACACTGTTCAACGAATATATGGGACTTGGAGAAGAACCCGCCTTGCAATGCCGAAGACAAATCTGCGTGCCGGACTCGTCGTCATTAAAGCCTGGTTCGGGGGCTACTGAGGGAGTCCTGGATTAGGGGGTGTCCGCATGGCCAGACTATAACCTTTGGCCGAACTCCCGGACTATGAAGATACAAGATTGAAGACTTCGTCCCGTGTCCGAATGGGACTTTCCTTGGCGTGGAAGGCAAGCTTGGCGATACGATATGTAGATCTCCTCCCATTGTAACCGACTCTGTGTAACCCTAGCCCTCTCCGGTGTCTATATAAACCGGAGAGGTTTAGTTTGTTGGACGAACACCAATCATACCATAGGCTAGCTTCTAGGGTTTAGCCTCTCTCATCTCGTGGTAGATCAACTCTTGTACTACCCATATCATCAATATTAATCAAGTAGGAGTAGGGTTTTACCTCCATCGAGAGGGCCCGAACCTGGGTAAAAACATCGTGTCCCTTGTCTCCTGTTACCATCTGCCTAGACGCACAGTTCGGGACCCCCTACCCGAGATCCGCCGGTTTTGACACCGACAGTCACCATGCGTCCTCTCGGACCATCGTGGCCAAAGCATACCAAGTCGGGTTTTACTGGCCACGTGCCAATGAGATGACAAAAGAGATAGTGGACAAGTGTGAAGGTTGTCAGTTTTACTCCAACATGACCCATAAACCTGCATCGGCTTTGAAAACTATTCCGCTCGTCTGGCCTTTTGCTGTCTGGGGTTTGGACATGGTTGGACGTTTGAGGACTGGCAGGAGTGGATTTACTCATGTGCTAGTGGCAGTCGACAAGTTCACCAAATGGATCGAAGCCAAGCCCGTTAAAAACCTTGAAGCAAGTACATCTGTGAGTTTCATCAGGGAACTGATATTCAGATATGGTGTTCCGCACAACATCATCACGGACAACGGCTTGAACTTCGACTCTGATGAATTCAGGGCTTTTTGTGCTTCCCAAGGCACGAGGGTCGACTACGCTTCGGTCGCTGACCCTCAGTCGAATGGGCAAGTTGAGCGAGCAAATGGATTGATTCTCAAAGGACTGAAACCCCATTTGATGCGTGACCTCAAGCATGCAGCAGGGGCTTGGGTCGGTGAGCTCCCATCAGTACTTTGGGGATTGAGGACAACTCCTAACCGTTCGACTGGACGGACTGCATTCTTCTTAGTCTATGGAGCTGAAGCCGTGCTCCCAAGTGATTTGCTCCACAATGCGCCACGAGTCGAACTCTTCTCAAAAGAGGAAGCAGAGCAGGCTCGGCAAGATGCAGTCGATCTCCTGGAAGAAGAAAGAGAGATGGCCTTGATCAGGTCGACCATCTATCAACAAGACTTGCATCGATTCCATGCCAGAAACGTAAGGGGTCGGGCATTTCAAGAAGGAGACCTGGTTCTTCGAGTGGACCAGCAGAAACCACACAAGCTCGCTCCTGCTTGGGAAGGCCCTTTTGTCGTCACCAAAGTGCTCCACAATGGAGCATATCGTCTCTTCAACGTCGAGCACAATAAAGATGAGCCACGCGCTTGGAACGCAGAACTGCTCCGCCCTTTTTACTCTTAAGTATTTAGACTGCTGAGATGTAATAAGAAGTACCTTTTAGTTTGATTATCAAGAGACATGACTTTACAGTCTTCCGAATGATTATTGTTCATTTTGTACATGTTTTAAAAATCCCTAGTGGCTGCCTTAGCTGCGAATCCGTTTCGCCTAAGTCTAAGAGAAAATCCTACTGAGTGGTGAGTCTGCCTCTCACTCGGGGGCTTAGCTGCAGTCCAGTACTCGCCTAAGTAATAAAAAATCCTACTGAGTGGTGAGTCTGCCTCTCACTCGGGGGCTTAGCTGCAGTCCAGTACTCTCCTAAGTAATAAAAAATCCTACCGAGTGATGAGTCTGCCTCTCACTCGGGGGCTTAGCTGCAGTCCAGTACTCGCCTAAGTTACAAAAAATCCTACCGAGTGGTGAGTCTGCCTCACACTCGGGGGCTTAGCTGCAGTCCAGTACTCGCCTAAGTTTAAAAAGTCCTACCGAACGGTACGGGTCGGCCATGACGCCCCCCCGAGCTGCACCATCAAGAAGAAGGACGAGATTGTGAGAGCAATCTTCCCGCTCGAGAGCTTAGCTGCAGTCCAACACTTGCCTAAGTTTGAAAAATCCTACCGAGTGGTGAGTCTGCCTCTCACTTGGAGGCTTAGCTGTAGTTCAGTACTTGCCTAAGTTTGAAAAATCCTACCGAGTGGTGAGCAATCCTCCCACTCGGAGGCTTAGATGCAGTCCAGTACTTGCCTAAGTTTGAAAAATCCTACAGAGTGGTGAGCAATCCTCCCACTCGGAGGCTTAGCTGCAGTCCAGTACTTGCTTAATTTTGAAAAATCCTACCGATGGTGAGCAATCCTCCCACTCGGAGGCTTAGCTACAGTCCAGTACTTGCCTAAGTTTGAAAAATCCTACCGAGTGGTGAGCAATCCTCCCTCTC